>NC_136063.1:1074133923-1074733923 GCF_964261635.1 Lissotriton helveticus | reverse complement strand
ACACTTATTTGAGTTGAAAAAGTAATAATTCACATCCAACAGTAATTTAAAGTCAAAAGATTAAATGTTAAAATTTCATCAATATTGACAATTTTTTGTACGTTTGACTGGTCCGGGGTCATCGTTTTTCATCATAAAATTGATTTTTTTTGGACTACCAAAAATGATTAAAAATGTCATTTGGATCGGGCCTCATGTTGAATAACAACTATTTAAACCCTCACAGTGACCAAAATTGTCATATTTACAGAGTTTTGCTTACTCAGAAGCTTCAATTTTGACCAATTTCAGGAACAGAAATGACTTTAAACACACATATTTTAGTTGAAAAAGTAATAATTCACATCCAACAGTAATTTAAAGTCAAAAGATTAAATGTTAAAATTTCATCAATATTGACAATTTTTTGTACGTTTGACTGGTCCGAGGTCATCGTTTTTCATCATAAAATTGATTTTTTGGGCTCTACCACAAATGATACAAAATCTCATTTGGATCGGGCATCATGTTGAATAACAACTTTTTAAACCCTCACAGTGGCCAAAATTGCCATTTTTACAGAGTTTTAGTTACTCAGAAGCTTCAATTTTGTCCAATTTCAGGCACAGAAATCACTTTAAACACACATATGTTAGTTGAAAAAGTAATAATTCACATCCAACAGTCATTTAAAGTCAAAAGATTACATTTTAAAATTTCATCAATATTGTCCACTTTTTTGAACGTTCGACTGGTCCGGGGTCATCGTTTTTCATCATAAAATTGATTTTTTGGCCTCTACCAAAAATGATTCAAAATGTCATTTGGATCGGGCCTCATGTTGAATAACCACTTTTTAAACCCTCACAGTTACCAAATTTGTCATATTTACAGAGTTTTGCTTACTGAGAAGCTTCAATTTTGACCAATTTCAGGCACAGAAATGACTTTAAACACACATATTTTAGTTGAAAAAGTAATAATTCCCATCCAAAAGTCATTTAAAGTCAAAAGATCAAATGGTAAAATTTCATCAATATTGACCACTTTTTTGAATGTTCGACTGGTCCGGGGTCATCGTTTTTCATCATAAAATTGATTTTTTGGACTCTACCAAACATGATTCCAAAAGTCATTTGGATCGGGCCTCATGTTGAATAACTACTTTTTAAACCCTCACATTGACCAAAATTGCCATTTATTACAGAGTTTTGCTTACTCAGAAGCTTCAATTTTGACCGATTTCAGGCACAGAAATGACTTTAAACACACATATTTTAGTTGAAAAAGTAATAATTCACATCCAACAGTAATTTAAAGTCAAAAGATTAAATGTTAAAATGTCATCAATATTGACAATTTTTTGTACGTTCGACTGGTCCAGGGTCATCGTTTTTCATCATAAAATTGATTTTTTGGCCTCTACAAAAATGATTCAAAATGTCATTTGGATCGGGCCTCATGTTGAATAACCACTTTTTAAACCCTCACAGTGACCAAAATTGCCATTTTTACAGAGTTTTTGCTTACTCAAAAGCTTCAATTTTGACCAATTTCAGGCACAGAAATGACTTTAAACACACTTATTTGAGTTGAAAAAGTAATAATTCACATCCAACAGTAATTTAAAGTCAAAAGATTAAATGTTAAAATGTCATCAATATTGACAATTTTTTGTACGTTTGACTGGTCCGGGGTCATCGTTTTTCATCATAAAATTGATTTTTTGGGCTCTACCAAAAATGATTCAAAATCTCATTTGGATCGGGCCTCATGTTGAATAACCACTTTTTAAACCCTCACAGTGGCCAAAATTGCCATTTTTACAGAGTTTTAGTTACTCAGAAGCTTCAATTTTGTCCAATTTCAGGCACAGAAATCACTTTAAACACACTTATGTTAGTTGAAAAAGTAATAATTCACATCCAACAGTCATTTAAAGTCAAAAGATTACATTTTTAAATTTCATCAATATTGTCCACTTTTTTGAACGTTCGACTGGTCCGGGGTCATCGTTTTTCATCATAAAATTGATTTTTTGGGCTCTACCAAAAATAATTCAAAATGTCATTTGGATCGGGCCTCATGTTGAATAACCACTTTTTAAACCCTCACAGTTACCAAAATTGTCATATTTACAGAGTTTTGCTTACTCAGAAGCTTCAATTTTGACCAATTTCAGGCACAGAAATGACTTTAAACACACTTATTTGAGTTGAAAAAGTAATAATTCACATCCAATAGTAATTTAAAGTCAAAAGATTAAATGTTAAAATTTGATCAATATTGACAATTTTTTGAACGTTCGACTGGTCCGGGGTCATCGTTTTTCATCATAAAATTGATTTTTTTTGGACTACCAAAAATGATTCAAAATGTCATTTGGATCGGGCCTCATGTTGAATAACCACTTTTTAAACCCTCACAGTGACCAAAATTGCCATTTATTACAGAGTTTTGCTTACTCAGAAGCTTCAATTTTGACCAATTTCAGGAACAGAAATGACTTTAAACACACATATTTTAGTTGAAAAAGTAATAATTCACATCCAACAGTAATTTAAAGTCAAAAGATTAAATGTTAAAATGTCATCAATATTGACAATTCTTTGTACGTTCGACTGGTCCGGGGTCATCGTTTTTCATCATAAAATGGATTTTTTGGGCTCTACCAAAAATGATTCAAAATGTCATTTGGATCGGGCCTCATGTAGAATAACCACTTTTTAAACCCTCACAGTTACCAAAATTGTCATATTTACAGAGTTTTGCTTACTCAGAAGCTTCAATTTTGACCAATTTCAGGAACAGAAATGACTTTAAACACACATATTTTAGTTGAAAAAGTAAAAATTCACATCCAACAGTAATTTAAAGTCAAAAGATTAAATGTTAAAATTTGATCAATATTGACAATTTTTTGAACGTTCGACTGGTCCGGGGTCATCGTTTTTCATCATAAAATTGATTTTTTTTGGACTACCAAAAATGATTCAAAATGTCATTTGGATCGGGCCTCATGTTGAATAACCACTTTTTAAACCCTCACAGTGACCAAAATTGCCATTTATTACAGAGTTTTGCATACTCAGAAGCTTCAATTTTGACCAATTTCAGGCACAGAAATCACTTTAAACACACTTATGTTAGTTGAAAAAGTAATAACTCACATCCAACAGTCAACTAAAGTCAAAAGATTAAATTTTTTAATTTCATCAATATTGTCCACTTTTTTGAACGTTCGACTGGTCCGGGATCATCGTTTTTCATCATAAAATTGATTTTTTGGACTCTACCAAACATGATTCCAAATGTCATTTGGATCGGGCCTCATGTTGAATAACTACTTTTTAAACCCTCACATTGACCAAAATTGCCATTTATTACAGAGTTTTGCTTACTCAGAAGCTTCAATTTTGACCGATTTCAGGCACAGAAATGACTTTAAACACACATATTTTAGTTGAAAAAGTAATAATTCACATCCAACAGTAATTTAAAGTCAAAAGATTAAATGTTAAAATTTCATCAATATTGACAATTTTTTGTACGTTTGACTGGTCCGGGGTCATCGTTTTTCATCATAAAATTGATTTTTTTTGGACTACCAAAAATGATTAAAAATGTCATTTGGATCGGGCCTCATGTTGAATAACAACTATTTAAACCCTCACAGTGACCAAAATTGTCATATTTACAGAGTTTTGCTTACTCAGAAGCTTCAATTTTGACCAATTTCAGGAACAGAAATGACTTTAAACACACATATTTTAGTTGAAAAAGTAATAATTCACATCCAACAGTAATTTAAAGTCAAAAGATTAAATGTTAAAATTTCATCAATATTGACAATTTTTTGTACGTTTGACTGGTCCGGGGTCATCGTTTTTCATCATAAAATTGATTTTTTGGGCTCTACCACAAATGATTCAAAATCTCATTTGGATCGGGCATCATGTTGAATAACCACTTTTTAAACCCTCACAGTGGCCAAAATTGCCATTTTTACAGAGTTTTAGTTACTCAGAAGCTTCAATTTTGTCCAATTTCAGGCACAGAAATCACTTTAAACACACATATGTTAGTTGAAAAAGTAATAATTCACATCCAACAGTCATTTAAAGTCAAAAGATTACATTTTAAAATTTCATCAATATTGTCCACTTTTTTGAACGTTCGACTGGTCCGGGGTCATCGTTTTTCATCATAAAATTGATTTTTTGGCCTCTACCAAAAATGATTCAAAATGTCATTTGGATCGGGCCTCATGTTGAATAACCACTTTTTAAACCCTCACAGTTACCAAATTTGTCATATTTACAGAGTTTTGCTTACTCAGAAGCTTCAATTTTGACCAATTTCAGGCACAGAAATGACTTTAAACACACATATTTTAGTTGAAAAAGTAATAATTCCCATCCAAAAGTCATTTAAAGTCAAAAGATCAAATGGTAAAATTTCATCAATATTGACCACTTTTTTGAATGTTCGACTGGTCCGGGGTCATCGTTTTTCATCATAAAAATGATTTTTTGGACTCTACCAAACATGATTCCAAAAGTCATTTGGATCGGGCCTCATGTTGAATAACTACTTTTTAAACCCTCACATTGACCAAAATTGCCATTTATTACAGAGTTTTGCTTACTCAGAAGCTTCAATTTTGACCGATTTCAGGCACAGAAATGACTTTAAACACACATATTTTAGTTGAAAAAGTAATAATTCACATCCAACAGTAATTTAAAGTCAAAAGATTAAATGTTAAAATGTCATCAATATTGACAATTTTTTGTACGTTCGACTGGTCCAGGGTCATCGTTTTTCATCATAAAATTGATTTTTTGGACTCTACAAAAATGATTAAAAATGTCATTTGGATCGGGCCTCATGTTGAATAACCACTATTTAAACCCTCACAGTGACCAAAATTGCCATTTATTACAGAGTTTTGCTTACTCAGAAGCTTCAATTTTGACCAATTTCAGGAACAGAAATGACTTTAAACACACATATTTTAGTTGAAAAAGTAATAATTCACATCCAACAGTAATTTAAAGTCAAAAGATTAAATGTTAAAATTTCATCAATATTGACAATTTTTTGTACGTTCGACTGGTCCGGGGTCATCGTTTTTCATCATAAAATTGATTTTTTGGGGTCTACCAAAAATGATTCAAAATGTCATTTGGATCGGGCCTCATGTAGAATAACCACTTTTTAAACCCTCACAGTTACCAAAATTGTCATATTTACAGAGTTTTGCTTACTCAGAAGCTTCAATTTTGACCAATTTCAGGAACAGAAATGACTTTAAACACACATATTTTAGTTGAAAAAGTAATAATTCACATCCAACAGTAATTTAAAGTCAAAAGATTAAATGTTAAAATTTCATCAATATTGACAATTTTTTGTACGTTTGACTGGTCCGGGGTCATCGTTTTTCATCATAAAATTGATTTTTTGGGCTCTACCACAAATGATTCAAAATCTCATTTGGATCGGGCATCATGTTGAATAACCACTTTTTAAACCCTCACAGTGGCCAAAATTGCCATTTTTACAGAGTTTTAGTTACTCAGAAGCTTCAATTTTGTCCAATTTCAGGCACAGAAATCACTTTAAACACACATATGTTAGTTGAAAAAGTAATAATTCACATCCAACAGTCATTTAAAGTCAAAAGATTACATTTTAAAATTTCATCAATATTGTCCACTTTTTTGAACGTTCGACTGGTCCGGGGTCATCGTTTTTCATCATAAAATTGATTTTTTGGCCTCTACCAAAAATGATTCAAAATGTCATTTGGATCGGGCCTCATGTTGAATAACCACTTTTTAAACCCTCACAGTGGCCAAAATTGCCATTTTTACAGAGTTTTGCTTACTCAGAAGCTTCAATTTTGTCCAATTTCAGGCACAGAAATCACTTTAAACACACTTATGTTAGTTGAAAAAGTAATAATTCACATCCAACAGTCATTTAAAGTCAAAAGATTAAATGTTAAAATGTCATCAATATTGACAATTTTTTGTACGTTCGACTGGTACGGGGTCATCGTTTTTCATCATAAAATTGATTTTTTGGGCTCTACCAAAAATGATTCAAAATGTCATTTGGATCGGGCCTCATGTAGAATAACCACTTTTTAAACCCTCACAGTTACCAAAATTGTCATATTTACAGAGTTTTGCTTACTCAGAAGCTTCAATTTTGACCAATTTCAGGCACAGAAATGACTTTAAACACACTTATTTGAGTTGAAAAAGTAATAATTCACATCCAATAGTAATTTAAAGTCAAAAGATTAAATGTTAAAATTTGATCAATATTGACAATTTTTTGAACGTTCGACTGGTCCGGGGTCATCGTTTTTCATCATAAAATTTCATTTTTTGGACTACCAAAAATGATTCAAAATGTCATTTGGATCGGGCCTCATGTTGAATAACCACTTTTTAAACCCTCACAGTGACCAAAATTGCCATTTATTACAGAGTTTTGCTTACTCAGAAGCTTCAATTTTGACCAATTTCAGCAACAGAAATGACTTTAAACACACATATTTTAGTTGAAAAAGTAATAATTCACATCCAACAGTAATTTAAAGTCAAAAGATTAAATGTTAAAATGTCATCAATATTGACAATTTTTTGTACGTTCGCCTGTCCGGGGTCATCGTTTTTCATCATAAAATTTCATTTTTTGGGCTCTACCAAAAATGATTCAAAATGTCATTTGGATCGGGCCTCAAGTAGAATAACCACTTTTTAAACCCTCACAGTTACCAAAATTGTCATATTTACAGAGTTTTGCTTACTCAGAAGCTTCAATTTTGACCAATTTCAGGCACAGAAATCACTTTAAACACACATATTTTAGTTGAAAAAGTAATAATTCACATCCAACAGTAATTTAAAGTCAAAAGATTAAATGTTAAAATTTCATCAATATTGACAATTTTTTTGTACGTTCGACTGGTCCAGGGTCATCGTTTTTCATCATAAAATTGATTTTTTGGCCTCTGCCAAAAATGATTCAAAATGTCATTTGGATCGGGCCTCATGTTGAATAACCACTTTTTAAACCCTCACAGTGACCAAAATTGCCATTTTTACAGAGTTTTCGCTTACACAAAAGCTTCAATTTTGACCAATTTCAGGCACAGAAATGACTTTAAACACACTTATTTGAGTTGAAAGAGTAATAATTCACATCCAAAGTAATTTAAAGTCAAAAGATTAAATGTTAAAATGTCATCAATATTGACAATTTTTTGTACGTTCGACTGGTCCAGGGTCATCGTTTTTCATCATAAAATTGATTTTTTGGCCTCTACCAAAAATGATTCAAAATGTCATTTGGATCGGGCCTCATGTTGAATAACCACTTTTTAAACCCTCACAGTGACCAAAATTGCCATTTTTACAGAGTTTTCGCTTACTCAAAAGCTTCAATTTTGACCAATTTCAGGCACAGAAATGACTTTAAACACACTTATTTGAGTTGAAAAAGTAATAATTCACATCCAACAGTAATTTAAAGTCAAAAGATTAAATGTTAAAATTTCATCAATATTGACAATTTTTTGTACGTTTGACTGGTCCGGGGTCATCAGTTTTCATCATAAAATTGATTTTTTGGGCTCTACCAAAAATGATTCAAAATCTCATTTGGATCGGGCCTCATGTTGAATAACCACTTTTTAAACCCTCACAGTGGCCAAAATTGCCATTTTTACAGAGTTTTGCTTACTCAGAAGCTTCAATTTTGTCCAATTTCAGGCACAGAAATCACTTTAAACAGACTTATGTTAGTTGAAAAAGTAATAATTCACATCCAACAGTCATTTAAAGTCAAAAGATTAAATTTTAAAATTTCATCAATATTGTCCACTTTTTTGAACGTTCGACTGGTCCGGGGTCATCGTTTTTCATCATAAAATTGATTTTTTGGGCTCTACCAAAAATAATTCAAAATGTAATTTGGATCGGGCCTCATGTTGAATAACCACTTTTTAAACCCTCACAGTGGCCAAAATTGCCATTTTTACAGAGTTTTGCTTACTCAGACTTCAATTTTGACCAATTTCAGGCACAGAAATCACTTTAAACACACATATTTAGTTGAAAAAGTAATAATTCACATCCAACAATAATTTAAAGTCAAAAGATTAAATGTTAAAATGTCATCAATATTGACAATTTTTTGTACGTTCGACTGGTCCAGGGTCATCGTTTTTCATCATAAAATTGATTTTTCGGCCTCTACCAAAAATGATTCAAAATGTCATTTGGATCGGGCCTCATGTTGAATAACCACTTTTTAAACCCTCACAGTTACCAAATTTGTCATATTTACAGAGTTTTGCTTACTCAGAAGCTTCAATTTTGACCAATTTCAGGCACAGAAATGACTTTAAACACACATATTTTAGTTGAAAAAGTAATAATTCCCATCCAAAAGTCATTTAAAGTCAAAAGATCAAATGTTAAAATTTCATCAATATTGACCACTTTTTTGAATGTTCGACTGGTCCGGGGTCATCGTTTTTCATCATAAAATTGATTTTTTGGAC
This sequence comes from Lissotriton helveticus, assembly GCF_964261635.1. Lineage (NCBI taxonomy): Eukaryota > Metazoa > Chordata > Amphibia > Caudata > Salamandridae > Lissotriton > Lissotriton helveticus. Next base: position 1,074,725,360 of record NC_136063.1, on the reverse strand, counting down.
TCTACCAAACATGATTCCAAAAGTCATTTGGATCGGGCCTCATGTTGAATAACTACTTTTTAAACCCTCACATTGACCAAAATTGCCATTTATTACAGAGTTTTGCTTACTCAGAAGCTTCAATTTTGACCGATTTCAGGCACAGAAATGACTTTAAACACACATATTTTAGTTGAAAAAGTAATAATTCACATCCAACAGTAATTTAAAGTCAAAAGATTACATTTTAAAATTTCATCAATATTGTCCACTTTTTTGAACGTTCGACTGGTCCGGGGTCATCGTTTTTCATCATAAAATTGATTTTTTGGGCTCTACCAAAAATAATTCAAAATGTCATTTGGATCGGGCCTCATGTTGAATAACCACATTTTAAACCCTCACAGTTACCAAAATTGTCATATTTACAGAGTTTTGCTTACTCAGAAGCTTCAATTTTGACCAATTTCAGGCACAGAAATGACTTTAAACACACTTATTTGAGTTGAAAAAGTAATAATTCACATCCAATAGTAATTTAAAGTCAAAAGATTAAATGTTAAAATTTGATCAATATTGACAATTTTTTGAACGTTCGACTGGTCCGGGGTCATCGTTTTTCATCATAAAATTGATTTTTTTTGGACTACCAAAAATGATTCAAAATGTCATTTGGATCGGGCCTCATGTTGAATAACCACTTTTTAAACCCTCACAGTGACCAAAATTGCCATTTATTACAGAGTTTTGCTTACTCAGAAGCTTCAATTTTGACCAATTTCAGGAACAGAAATGACTTTAAACACACATATTTTAGTTGAAAAAGTAATAATTCACATCCAACAGTAATTTAAAGTCAAAAGATTAAATGTTAAAATGTCATCAATATTGACAATTTTTTGTACGTTCGACTGGTCCGGGGTCATCGTTTTTCATCATAAAATGGATTTTTTGGGCTCTACCAAAAATGATTCAAAATGTCATTTGGATCGGGCCTCATGTAGAATAACCACTTTTTAAACCCTCACAGTTACCAAAATTGTCATATTTACAGAGTTTTGCTTACTCAGAAGCTTCAATTTTGACCAATTTCAGGAACAGAAATGACTTTAAACACACATATTTTAGTTGAAAAAGTAAAAATTCACATCCAACAGTAATTTAAAGTCAAAAGATTAAATGTTAAAATTTGATCAATATTGACAATTTTTTGAACGTTCGACTGGTCCGGGGTCATCGTTTTTCATCATAAAATTGATTTTTTTTGGACTACCAAAAATAATTCAAAATGTCATTTGGATCGGGCCTCATGTTGAATAACCACTTTTTAAACCCTCACAGTGGCCAAAATTGCCATTTTTACAGAGTTTTGCTTACTCAGACTTCAATTTTGACCAATTTCAGGCACAGAAATCACTTTAAACACACATATTTAGTTGAAAAAGTAATAATTCACATCCAACAATAATTTAAAGTCAAAAGATTAAATGTTAAAATGTCATCAATATTGACAATTTTTTGTACGTTCGACTGGTCCAGGGTCATCGTTTTTCATCATAAAATTGATTTTTCGGCCTCTACCAAAAATGATTCAAAATGTCATTTGGATCGGGCCTCATGTTGAATACCCACTTTTTAAACCCTCACAGTTACCAAATTTGTCATATTTACAGAGTTTTGCTTACTCAGAAGCTTCAATTTTGACCAATTTCAGGCACAGAAATGACTTTAAACACACATATTTTAGTTGAAAAAGTAATAATTCCCATCCAAAAGTCATTTAAAGTCAAAAGATCAAATGTTAAAATTTCATCAATATTGACCACTTTTTTGAATGTTCGACTGGTCCGGGGTCATCGTTTTTCATCATAAAATTGATTTTTTGGACTCTACCAAACATGATTCCAAAAGTCATTTGGATCGGGCCTCATGTTGAATAACTACTTTTTAAACCCTCACATTGACCAAAATTGCCATTTATTACAGAGTTTTGCTTACTCAGAAGCTTCAATTTTGACCGATTTCAGGCACAGAAATGACTTTAAACACACATATTTTAGTTGAAAAAGTAATAATTCACATCCAACAGTAATTTAAAGTCAAAAGATTACATTTTAAAATTTCATCAATATTGTCCACTTTTTTGAACGTTCGACTGGTCCGGGGTCATCGTTTTTCATCATAAAATTGATTTTTTGGGCTCTACCAAAAATAATTCAAAATGTCATTTGGATCGGGCCTCATGTTGAATAACCACATTTTAAACCCTCACAGTTACCAAAATTGTCATATTTACAGAGTTTTGCTTACTCAGAAGCTTCAATTTTGACCAATTTCAGGCACAGAAATGACTTTAAACACACTTATTTGAGTTGAAAAAGTAATAATTCACATCCAATAGTAATTTAAAGTCAAAAGATTAAATGTTAAAATTTGATCAATATTGACAATTTTTTGAACGTTCGACTGGTCCGGGGTCATCGTTTTTCATCATAAAATTGATTTTTTTTGAACTACCAAAAATAATTCAAAATGTAATTTGGATCGGGCCTCATGTTGAATAACCACTTTTTAAACCCTCACAGTGGCCAAAATTGCCATTTTTACAGAGTTTTGCTTACTCAGACTTCAATTTTGACCAATTTCAGGCACAGAAATCACTTTAAACACACATATTTAGTTGAAAAAGTAATAATTCACATCCAACAATAATTTAAAGTCAAAAGATTAAATGTTAAAATGTCATCAATATTGACAATTTTTTGTACGTTCGACTGGTCCAGGGTCATCGTTTTTCATCATAAAATTGATTTTTCGGCCTCTACCAAAAATGATTCAAAATGTCATTTGGATCGGGCCTCATGTTGAATAACCACTTTTTAAACCCTCACAGTTACCAAATTTGTCATATTTACAGAGTTTTGCTTACTCAGAAGCTTCAATTTTGACCAATTTCAGGCACAGAAATGACTTTAAACACACATATTTTAGTTGAAAAAGTAATAATTCCCATCCAAAAGTCATTTAAAGTCAAAAGATCAAATGTTAAAATTTCATCAATATTGACCACTTTTTTGAATGTTCGACTGGTCCGGGGTCATCGTTTTTCATCATAAAATTGATTTTTTGGACTCTACCAAACATGATTCCAAAAGTCATTTGGATCGGGCCTCATGTTGAATAACTACTTTTTAAACCCTCACATTGACCAAAATTGCCATTTATTACAGAGTTTTGCTTACTCAGAAGCTTCAATTTTGACCGATTTCAGGCACAGAAATGACTTTAAACACACATATTTTAGTTGAAAAAGTAATAATTCACATCCAACAGTAATTTAAAGTCAAAAGATTACATTTTAAAATTTCATCAATATTGTCCACTTTTTTGAACGTTCGACTGGTCCGGGGTCATCGTTTTTCATCATAAAATTGATTTTTTGGGCTCTACCAAAAATAATTCAAAATGTCATTTGGATCGGGCCTCATGTTGAATAACCACATTTTAAACCCTCACAGTTACCAAAATTGTCATATTTACAGAGTTTTGCTTACTCAGAAGCTTCAATTTTGACCAATTTCAGGCACAGAAATGACTTTAAACACACTTATTTGAGTTGAAAAAGTAATAATTCACATCCAATAGTAATTTAAAGTCAAAAGATTAAATGTTAAAATTTGATCAATATTGACAATTTTTTGAACGTTCGACTGGTCCGGGGTCATCGTTTTTCATCATAAAATTGATTTTTTTTGGACTACCAAAAATGATTCAAAATGTCATTTGGATCGGGCCTCATGTTGAATAACCACTTTTTAAACCCTCACAGTGACCAAAATTGCCATTTATTACAGAGTTTTGCTTACTCAGAAGCTTCAATTTTGACCAATTTCAGGAACAGAAATGACTTTAAACACACATATTTTAGTTGAAAAAGTAATAATTCACATCCAACAGTAATTTAAAGTCAAAAGATTAAATGTTAAAATGTCATCAATATTGACAATTTTTTGTACGTTCGACTGGTCCGGGGTCATCGTTTTTCATCATAAAATGGATTTTTTGGGCTCTACCAAAAATGATTCAAAATGTCATTTGGATCGGGCCTCATGTAGAATAACCACTTTTTAAACCCTCACAGTTACCAAAATTGTCATATTTACAGAGTTTTGCTTACTCAGAAGCTTCAATTTTGACCAATTTCAGGAACAGAAATGACTTTAAACACACATATTTTAGTTGAAAAAGTAAAAATTCACATCCAACAGTAATTTAAAGTCAAAAGATTAAATGTTAAAATTTGATCAATATTGACAATTTTTTGAACGTTCGACTGGTCCGGGGTCATCGTTTTTCATCATAAAATTGATTTTTTTTGGACTACCAAAAATGATTCAAAATGTCATTTGGATCGGGCCTCATGTTGAATAACCACTTTTTAAACCCTCACAGTGACCAAAATTGCCATTTATTACAGAGTTTTGCATACTCAGAAGCTTCAATTTTGACCAATTTCAGGCACAGAAATCACTTTAAACACACTTATGTTAGTTGAAAAAGTAATAACTCACATCCAACAGTCATCTAAAGTCAAAAGATTAAATTTTTAAATTTCATCAATATTGTCCACTTTTTTGAACGTTCGACTGGTCCGGGATCATCGTTTTTCATCATAAAATTGATTTTTTGGACTCTACCAAACATGATTCCAAATGTCATTTGGATCGGGCCTCATGTTGAATAACTACTTTTTAAACCCTCACATTGACCAAAATTGCCATTTATTACAGAGTTTTGCTTACTCAGAAGCTTCAATTTTGACCGATTTCAGGCACAGAAATCACTTTAAACACACATATTTTAGTTGAAAAAGTAATAATTCACATCCAACAGTAATTTAAAGTCAAAAGATTAAATGTTAAAATTTCATCAATATTGACAATTTTTTGTACGTACGACTGGTCCAGGGTCATCGTTTTTCATCACAAAATTGATTTTTTGGCCTCTACCAAAAATGATTCAAAATGTCATTTGGATCGGGCCTCATGTTGAATAACCACTTTTTAAACCCTCACAGTGACCAAAATTGCCATTTTTACAGAGTTTTCGCTTACACAAAAGCTTCAATTTTGACCAATTTCAGGCACAGAAATGACTTTAAACACACTTATTTGAGTTGAAAGAGTAATAATTCACATCCAACAGTAATTTAAAGTCAAAAGATTAAATGTTAAAATTTCATCAATATTGACAATTTTTTGTACGTTCGACTGGTCCGGGGTCATCGTTTTTCATCATAAAATTGATTTTTTGGGCTCTACCAAAAATGATTCAAAATCTCATTTGGATCGGGCCTCATGTTGAATAACCACTTTTTAAACCCTCACAGTTACCAAATTTGTCATATTTACAGAGTTTTGCTTACTCAGAAGCTTCAATTTTGACCAATTTCAGGCACAGAAATGACTTTAAACACACATATTTTAGTTGAAAAAGTAATAATTCACATCCAACAGTAATTTAAAGTCAAAAGATTAAATGTTAAAATTTGATCAATATTGACAATTTTTTGAACGTTCGACTGGTCCGGGGTCATCGTTTTTCATCATAAAATTGATTTTTTTTGGACTACCAAAAATGATTCAAAATGTCATTTGGATCGGGCCTCATGTTGAATAACCACTTTTTAAACCCTCACAGTGACCAAAATTGCCATTCTTTACAGAGTTTTGCTTACTCAGAAGCTTCAATTTTGACCAATTTCAGCAACAGAAATGACTTTAAACACACATATTTTAGTTGAAAAAGTAATAATTCACATCCAACAGTAATTTAAAGTCAAAAGATTAAATGTTAAAATTTCATCAATATTGACAATTTTTTTGTACGTTCGACTGGTCCAGGGTCATCGTTTTTCATCATAAAATTGATTTTTTGGCCTCTACCAAAAATGATTCAAAATGTCATTTGGATCGGGCCTCATGTTGAATAACCACTTTTTAAACCCTCACAGTGACCAAAATTGCCATTTTTACAGAGTTTTCGCTTACACAAAAGCTTCAATTTTGACCAATTTCAGGCACAGAAATGACTTTAAACACACTTATTTGAGTTGAAAGAGTAATAATTCACATCCAACAGTAATTTAAAGTCAAAAGATTAAATGTTAAAATTTCATCAATATTGACAATTTTTTGTACGTTCGACTGGTCCGGGGTCATCGTTTTTCATCAAAAAATTGATTTTTTGGGCTCTGCCAAAAATGATTCAAAATCTCATTTGGATCGGGCCTCATGTTGAATAACCACTTTTTAAACCCTCACAGTGGCCAAAATTGCCATTTTTACAGAGTTTTGCTTACTCAGAAGCTTCAATTTTGACCAATTTCAGGCACAGAAATGACTTGAAACACACATATTTTAGTTGAAAAAGTAATAATTCACATCCAACAGTAATTTAAAGTCAAAAGATTAAATGTTAAAATTTGATCAATATTGACAATTTTTTGAACGTTCGACTGGTCCGGGGTCATCGTTTTTCATCATAAAATTGATTTTTTTTGGACTACCAAAAATGATTAAAAATGTCATTTGGATCGGGCCTCATGTTGAATAACCACTATTTAAACCCTCACAGTGACCAAAATTGCCATTTATTACAGAGTTTTGCTTACTCAGAAGCTTCAATTTTGACCAATTTCAGGAACAGAAATGACTTTAAACACACATATTTTAGTTGAAAAAGTAATAATTCACATCCAACAGTAATTTAAAGTCAAAAGATTAAATGTTAAAATTTCATCAATATTGACAATTTTTTGTACGTTCGACTGGTCCGGGGTCATCGTTTTTCATCATAAAATTGATTTTTTGGGCTCTACCAAAAATGATTCAAAATGTCATTTGGATCGGGCCTCATGTAGAATAACCACTTTTTAAACCCTCACAGTTACCAAAATTGTCATATTTACAGAGTTTTGCTTACTCAGAAGCTTCAATTTTGACCAATTTCAGGAACAGAAATGACTTTAAACACACATATTTTAGTTGAAAAAGTAATAATTCACATCCAACAGTAATTTAAAGTCAAAAGATTAAATGTTAAAATTTCATCAATATTGACAATTTTTTGTACGTTTGACTGGTCCGGGGTCATCGTTTTTCATCATAAAATTGATTTTTTGGGCTCTACCACAAATGATTCAAAATCTCATTTGGATCGGGCATCATGTTGAATAACCACTTTTTAAACCCTCACAGTGGCCAAAATTGCCATTTTTACAGAGTTTTAGTTACTCAGAAGCTTCAATTTTGTCCAATTTCAGGCACAGAAATCACTTTAAACACACTTATGTTAGTTGAAAAAGTAATAATTCACATCCAACAGTCATTTAAAGTCAAAAGATTACATTTTAAAATTTCATCAATATTGTCCACTTTTTTGAACGTTCGACTGGTCCGGGGTCATCGTTTTTCATCATAAAATTGATTTTTTGGCCTCTACCAAAAATGATTCAAAATGTCATTTGGATCGGGCCTCATGTTGAATAACCACTTTTTAAACCCTCACAGTGGCCAAAATTGCCATTTTTACAGAGTTTTGCTTACTCAGAAGCTTCAATTTTGTCCAATTTCAGGCACAGAAATCACTTTAAACACACTTATGTTAGTAGTGAAAAAGTAATAATTCACATCCAACAGTCATTTAAAGTCAAAAGATTAAATGTTAAAATGTCATCAATATTGACAATTTTTTGTACGTTCGACTGGTACGGGGTCATCGTTTTTCATCATAAAATTGATTTTTTGGGCTCTACCAAAAATGATTCAAAATGTCATTTGGATCGGGCCTCATGTAGAATAACCACTTTTTAAACCCTCACAGTTACCAAAATTGTCATATTTACAGAGTTTTGCTTACTCAGAAGCTTCAATTTTGACCAATTTCAGGCACAGAAATGACTTTAAACACACTTATTTGAGTTGAAAAAGTAATAATTCACATCCAATAGTAATTTAAAGTCAAAAGATTAAATGTTAAAATTTGATCAATATTGACAATTTTTTGAACGTTCGACTGGTCCGGGGTCATCGTTTTTCATCATAAAATTTCATTTTTTGGACTACCAAAAATGATTCAAAATGTCATTTGGATCGGGCCTCATGTTGAATAACCACTTTTTAAACCCTCACAGTGACCAAAATTGCCATTTATTACAGAGTTTTGCTTACTCAGAAGCTTCAATTTTGACCAATTTCAGCAACAGAAATGACTTTAAACACACATATTTTAGTTGAAAAAGTAATAATTCACATCCAACAGTAATTTAAAGTCAAAAGATTAAATGTTAAAATTTCATCAATATTGACAATTTTTTGTACGTTCGCCTGTCCGGGGTCATCGTTTTTCATCATAAAATTTCATTTTTTGGGCTCTACCAAAAATGATTCAAAATGTCATTTGGATCGGGCCTCAAGTAGAATAACCACTTTTTAAACCCTCACAGTTACCAAAATTGTCATATTTACAGAGTTTTGCTTACTCAGAAGCTTCAATTTTGACCAATTTCAGGCACAGAAATCACTTTAAACACACATATTTTAGTTGAAAAAGTAATAATTCACATCCAACAGTAATTTAAAGTCAAAAGATTAAATGTTAAAATTTCATCAATATTGACAATTTTTTTGTACGTTCGACTGGTCCGGGGTCATCGTTTTTCATCATAAAATTGATTTTTTTTGGACTACCAAAAATGATTCAAAATGTCATTTGGATCGGGCCTCATGTTGAATAACCACTTTTTAAACCCTCACAGTGACCAAAATTGCCATTCATTACAGAGTTTTGCTTACTCAGAAGCTTCAATTTTGACCAATTTCAGCAACAGAAATGACTTTAAACACACTTATTTGAGTTGAAAGAGTAATAATTCACATCCAACAGTAATTTAAAGTCAAAAGATTAAATGTTAAAATTTCATCAATATTGACAATTTTTTGTACGTTCGACTGGTCCGGGGTCATCGTTTTTCATCAAAAAATTGATTTTTTGGGCTCTACCAAAAATGATTCAAAATCTCATTTGGATCGGGCCTCATGTTGAATAACCACTTTTTAAACCCTCACAGTGGCCAAAATTGCCATTTTTACAGAGTTTTGCTTACTCAGAAGCTTCAATTTTGACCAATTTCAGGCACAGAAATGACTTTAAACACACATATTTTAGTTGAAAAAGTAATAATTCACATCCAACAGTAATTTAAAGTCAAAAGATTAAATGTTAAAATTTGATCAATATTGACAATTTTTTGAACGTTCGACTGGTCCGGGGTCATCGTTTTTCATCATAAAATTGATTTTTTTTGGACTACCAAAAATGATTAAAAATGTCATTTGGATCGGGCCTCATGTTGAATAACCACTATTTAAACCCTCACAGTGACCAAAATTGCCATTTATTACAGAGTTTTGCTTACTCAGAAGCTTCAATTTTGACCAATTTCAGGAACAGAAATGACTTTAAACACACATATTTTAGTTGAAAAAGTAATAATTCACATCCAACAGTAATTTAAAGTCAAAAGATTAAATGTTAAAATTTCATCAATATTGACAATTTTTTGTACGTTCGAATGGTCCGGGGTCATCGTTTTTCATCATAAAATTGATTTTTTGGGCTCTACCAAAAATGATTCAAAATGTCATTTGGATCGGGCCTCATGTAGAATAACCACTTTTTAAACCCTCACAGTTACCAAAATTGTCATATTTACAGAGTTTTGCTTACTCAGAAGCTTCAATTTTGACCAATTTCAGGAACAGAAATGACTTTAAACACACATATTTTAGTTGAAAAAGTAATAATTCACATCCAACAGTAATTTAAAGTCAAAAGATTAAATGTTAAAATTTCATCAATATTGACAATTTTTTGTACGTTTGACTGGTCCAGGGTCATCGTTTTTCATCATAAAATTGATTTTTTGGCCTCTACCACAAATGATTCAAAATGTCATTTGGATCGGGCCTCATGTTGAATAACCACTTTTTAAACCCTCACAGTGACCAAAATTGCCATTTTTACAGAGTTTTAGTTACTCAGAAGCTTCAATTTTGTCCAATTTCAGGCACAGAAATGACTTTAAACACACTTATTTGAGTTGAAAAAGTAATAATTCACATCCAATAGTAATTTAAAGTCAAAAGATTAAATGTTAAAATTTGATCAATATTGACAATTTTTTGAACGTTCGACTGGTCCGGGGTCATCGTTTTTCATCATAAAATTTCATTTTTTGGACTACCAAAAATGATTCAAAATGTCATTTGGATCGGGCCTCATGTTGAATAACCACTTTTTAAACCCTCACAGTGACCAAAATTGCCATTTATTACAGAGTTTTGCTTACTCAGAAGCTTCAATTTTGACCAATTTCAGCAACAGAAATGACTTTAAACACACATATTTTAGTTGAAAAAGTAATATTTCACATCCAACAGTAATTTAAAGTCAAAAGATTAAATGTTAAAATTTCATCAATATTGACAATTTTTTGTACGTTCGCCTGTCCGGGGTCATCGTTTTTCATCATAAAATTTCATTTTTTGGGCTCTACCAAAAATGATTCAAAATGTCATTTGGATCGGGCCTCAAGTAGAATAACCACTTTTTAAACCCTCACAGTTACCAAAATTGTCATATTTACAGAGTTTTGCTTACTCAGAAGCTTCAATTTTGACCAATTTCAGGCACAGAAATCACTTTAAACACACATATTTTAGTTGAAAAAGTAATAATTCACATCCAACAGTAATTTAAAGTCAAAAGATTAAATGTTAAAATTTCATCAATATTGACAATTTTTTTGTACGTTCGACTGGTCCAGGGTCATCGTTTTTCATCATAAAATTGATTTTTTGGTCTCTACCAAAAATGATTCAAAATGTCATTTGGATCGGGCCTCATGTTGAATAACCACTTTTTAAACCCTCACAGTGACCAAAATTGCCATTTTTACAGAGTTTTCGCTTACACAAAAGCTTCAATTTTGACCAATTTCAGGCACAGAAATGACTTTAAACACACTTATTTGAGTTGAAAGAGTAATAATTCACATCCAACAGTAATTTAAAGTCAAAAGATTAAATGTTAAAATGTCATCAATATTGACAATTTTTTGTACGTTCGACTGGTCCGGGGTCATCGTTTTTCATCATAAAATAGATTTTTTGGGCTCTACCAAAAATGATTCAAAATCTCATTTGGATCGGGCCTCATGTTGAATAACCACTTTTTAAACCCTCACAGTGGCCAAAATTGCCATTTTTACAGAGTTTTGCTTACTCAGACTTCAATTTTGACCAATTTCAGGAACAGAAATGACTTTAAACACACATATTTTAGTTGAAAAAGTAATAATTCACATCCAACAGTAATTTAAAGTCAAAAGATTAAATGTTAAAATTTCATCAATATTGACAATTTTTTGTACGTTCGACTGGTCCGGGGTCATCGTTTTTCATCATAAAATTGATTTTTTGGGCTCTACCAAAAATGATTCAAAATGTCATTTGGATCGGGCCTCATGTAGAATAACCACTTTTAAACCCTCACAGTTACCAAAATTGTCATATTTACAGAGTTTTGCTTACTCAGAAGCTTCAATTTTGACCAATTTCAGGCACAGAAATCACTTTAAACACACATATTTAGTTGAAAAAGTAATAATTCACATCCAACAATAATTTAAAGTCAAAAGATTAAATGTTAAAATGTCATCAATATTGACAATTTTTTGTACGTTCGACTGGTCCAGGGTCATCGTTTTTCATCATAAAATTGATTTTTCGGCCTCTACCAAAAATGATTCAAAATGTCATTTGGATCGGGCCTCATGTTGAATAACCACTTTTTAAACCCTCACAGTTACCAAATTTGTCATATTTACAGAGTTTTGCTTACTCAGAAGCTTCAATTTTGACCAATTTCAGGCACAGAAATGACTTTAAACACACATATTTTAGTTGAAAAAGTAATAATTCCCATCCAAAAGTCATTTAAAGTCAAAAGATCAAATGTTAAAATTTCATCAATATTGACCACTTTTTTGAATGTTCGACTGGTCCGGGGTCATTGTTTTTCATCATAAAATTGATTTTTTGGACTCTACCAAACATGATTCCAAAAGTCATTTGGATCGGGCCTCATGTTGAATAACTACTTTTTAAACCCTCACATTGACCAAAATTGCCATTTATTACAGAGTTTTGCTTACTCAGAAGCTTCAATTTTGACCGATTTCAGGCACAGAAATGACTTTAAACACACATATTTTAGTTGAAAAAGTAATAATTCACATCCAACAGTAATTTAAAGTCAAAAGATTAATGTTAAAATGTCATCAATATTGACAATTTTTTGTACGTTCGACTGGTCCAGGGTCATCGTTTTTCATCATAAAATTGATTTTTTGGCCTCTACAAAAATGATTCAAAATGTCATTTGGATCGGGCCTCATGTTGAATAACCACTTTTTAAACCCTCACAGTGACCAAAATTGCCATTTTTACAGAGTTTTTGCTTACTCAAAAGCTTCAATTTTGACCAATTTCAGGCACAGAAATGACTTTAAACACACTTATTTGAGTTGAAAAAGTAATAATTCACATCCAACAGTAATTTAAAGTCAAAAGATTAAATGTTAAAATTTCATCAATATTGACAATTTTTTGTACGTTTGACTGGTCCGGGGTCATCGTTTTTCATCATAAAATTGATTTTTTGGGCTCTACCAAAAATGATTCAAAATCTCATTTGGATCGGGCCTCATGTTGAATAACCACTTTTTAAACCCTCACAGTGGCCAAAATTGCCATTTTTACAGAGTTTTAGTTACTCAGAAGCTTCAATTTTGTCCAATTTCAGGCACAGAAATCACTTTAAACACACTTATGTTAGTTGAAAAAGTAATAATTCACATCCAACAGTCATTTAAAGTCAAAAGATTACATTTTAAAATTTCATCAATATTGTCCACTTTTTTGAACGTTCGACTGGTCCGGGGTCATCGTTTTTCATCATAAAATTGATTTTTTGGGCTCTACCAAAAATAATTCAAAATGTCATTTGGATCGGGCCTCATGTTGAATAACCACTTTTTAAACCCTCACAGTTACCAAAATTGTCATATTTACAGAGTTTTGCTTACTCAGAAGCTTCAATTTTGACCAATTTCAGGCACAGAAATGACTTTAAACACACTTATTTGAGTTGAAAAAGTAATAATTCACATCCAATAGTAATTTAAAGTCAAAAGATTAAATGTTAAAATTTGATCAATATTGACAATTTTTTGAACGTTCGACTGGTCCGGGGTCATCGTTTTTCATCATAAAATTGATTTTTTTTGGACTACCAAAAATGATTCAAAATGTCATTTGGATCGGGCCTCATGTTGAATAACCACTTTTTAAACCCTCACAGTGACCAAAATTGCCATTTATTACAGAGTTTTGCTTACTCAGAAGCTTCAATTTTGACCAATTTCAGGAACAGAAATGACTTTAAACACACATATTTTAGTTGAAAAAGTAATAATTCACATCCAACAGTAATTTAAAGTCAAAAGATTAAATGTTAAAATTTCATCAATATTGACAATTTTTTGTACGTTCGACTGGTCCGGGGTCATCGTTTTTCATCATAAAATGGATTTTTTGGGCTCTACCAAAAATGATTCAAAATGTCATTTGGATCGGGCCTCATGTAGAATAACCACTTTTTAAACCCTCACAGTTACCAAAATTGTCATATTTACAGAGTTTTGCTTACTCAGAAGCTTCAATTTTGACCAATTTCAGGAACAGAAATGACTTTAAACACACATATTTTAGTTGAAAAAGTAAAAATTCACATCCAACAGTAATTTAAAGTCAAAAGATTAAATGTTAAAATTTGATCAATATTGACAATTTTTTGAACGTTCGACTGGTCCGGGGTCATCGTTTTTCATCATAAAATTGATTTTTTTTGGACTACCAAAAATGATTCAAAATGTCATTTGGATCGGGCCTCATGTTGAATAACCACTTTTTAAACCCTCACAGTGACCAAAATTGCCATTTATTACAGAGTTTTGCATACTCAGAAGCTTCAATTTTGACCAATTTCAGGCACAGAAATCACTTTAAACACACTTATGTTAGTTGAAAAAGTAATAACTCACATCCAACAGTCATCTAAAGTCAAAAGATTAAATTTTTAAATTTCATCAATATTGACAATTTTTGGTACGTACGACTGGTCCAGGGTCATCGTTTTTCATCACAAAATTGATTTTTTGGCCTCTACCAAAAATGATTCAAAATGTCATTTGGATCGGGCCTCATGTTGAATAACCACTTTTTAAACCCTCACAGTGACCAAAATTGCCATTTTTACAGAGTTTTCGCTTACACAAAAGCTTCAATTTTGACCAATTTCAGGCACAGAAATGACTTTAAACACACTTATTTGAGTTGAAAGAGTAATAATTCACATCCAACAGTAATTTAAAGTCAAAAGATTAAATGTTAAAATTTGATCAATATTGACAATTTTTTGAACGTTCGACTGGTCCGGGGTCATCGTTTTTCATCATAAAATTGATTTTTTTTGGACTACCAAAAATGATTCAAAATGTCATTTGGATCGGGCCTCATGTTGAATAACCACTTTTTAAACCCTCACAGTGACCAAAATTGCCATTCATTACAGAGTTTTGCTTACTCAGAAGCTTCAATTTTGACCAATTTCAGCAACAGAAATGACTTTAAACACACATATTTTAGTTGAAAAAGTAATAATTCACATCCAACAGTAATTTAAAGTCAAAAGATTAAATGTTAAAATTTCATCAATATTGACAATTTTTTTGTACGTTCGACTGGTCCAGGGTCATCGTTTTTCATCATAAAATTGATTTTTTGGCCTCTACCAAAAATGATTCAAAATGTCATTTGGATCGGGCCTCATGTTGAATAACCACTTTTTAAACCCTCACAGTGACCAAAATTGCCATTTTTACAGAGTTTTCGCTTACACAAAAGCTTCAATTTTGACCAATTTCAGGCACAGAAATGACTTTAAACACACTTATTTGAGTTGAAAGAGTAATAATTCACATCCAACAGTAATTTAAAGTCAAAAGATTAAATGTTAAAATTTCATCAATATTGACAATTTTTTGTACGTTCGACTGGTCCGGGGTCATCGTTTTTCATCATAAAATTGATTTTTTGGGCTCTACCAAAAATGATTCAAAATCTCATTTGGATCGGGCCTCAAGTTGAATAACCACTTTTTAAACCCTCACAGTGGCCAAAATTGCCATTTTTACAGAGTTTTGCTTACTCAGAAGCTTCAATTTTGACCAATTTCAGGCACAGAAATGACTTTAAACACACATATTTTAGTTGAAAAAGTAATAATTCACATCCAACAGTAATTTAAAGTCAAAAGATTAAATGTTAAAATTTGATCAATATTGACAATTTTTTGAACGTTCGACTGGTCCGGGGTCATCGTTTTTCATCATAAAATTGATTTTTTTTGGACTACCAAAAATGATTAAAAATGTCATTTGGATCGGGCCTCATGTTGAATAACCACTATTTAAACCCTCACAGTGACCAAAATTGCCATTTATTACAGAGTTTTGCTTACTCAGAAGCTTCAATTTTGACCAATTTCAGGAACAGAAATGACTTTAAACACACATATTTTAGTTGAAAAAGTAATAATTCACATCCAACAGTAATTTAAAGTCAAAAGATTAAATGTTAAAATTTCATCAATATTGACAATTTTTTGTACGTTCGACTGGTCCGGGGTCATCGTTTTTCATCATAAAATTGATTTTTTGGGCTCTACCAAAAATGATTCAAAATGTCATTTGGATCGGGCCTCATGTAGAATAACCACTTTTTAAACCCTCACAGTTACCAAAATTGTCATATTTACAGAGTTTTGCTTACTCAGAAGCTTCAATTTTGACCAATTTCAGGAACAGAAATGACTTTAAACACACATATTTTAGTTGAAAAAGTAATAATTCACATCCAACAGTAATTTAAAGTCAAAAGATTAAATGTTAAAATTTCATCAATATTGACAATTTTTTGTACGTTTGACTGGTCCGGGGTCATCGTTTTTCATCATAAAATAGATTTTTTGGGCTCTACCACAAATGATTCAAAATCTCATTTGGATCGGGCCTCATGTTGAATAACCACTTTTTAAACCCTCACAGTGGCCAAAATTGCCATTTTTACAGAGTTTTGCTTACTCAGAAGCTTCAATTTTGTCCAATTTCAGGCACAGAAATCACTTTAAACACACTTATGTTAGTTGAAAAAGTAATAATTCACATCCAACAGTCATTTAAAGTCAAAAGATTAAATGTTAAAATGTCATCAATATTGACAATTTTTTGTACGTTCGACTGGTACGGGGTCATCGTTTTTCATCATAAAATTGATTTTTTGGGCTCTACCAAAAATGATTCAAAATGTCATTTGGATCGGGCCTCATGTAGAATAACCACTTTTTAAACCCTCACAGTTACCAAAATTGTCATATTTACAGAGTTTTGCTTACTCAGAAGCTTCAATTTTGACCAATTTCAGGGACAGAAATGACTTTAAACACACTTATTTGAGTTGAAAAAGTAATAATTCACATCCAATAGTAATTTAAAGTCAAAAGATTAAATGTTAAAATTTGATCAATATTGACAATTTTTTGAACGTTCGACTGGTCCGGGATCATCGTTTTTCATCATAAAATTTCATTTTTTGGACTACCAAAAATGATTCAAAATGTCATTTGGATCGGGCCTCATGTTGAATAACCACTTTTTAAACCCTCACAGTGACCAAAATTGCCATTTATTACAGAGTTTTGCTTACTCAGAAGCTTCAATTTTGACCAATTTCAGCAACAGAAATGACTTTAAACACACATATTTTAGTTGAAAAAGTAATAATTCACATCCAACAGTAATTTAAAGTCAAAAGATTAAATGTTAAAATTTCATCAATATTGACAATTTTTTGTACGTTCGCCTGTCCGGGGTCATCGTTTTTCATCATAAAATTTCATTTTTTGGGCTCTACCAAAAATGATTCAAAATGTCATTTGGATCGGGCCTCAAGTAGAATAACCACTTTTTAAACCCTCACAGTTACCAAATTTGTCATATTTACAGAGTTTTGCTTACTCAGAAGCTTCAATTTTGACCAATTTCAGGCACAGAAATGACTTTAAACACACATATTTTAGTTGAAAAAGTAATAATTGACATCCAACAGTAATTTAAAGTCAAAAGATTAAATGTTAAAATTTGATCAATATTGACAATTTTTTGAACGTTCGACTGGTCCGGGGTCATCGTTTTTCATCATAAAATTGATTTTTTTTTGGACTACCAAAAATGATTCAAAATGTCATTTGGATCGGGCCTCAAGTAGAATAACCACTTTTTAAACCCTCACAGTTACCAAAATTGTCATATTTACAGAGTTTTGCTTACTCAGAAGCTTCAATTTTGACCAATTTCAGGCACAGAAATCACTTTAAACACACATATTTTAGTTGAAAAAGTAATAATTCACATCCAACAGTAATTTAAAGTCAAAAGATTAAATGTTAAAATTTCATCAATATTGACAATTTTTTTGTACGTTCGACTGGTCCAGGGTCATCGTTTTTCATCATAAAATTGATTTTTTGGCCTCTACCAAAAATGATTCAAAATGTCATTTGGATCGGGCCTCATGTTGAATAACCACTTTTTAAACCCTCACAGTGACCAAAATTGCCATTTTTACAGAGTTTTCGCTTACACAAAAGCTTCAATTTTGACCAATTTCAGGCACAGAAATGACTTTAAACACACTTATTTGAGTTGAAAGAGTAATAATTCACATCCAACAGTAATTTAAAGTCAAAAGATTAAATGTTAAAATGTCATCAATATTGACAATTTTTTGTACGTTCGACTGGTCCGGGGTCATCGTTTTTCATCATAAAATAGATTTTTTGGGCTCTACCAAAAATGATTCAAAATCTCATTTGGATCGGGCCTCATGTTGAATAACCACTTTTTAAACCCTCACAGTGGCCAAAATTGCCATTTTTACAGAGTTTTGCTTACTCAGACTTCAATTTTGACCAATTTCAGGAACAGAAATGACTTTAAACACACATATTTTAGTTGAAAAAGTAATAATTCACATCCAACAGTAATTTAAAGTCAAAAGATTAAATGTTAAAATTTCATCAATATTGACAATTTTTTGTACGTTCGACTGGTCCGGGGTCATCGTTTTTCATCATAAAATTGATTTTTTGGGCTCTACCAAAAATGATTCAAAATGTCATTTGGATCGGGCCTCATGTAGAATAACCACTTTTAAACCCTCACAGTTACCAAAATTGTCATATTTACAGAGTTTTGCTTACTCAGAAGCTTCAATTTTGACCAATTTCAGGCACAGAAATCACTTTAAACACACATATTTAGTTGAAAAAGTAATAATTCACATCCAACAATAATTTAAAGTCAAAAGATTAAATGTTAAAATGTCATCAATATTGACAATTTTTTGTACGTTCGACTGGTCCAGGGTCATCGTTTTTCATCATAAAATTGATTTTTCGGCCTCTACCAAAAATGATTCAAAATGTCATTTGGATCGGGCCTCATGTTGAATAACCACTTTTTAAACCCTCACAGTTACCAAATTTGTCATATTTACAGAGTTTTGCTTACTCAGAAGCTTCAATTTTGACCAATTTCAGGCACAGAAATGACTTTAAACACACATATTTTAGTTGAAAAAGTAATAATTCCCATCCAAAAGTCATTTAAAGTCAAAAGATCAAATGTTAAAATTTCATCAATATTGACCACTTTTTTGAATGTTCGACTGGTCCGGGGTCATTGTTTTTCATCATAAAATTGATTTTTTGGACTCTACCAAACATGATTCCAAAAGTCATTTGGATCGGGCCTCATGTTGAATAACTACTTTTTAAACCCTCACATTGACCAAAATTGCCATTTATTACAGAGTTTTGCTTACTCAGAAGCTTCAATTTTGACCGATTTCAGGCACAGAAATGACTTTAAACACACATATTTTAGTTGAAAAAGTAATAATTCACATCCAACAGTAATTTAAAGTCAAAAGATTAATGTTAAAATGTCATCAATATTGACAATTTTTTGTATGTTCGACTGGTCCAGGGTCATCGTTTTTCATCATAAAATTGATTTTTTGGCCTCTACAAAAATGATTCAAAATGTCATTTGGATCGGGCCTCATGTTGAATAACCACTTTTTAAACCCTCACAGTGACCAAAATTGCCATTTTTACAGAGTTTTTGCTTACTCAAAAGCTTCAATTTTGACCAATTTCAGGCACAGAAATGACTTTAAACACACTTATTTGAGTTGAAAAAGTAATAATTCACATCCAACAGTAATTTAAAGTCAAAAGATTAAATGTTAAAATTTCATCAATATTGACAATTTTTTGTACGTTTGACTGGTCCGGGGTCATCGTTTTTCATCATAAAATTGATTTTTTGGGCTCTACCAAAAATGATTCAAAATCTCATTTGGATCGGGCCTCATGTTGAATAACCACTTTTTAAACCCTCACAGTGGCCAAAATTGCCATTTTTACAGAGTTTTAGTTACTCAGAAGCTTCAATTTTGTCCAATTTCAGGCACAGAAATCACTTTAAACACACTTATGTTAGTTGAAAAAGTAATAATTCACATCCAACAGTCATTTAAAGTCAAAAGATTACATTTTAAAATTTCATCAATATTGTCCACTTTTTTGAACGTTCGACTGGTCCGGGGTCATCGTTTTTCATCATAAAATTGATTTTTTGGGCTCTACCAAAAATAATTCAAAATGTCATTTGGATCGGGCCTCATGTTGAATAACCACTTTTTAAACCCTCACAGTTACCAAAATTGTCATATTTACAGAGTTTTGCTTACTCAGAAGCTTCAATTTTGACCAATTTCAGGCACAGAAATGACTTTAAACACACTTATTTGAGTTGAAAAAGTAATAATTCACATCCAATAGTAATTTAAAGTCAAAAGATTAAATGTTAAAATTTGATCAATATTGACAATTTTTTGAACGTTCGACTGGTCCGGGGTCATCGTTTTTCATCATAAAATTGATTTTTTTTGGACTACCAAAAATGATTCAAAATGTCATTTGGATCGGGCCTCATGTTGAATAACCACTTTTTAAACCCTCACAGTGACCAAAATTGCCATTTATTACAGAGTTTTGCTTACTCAGAAGCTTCAATTTTGACCAATTTCAGGAACAGAAATGACTTTAAACACACATATTTTAGTTGAAAAAGTAATAATTCACATCCAACAGTAATTTAAAGTCAAAAGATTAAATGTTAAAATTTCATCAATATTGACAATTTTTTGTACGTTCGACTGGTCCGGGGTCATCGTTTTTCATCATAAAATGGATTTTTTGGGCTCTACCAAAAATGATTCAAAATGTCATTTGGATCGGGCCTCATGTAGAATAACCACTTTTTAAACCCTCACAGTTACCAAAATTGTCATATTTACAGAGTTTTGCTTACTCAGAAGCTTCAATTTTGACCAATTTCAGGAACAGAAATGACTTTAAACACACATATTTTAGTTGAAAAAGTAAAAATTCACATCCAACAGTAATTTAAAGTCAAAAGATTAAATGTTAAAATTTGATCAATATTGACAATTTTTTGAACGTTCGACTGGTCCGGGGTCATCGTTTTTCATCATAAAATTGATTTTTTTTGGACTACCAAAAATGATTCAAAATGTCATTTGGATCGGGCCTCATGTTGAATAACCACTTTTTAAACCCTCACAGTGACCAAAATTGCCATTTATTACAGAGTTTTGCATACTCAGAAGCTTCAATTTTGACCAATTTCAGGCACAGAAATCACTTTAAACACACTTATGTTAGTTGAAAAAGTAATAACTCACATCCAACAGTCATCTAAAGTCAAAAGATTAAATTTTTAAATTTCATCAATATTGACAATTTTTGGTACGTACGACTGGTCCAGGGTCATCGTTTTTCATCACAAAATTGATTTTTTGGCCTCTACCAAAAATGATTCAAAATGTCATTTGGATCGGGCCTCATGTTGAATAACCACTTTTTAAACCCTCACAGTGACCAAAATTGCCATTTTTACAGAGTTTTCGCTTACACAAAAGCTTCAATTTTGACCAATTTCAGGCACAGAAATGACTTTAAACACACTTATTTGAGTTGAAAGAGTAATAATTCACATCCAACAGTAATTTAAAGTCAAAAGATTAAATGTTAAAATTTGATCAATATTGACAATTTTTTGAACGTTCGACTGGTCCGGGGTCATCGTTTTTCATCATAAAATTGATTTTTTTTGGACTACCAAAAATGATTCAAAATGTCATTTGGATCGGGCCTCATGTTGAATAACCACTTTTTAAACCCTCACAGTGACCAAAATTGCCATTCATTACAGAGTTTTGCTTACTCAGAAGCTTCAATTTTGACCAATTTCAGCAACAGAAATGACTTTAAACACACATATTTTAGTTGAAAAAGTAATAATTCACATCCAACAGTAATTTAAAGTCAAAAGATTAAATGTTAAAATTTCATCAATATTGACAATTTTTTTGTACGTTCGACTGGTCCAGGGTCATCGTTTTTCATCATAAAATTGATTTTTTGGCCTCTACCAAAAATGATTCAAAATGTCATTTGGATCGGGCCTCATGTTGAATAACCACTTTTTAAACCCTCACAGTGACCAAAATTGCCATTTTTACAGAGTTTTCGCTTACACAAAAGCTTCAATTTTGACCAATTTCAGGCACAGAAATGACTTTAAACACACTTATTTGAGTTGAAAGAGTAATAATTCACATCCAACAGTAATTTAAAGTCAAAAGATTAAATGTTAAAATTTCATCAATATTGACAATTTTTTGTACGTTCGACTGGTCCGGGGTCATCGTTTTTCATCATAAAATTGATTTTTTGGGCTCTACCAAAAATGATTCAAAATCTCATTTGGATCGGGCCTCAAGTTGAATAACCACTTTTTAAACCCTCACAGTGGCCAAAATTGCCATTTTTACAGAGTTTTGCTTACTCAGAAGCTTCAATTTTGACCAATTTCAGGCACAGAAATGACTTTAAACACACATATTTTAGTTGAAAAAGTAATAATTCACATCCAACAGTAATTTAAAGTCAAAAGATTAAATGTTAAAATTTGATCAATATTGACAATTTTTTGAACGTTCGACTGGTCCGGGGTCATCGTTTTTCATCATAAAATTGATTTTTTTTGGACTACCAAAAATGATTAAAAATGTCATTTGGATCGGGCCTCATGTTGAATAACCACTATTTAAACCCTCACAGTGACCAAAATTGCCATTTATTACAGAGTTTTGCTTACTCAGAAGCTTCAATTTTGACCAATTTCAGGAACAGAAATGACTTTAAACACACATATTTTAGTTGAAAAAGTAATAATTCACATCCAACAGTAATTTAAAGTCAAAAGATTAAATGTTAAAATTTCATCAATATTGACAATTTTTTGTACGTTCGACTGGTCCGGGGTCATCGTTTTTCATCATAAAATTGATTTTTTGGGCTCTACCAAAAATGATTCAAAATGTCATTTGGATCGGGCCTCATGTAGAATAACCACTTTTTAAACCCTCACAGTTACCAAAATTGTCATATTTACAGAGTTTTGCTTACTCAGAAGCTTCAATTTTGACCAATTTCAGGAACAGAAATGACTTTAAACACACATATTTTAGTTGAAAAAGTAATAATTCACATCCAACAGTAATTTAAAGTCAAAAGATTAAATGTTAAAATTTCATCAATATTGACAATTTTTTGTACGTTTGACTGGTCCGGGGTCATCGTTTTTCATCATAAAATAGATTTTTTGGGCTCTACCACAAATGATTCAAAATCTCATTTGGATCGGGCCTCATGTTGAATAACCACTTTTTAAACCCTCACAGTGGCCAAAATTGCCATTTTTACAGAGTTTTGCTTACTCAGAAGCTTCAATTTTGTCCAATTTCAGGCACAGAAATCACTTTAAACACACTTATGTTAGTTGAAAAAGTAATAATTCACATCCAACAGTCATTTAAAGTCAAAAGATTAAATGTTAAAATGTCATCAATATTGACAATTTTTTGTACGTTCGACTGGTACGGGGTCATCGTTTTTCATCATAAAATTGATTTTTTGGGCTCTACCAAAAATGATTCAAAATGTCATTTGGATCGGGCCTCATGTAGAATAACCACTTTTTAAACCCTCACAGTTACCAAAATTGTCATATTTACAGAGTTTTGCTTACTCAGAAGCTTCAATTTTGACCAATTTCAGGGACAGAAATGACTTTAAACACACTTATTTGAGTTGAAAAAGTAATAATTCACATCCAATAGTAATTTAAAGTCAAAAGATTAAATGTTAAAATTTGATCAATATTGACAATTTTTTGAACGTTCGACTGGTCCGGGATCATCGTTTTTCATCATAAAATTTCATTTTTTGGACTACCAAAAATGATTCAAAATGTCATTTGGATCGGGCCTCATGTTGAATAACCACTTTTTAAACCCTCACAGTGACCAAAATTGCCATTTATTACAGAGTTTTGCTTACTCAGAAGCTTCAATTTTGACCAATTTCAGCAACAGAAATGACTTTAAACACACATATTTTAGTTGAAAAAGTAATAATTCACATCCAACAGTAATTTAAAGTCAAAAGATTAAATGTTAAAATTTCATCAATATTGACAATTTTTTGTACGTTCGCCTGTCCGGGGTCATCGTTTTTCATCATAAAATTTCATTTTTTGGGCTCTACCAAAAATGATTCAAAATGTCATTTGGATCGGGCCTCAAGTAGAATAACCACTTTTTAAACCCTCACAGTTACCAAATTTGTCATATTTACAGAGTTTTGCTTACTCAGAAGCTTCAATTTTGACCAATTTCAGGCACAGAAATGACTTTAAACACACATATTTTAGTTGAAAAAGTAATAATTGACATCCAACAGTAATTTAAAGTCAAAAGATTAAATGTTAAAATTTGATCAATATTGACAATTTTTTGAACGTTCGACTGGTCCGGGGTCATCGTTTTTCATCATAAAATTGATTTTTTTTTGGACTACCAAAAATGATTCAAAATGTCATTTGGATCGGGCCTCATGTTGAATAACCACTTTTTAAACCCTCACAGTGACCAAAATTGCCATTCATTACAGAGTTTTGCTTACTCAGAAGCTTCAATTTTGACCAATTTCAGCAACAGAAATGACTTTAAACACACATATTTTAGTTGAAAAAGTAATAATTCACATCCAACAGTAATTTAAAGTCAAAAGATTAAATGTTAAAATTTCATCAATATTGACAATTTTTTTGTACGTTCGACTGGTCCAGGGTCATCGTTTTTCATCATAAAATTGATTTTTTGGCCTCTACCAAAAATGATTCAAAATGTCATTTGGATCGGGCCTCATGTTGAATAACCACTTTTTAAACCCTCACAGTGACCAAAATTGCCATTTTTACAGAGTTTTCGCTTACACAAAAGCTTCAATTTTGACCAATTTCAGGCACAGAAATGACTTTAAACACACTTATTTGAGTTGAAAGAGTAATAATTCACATCCAACAGTAATTTAAAGTCAAAAGATTAAATGTTAAAATTTCATCAATATTGACAATTTTTTGTACGTTCGACTGGTCCGGGGTCATCGTTTTTCATCATAAAATTGATTTTTTGGGCTCTACCAAAAATGATTCAAAATCTCATTTGGATCGGGCCTCATGTTGAATAACCACTTTTTAAACCCTCACAGTGGCCAAAATTGCCATTTT
Source organism: Lissotriton helveticus (assembly GCF_964261635.1). Taxonomy (NCBI): domain Eukaryota; kingdom Metazoa; phylum Chordata; class Amphibia; order Caudata; family Salamandridae; genus Lissotriton; species Lissotriton helveticus. The sequence continues at coordinate 1,074,700,351 of NC_136063.1, read as the reverse complement.
TACAGAGTTTTGCTTACTCAGAAGCTTCAATTTTGACCAATTTCAGGCACAGAAATGACTTTAAACACACATATTTTAGTTGAAAAAGTAATAATTCACATCCAACAGTAATTTAAAGTCAAAAGATTAAATGTTAAAATTTGATCAATATTGACAATTTTTTGAACGTTCGACTGGTCCGGGGTCATCGTTTTTCATCATAAAATGGATTTTTTTTGGACTACCAAAAATGATTAAAAATGTCATTTGGATCGGGCCTCATGTTGAATAACCACTATTTAAACCCTCACAGTGACCAAAATTGCCATTTATTACAGAGTTTTGCTTACTCAGAAGCTTCAATTTTGACCAATTTCAGGAACAGAAATGACTTTAAACACACATATTTTAGTTGAAAAAGTAATAATTCACATCCAACAGTAATTTAAAGTCAAAAGATTAAATGTTAAAATTTCATCAATATTGACAATTTTTTGTACGTTCGACTGGTCCGGGGTCATCGTTTTTCATCATAAAATTGATTTTTTGGGCTCTACCAAAAATGATTCAAAATGTCATTTGGATCGGGCCTCATGTAGAATAACCACTTTTTAAACCCTCACAGTTACCAAAATTGTCATATTTACAGAGTTTTGCTTACTCAGAAGCTTCAATTTTGACCAATTTCAGGAACAGAAATGACTTTAAACACACATATTTTAGTTGAAAAAGTAATAATTCACATCCAACAGTAATTTAAAGTCAAAAGATTAAATGTTAAAATTTCATCAATATTGACAATTTTTTGTACGTTTGACTGGTCCGGGGTCATCGTTTTTCATCATAAAATTGATTTTTTGGGCTCTACCACAAATGATTCAAAATCTCATTTGGATCGGGCCTCATGTTGAATAACCACTTTTTAAACCCTCACAGTGGCCAAAATTGCCATTTTTACAGAGTTTTGCTTACTCAGAAGCTTCAATTTTGTCCAATTTCAGGCACAGAAATCACTTTAAACACACTTATGTTAGTTGAAAAAGTAATAATTCACATCCAACAGTCATTTAAAGTCAAAAGATTAAATGTTAAAATGTCATCAATATTGACAATTTTTTGTACGTTCGACTGGTACGGGGTCATCGTTTTTCATCATAAAATTGATTTTTTGGGCTCTACCAAAAATGATTCAAAATGTCATTTGGATCGGGCCTCATGTAGAATAACCACTTTTTAAACCCTCACAGTTACCAAAATTGTCATATTTACAGAGTTTTGCTTACTCAGAAGCTTCAATTTTGACCAATTTCAGGCACAGAAATGACTTTAAACACACTTATTTGAGTTGAAAAAGTAATAATTCACATCCAATAGTAATTTAAAGTCAAAAGATTAAATGTTAAAATTTGATCAATATTGACAATTTTTTGAACGTTCGACTGGTCCGGGATCATCGTTTTTCATCATAAAATTTCATTTTTTGGACTACCAAAAATGATTCAAAATGTCATTTGGATCGGGCCTCATGTTGAATAACCACTTTTTAAACCCTCACAGTGACCAAAATTGCCATTTATTACAGAGTTTTGCTTACTCAGAAGCTTCAATTTTGACCAATTTCAGCAACAGAAATGACTTTAAACACACATATTTTAGTTGAAAAAGTAATAATTCACATCCAACAGTAATTTAAAGTCAAAAGATTAAATGTTAAAATTTCATCAATATTGACAATTTTTTGTAAGTTCGCCTGTCCGGGGTCATCGTTTTTCATCATAAAATTTCATTTTTTGGGCTCTACCAAAAATGATTCAAAATGTCATTTGGATCGGGCCTCAAGTAGAATAACCACTTTTTAAACCCTCACAGTTACCAAAATTGTCATATTTACAGAGTTTTGCTTACTCAGAAGCTTCAATTTTGACCAATTTCAGGCACAGAAATCACTTTAAACACACATATTTTAGTTGAAAAAGTAATAATTCACATCCAACAGTAATTTAAAGTCAAAAGATTAAATGTTAAAATTTCATCAATATTGACAATTTTTTTGTACGTTCGACTGGTCCAGGGTCATCGTTTTTCATCATAAAATTGATTTTTTGGCCTCTACCAAAAATGATTCAAAATGTCATTTGGATCGGGCCTCATGTTGAATAACCACTTTTTAAACCCTCACAGTGACCAAAATTGCCATTTTTACAGAGTTTTCGCTTACACAAAAGCTTCAATTTTGACCAATTTCAGGCACAGAAATGACTTTAAACACACTTATTTGAGATGAAAGAGTAATAATTCACATCCAACAGTAATTTAAAGTCAAAAGATTAAATGTTAAAATGTCATCAATATTGACAATTTTTTGTACGTTCGACTGGTCCGGGGTCATCGTTTTTCATCATAAAATTGATTTTTTGGGCTCTACCAAAAATGATTCAAAATCTCATTTGGATCGGGCCTCATGTTGAATAACCACTTTTTAAACCCTCACAGTGGCCAAAATTGCCATTTTTACAGAGTTTTGCTTACTCAGAAGCTTCAATTTTGACCAATTTCAGGCACAGAAATGACTTTAAACACACATATTTTAGTTGAAAAAGTAATAATTCACATCCAACAGTAGTTTAAAGTCAAAAGATTAAATGTTAAAATTTGATCAATATAGACAATTTTTTGAACGTTCGACTGGTCCGGGGTCATCGTTTTTCATCATAAAATTGATATTTTTTTGGACTACCAAAAATGATTAAAAATGTCATTTGGATCGGGCCTCATGTAGAATAACCACTTTTTAAACCCTCACAGTTACCAAAATTGTCATATTTACAGAGTTTTGCTTACTCAGAAGCTTCAATTTTGACCAATTTCAGGCACAGAAATGACTTTAAACACACTTATTTGAGTTGAAAAAGTAATAATTCACATCCAATAGTAATTTAAAGTCAAAAGATTAAATGTTAAAATTTGATCAATATTGACAATTTTTTGAACGTTCGACTGGTCCGGGGTCATCGTTTTTCATCATAAAATTTCATTTTTTGGACTACCAAAAATGATTCAAAATGTCATTTGGATCGGGCCTCATGTTGAATAACCACTTTTTAAACCCTCACAGTGACCAAAATTGCCATTTATTACAGAGTTTTGCTTACTCAGAAGCTTCAATTTTGACCAATTTCAGCAACAGAAATGACTTTAAACACACATATTTTAGTTGAAAAAGTAATAATTCACATCCAACAGTAATTTAAAGTCAAAAGATTAAATGTTAAAATTTCATCAATATTGACAATTTTTTGTACGTTCGCCTGTCCGGGGTCATCGTTTTTCATCATAAAATTTCATTTTTTGGGCTCTACCAAAAATGATTCAAAATGTCATTTGGATCGGGCCTCATGTAGAATAACCACTTTTTAAACCCTCACAGTTACCAAAATTGTCATATTTACAGAGTTTTGCTTACTCAGAAGCTTCAATTTTGACCAATTTCAGGCACAGAAATCACTTTAAACACACATATTTTAGTTGAAAAAGTAATAATTCACATCCAACAGTAATTTAAAGTCAAAAGATTAAATGTTAAAATTTCATCAATATTGACAATTTTTTTGTACGTTCGACTCGTCCAGGGTCATCGTTTTTCATCACAAAATTGATTTTTTGGCCTCTACCAAAAATGATTCAAAATGTCATTTGGATCGGGCCTCATGTTGAATAACCACTTTTTAAACCCTCACAGTGACCAAAATTGCCATTTTTACAGAGTTTTCGCTTACACAAAAGCTTCAATTTTGACCAATTTCAGGCACAGAAATGACTTTAAACACACTTATTTGAGTTGAAACAGTAATAATTCACATCCAACAGTAATTTAAAGTCAAAAGATTAAATGTTAAAATGTCATCAATATTGACAATTTTTTGTACGTTCGACTGGTCCGGGGTCATCGTTTTTCATCATAAAATTGATTTTTTGGGCTCTACCAAAAATGATTCAAAATCTCATTTGAATCGGGCCTCATGTTGAATAACCACTTTTTAAACCCTCACAGTGGCCAAAATTGCCATTTTTACAGAGTTTTGCTTACTCAGAAGCTTCAATTTTGACCAATTTCAGGCACAGAAATGACTTTAAACACACATATTTTAGTTGAAAAAGTAATAATTCACATCCAACAGTAGTTTAAAGTCAAAAGATTAAATGTTAAAATTTGATCAATATTGACAATTTTTTGAACGTTCGACTGGTCCGGGGTCATCGTTTTTCATCATAAAATTGATTTTTTTTGGACTACCAAAAATGATTAAAAATGTCATTTGGATCGGGCCTATTGTTGAATAACCACTTTTTAAACCCTCACAGTGACCAAAATTGCCATTCATTACAGAGTTTTGCTTACTCAGAAGCTTCAATTTTGACCAATTTCAGCAACAGAAATGACTTTAAACACACATATTTTAGTTGAAAAAGTAATAATTCACATCCAACAGTAATTTAAAGTCAAAAGATTAAATGTTAAAATTTCATCAATATTGACAATTTTTTGTACGTTCGCCTGTCCGGAGTCATCGTTTTTCATCATAAAATTTCATTTTTTGGGCTCTACCAAAAATGATTCAAAATGTCATTTGGATCGGGCCTCATGTAGAATAACCACTTTTTAAACCCTCACAGTTACCAAAATTGTCATATTTACAGAGTTTTGCTTACTCAGAAGCTTCAATTTTGACCAATTTCAGGCACAGAAATCACTTTAAACACACATATTTTAGTTGAAAAAGTAATAATTCACATCCAACAGTAATTTAAAGTCAAAAGATTAAATGTTAAAATTTCATCAATATTGACAATTTTTTTGTACGTTCGACTGGTCCAGGGTCATCGTTTTTCATCATAAAATTGATTTTTTGGCCTCTACCAAAAATGATTCAAAATGTCATTTGGATCGGGACTCATGTTGAATAACCACTTTTTAAACCCTCACAGTGACCAAAATTGCCATTTTTACAGAGTTTTCGCTTACACAAAAGCTTCAATTTTGACCAATTTCAGGCACAGAAATGACTTTAAACACACTTATTTGAGTTGAAAGAGTAATAATTCACATCCAACAGTAATTTAAAGTCAAAAGATTAAATGTTAAAATTTCATCAATATTGACAATTTTTTGTACGTTCGACTGGTCCGGGGTCATCGTTTTTCATCATAAAATTGATTTTTTGGGCTCTACCAAAAATTATTCAAAATCTCATTTGGATAGGGCCTCATGTTGAATAACCACTTTTTAAACCCTCACAGTGGCCAAAATTGCCATTTTTACAGAGTTTTGCTCACTCAGAAGCTTCAATTTTGACCAATTTCAGGCACAGAAATGACTTTAAACACACATATTTTAGTTGAAAAAGTAATAATTCACATCCAACAGTAATTTAAAGTCAAAAGATAAAATGTTAAAATTTGATCAATATTGACAATTTTTTGAACGTTCGACTGGTCCGGGGTCATCATTTTTCATCATAAAATTGATTTTTTTTTGGACTACCAAAAATGATTAAAAATGTCGTTTGGATCGGGCCTCATATTGAATAACCACTATTTAAACCCTCACAGTGACCAAAATTGCCATTTTTACAGAGTTTTAGTTACTCAGAAGCTTCAATTTTGTCCAATTTCAGGCACAGAAATCACTTTAAACACACTTATGTTAGTTGAAAAAGTAATAATTCACATCCAACAGTCATTTAAAGTCAAAAGATTACATTTTAAAATTTCATCAATATTGTCCACTTTTTTGAATGTTCGACTGGTCCGGGGTCATCGTTTTTCATCATAAAATTGATTTTTTGGGCTCTACCAAAAATAATTCAAAATGTCATTTGGATCAGGCCTCATGTTGAATAACCACTTTTTAAACCCTCACAGTTACCAAATTTGTCATATTTACAGAGTTTTGCTTACTCAGAAGCTTCAATTTTGACCAATTTCAGGCACAGAAATGACTTTAAACACACATATTTTAGTTGAAAAAGTAATATTTCACATCCAACAGTAATTTAAAGTCAAAAGATTAAATGTTAAAATTTGATCAATATTGACAATTTTTTGAACGTTCGACTGGTCCGGGGTTATCGTTTTTTATCATAAAATTGATTTTTTTTGGACTACCAAAAATGATTCAAAATGTCATTTGGATCGGGCCTCATGTTGAATAACCACTTTTTAAACCCTCACAGTGGCCAAAATTGCCATTTTTACAGAGTTTTGCTTACTCAGAAGCTTCAATTTTGTCCAATTTCAGGCACAGAAATCACTTTAAACACACTTATGTTAGTTGAAAAAGTAATAATTCACATCCAACAGTCATTTAAAGTCAAAAGATTAAATGTTAAAATGTCATCAATATTGACAATTTTTTGTACGTTCGACTGGTACGGGGTCATCGTTTTTCATCATAAAATTGATTTTTTGGGCTCTACCAAAAATTATTCAAAATGTCATTTGGATCGGGCCTCATGTAGAATAACCACTTTTTAAACCCTCACAGTTACCAAAATTGTCATATTTACAGAGTTTTGCTTACTCAGAAGCTTCAATTTTGACCAATTTCAGGCACAGAAATGACTTTAAACACACTTATTTGAGTTGAAAAAGTAATAATTCACATACAATAGTAATTTAAAGTCAAAAGATTAAATGTTAAAATTTGATCAATATTGACAATTTTTTGAACGTTCGACTGGTCCGGGGTCATCGTTTTTCATCATAAAATTGATTTTTTTGGGACTACCAAAAATGATTCAAAATGTCATTTGGATCGGGCCTCATGTTGAATAACCACTTTTTAAACCCTCACAGTGACCAAAATTGCCATTTATTACAGAGTTTTGCTTACTCAGAAGCTTCAATTTTGACCAATTTCAGGAACAGAAATGACTTTAAACACACATATTTTAGTTGAAAAAGTAATAATTCACATCCAACAGTAATTTAAAGTCAAAAGATTAAATGTTAAAATGTCATCAATATTGACAATTTTTTGTACGTTCGACTGGTCCGGGGTCATCGTTTTTCATCATAAAATGGATTTTTTGGGCTCTACCAAAAATGATTCAAAATGTCATTTGGATCGGGCCTCCTGTAGAATAACCACTTTTTAAACCCTCACAGTTACCAAAATTGTCATATTTACAGAGTTTTGCTTACTCAGAAGCTTCAATTTTGACCAATTTCAGGAACAGAAATGACTTTAAACACACATATTTTAGTTGAAAAAGTAAAAATTCACATCCAACAGTAATTTAAAGTCAAAAGATTAAATGTTAAAATTTGATCAATATTGACAATTTTTTGAACGTTCGACTGGTCCGGGGTCATCGTTTTTCATCATAAAATTGATTTTTTTTGGACTACCAAAAATGATTCAAAATGTCATTTGGATCGGGCCTCATGTTGAATAACCACTTTTTAAACCCTCACAGTGACCAAAATTGCCATTTATTACAGAGTTTTGCTTACTCAGAAGCTTCAATTTTGACCAATTTCAGGCACAGAAATCACTTTAAACACACTTATGTTAGTTGAAAAAGTAATAACTCACATCGAACAGTCATCTAAAGTCAAAAGATTACATTTTTAAATTTCATCAATATTGTCCACTTTTTTGAACGTTCGACTGGTCCGGGATCATCGTTTTTCATCATAAAATTGATTTTTTGGACTCTACCAAACATGATTCCAAATGTCATTTGGATCGGGCCTCATGTTGAATAACCACTTTTTAAACCCTCACAGTGACCAAAATTGCCATTTTTACAGAGTTTTCGCTTACACAAAAGCTTCAATTTTGACCAATTTCAGGCACAGAAATGACTTTAAACACACTTATTTGAGTTGAAACAGTAATAATTCACATCCAACAGTAATTTAAAGTCAAAAGATTAAATGTTAAAATGTCATCAATATTGACAATTTTTTGTACGTTCGACTGGTCCGGGGTCATCGTTTTTCATCATAAAATTGATTTTTTGGGCTCTACCAAAAATGATTCAAAATCTCATTTGAATCGGGCCTCATGTTGAATAACCACTTTTTAAACCCTCACAGTGGCCAAAATTGCCATTTTTACAGAGTTTTGCTTACTCAGAAGCTTCAATTTTGACCAATTTCAGGCACAGAAATGACTTTAAACACACATATTTTAGTTGAAAAAGTAATAATTCACATCCAACAGTAGTTTAAAGTCAAAAGATTAAATGTTAAAATTTGATCAATATTGACAATTTTTTGAACGTTCGACTGGTCCGGGGTCATCGTTTTTCATCATAAAATTGATTTTTTTTGGACTACCAAAAATGATTAAAAATGTCATTTGGATCGGGCCTATTGTTGAATAACCACTTTTTAAACCCTCACAGTGACCAAAATTGCCATTCATTACAGAGTTTTGCTTACTCAGAAGCTTCAATTTTGACCAATTTCAGCAACAGAAATGACTTTAAACACACATATTTTAGTTGAAAAAGTAATAATTCACATCCAACAGTAATTTAAAGTCAAAAGATTAAATGTTAAAATTTCATCAATATTGACAATTTTTTGTACGTTCGCCTGTCCGGAGTCATCGTTTTTCATCATAAAATTTCATTTTTTGGGCTCTACCAAAAATGATTCAAAATGTCATTTGGATCGGGCCTCATGTAGAATAACCACTTTTTAAACCCTCACAGTTACCAAAATTGTCATATTTACAGAGTTTTGCTTACTCAGAAGCTTCAATTTTGACCAATTTCAGGCACAGAAATCACTTTAAACACACATATTTTAGTTGAAAAAGTAATAATTCACATCCAACAGTAATTTAAAGTCAAAAGATTAAATGTTAAAATTTCATCAATATTGACAATTTTTTTGTACGTTCGACTGGTCCAGGGTCATCGTTTTTCATCATAAAATTGATTTTTTGGCCTCTACCAAAAATGATTCAAAATGTCATTTGGATCGGGACTCATGTTGAATAACCACTTTTTAAACCCTCACAGTGACCAAAATTGCCATTTTTACAGAGTTTTCGCTTACACAAAAGCTTCAATTTTGACCAATTTCAGGCACAGAAATGACTTTAAACACACTTATTTGAGTTGAAAGAGTAATAATTCACATCCAACAGTAATTTAAAGTCAAAAGATTAAATGTTAAAATTTCATCAATATTGACAATTTTTTGTACGTTCGACTGGTCCGGGGTCATCGTTTTTCATCATAAAATTGATTTTTTGGGCTCTACCAAAAATTATTCAAAATCTCATTTGGATAGGGCCTCATGTTGAATAACCACTTTTTAAACCCTCACAGTGGCCAAAATTGCCATTTTTACAGAGTTTTGCTCACTCAGAAGCTTCAATTTTGACCAATTTCAGGCACAGAAATGACTTTAAACACACATATTTTAGTTGAAAAAGTAATAATTCACATCCAACAGTAATTTAAAGTCAAAAGATAAAATGTTAAAATTTGATCAATATTGACAATTTTTTGAACGTTCGACTGGTCCGGGGTCATCATTTTTCATCATAAAATTGATTTTTTTTTGGACTACCAAAAATGATTAAAAATGTCGTTTGGATCGGGCCTCATATTGAATAACCACTATTTAAACCCTCACAGTGACCAAAATTGCCATTTTTACAGAGTTTTAGTTACTCAGAAGCTTCAATTTTGTCCAATTTCAGGCACAGAAATCACTTTAAACACACTTATGTTAGTTGAAAAAGTAATAATTCACATCCAACAGTCATTTAAAGTCAAAAGATTACATTTTAAAATTTCATCAATATTGTCCACTTTTTTGAATGTTCGACTGGTCCGGGGTCATCGTTTTTCATCATAAAATTGATTTTTTGGGCTCTACCAAAAATAATTCAAAATGTCATTTGGATCAGGCCTCATGTTGAATAACCACTTTTTAAACCCTCACAGTTACCAAATTTGTCATATTTACAGAGTTTTGCTTACTCAGAAGCTTCAATTTTGACCAATTTCAGGCACAGAAATGACTTTAAACACACATATTTTAGTTGAAAAAGTAATATTTCACATCCAACAGTAATTTAAAGTCAAAAGATTAAATGTTAAAATTTGATCAATATTGACAATTTTTTGAACGTTCGACTGGTCCGGGGTTATCGTTTTTTATCATAAAATTGATTTTTTTTGGACTACCAAAAATGATTCAAAATGTCATTTGGATCGGGCCTCATGTTGAATAACCACTTTTTAAACCCTCACAGTGGCCAAAATTGCCATTTTTACAGAGTTTTGCTTACTCAGAAGCTTCAATTTTGTCCAATTTCAGGCACAGAAATCACTTTAAACACACTTATGTTAGTTGAAAAAGTAATAATTCACATCCAACAGTCATTTAAAGTCAAAAGATTAAATGTTAAAATGTCATCAATATTGACAATTTTTTGTACGTTCGACTGGTACGGGGTCATCGTTTTTCATCATAAAATTGATTTTTTGGGCTCTACCAAAAATTATTCAAAATGTCATTTGGATCGGGCCTCATGTAGAATAACCACTTTTTAAACCCTCACAGTTACCAAAATTGTCATATTTACAGAGTTTTGCTTACTCAGAAGCTTCAATTTTGACCAATTTCAGGCACAGAAATGACTTTAAACACACTTATTTGAGTTGAAAAAGTAATAATTCACATACAATAGTAATTTAAAGTCAAAAGATTAAATGTTAAAATTTGATCAATATTGACAATTTTTTGAACGTTCGACTGGTCCGGGGTCATCGTTTTTCATCATAAAATTGATTTTTTTGGGACTACCAAAAATGATTCAAAATGTCATTTGGATCGGGCCTCATGTTGAATAACCACTTTTTAAACCCTCACAGTGACCAAAATTGCCATTTATTACAGAGTTTTGCTTACTCAGAAGCTTCAATTTTGACCAATTTCAGGAACAGAAATGACTTTAAACACACATATTTTAGTTGAAAAAGTAATAATTCACATCCAACAGTAATTTAAAGTCAAAAGATTAAATGTTAAAATGTCATCAATATTGACAATTTTTTGTACGTTCGACTGGTCCGGGGTCATCGTTTTTCATCATAAAATGGATTTTTTGGGCTCTACCAAAAATGATTCAAAATGTCATTTGGATCGGGCCTCCTGTAGAATAACCACTTTTTAAACCCTCACAGTTACCAAAATTGTCATATTTACAGAGTTTTGCTTACTCAGAAGCTTCAATTTTGACCAATTTCAGGAACAGAAATGACTTTAAACACACATATTTTAGTTGAAAAAGTAAAAATTCACATCCAACAGTAATTTAAAGTCAAAAGATTAAATGTTAAAATTTGATCAATATTGACAATTTTTTGAACGTTCGACTGGTCCGGGGTCATCGTTTTTCATCATAAAATTGATTTTTTTTGGACTACCAAAAATGATTCAAAATGTCATTTGGATCGGGCCTCATGTTGAATAACCACTTTTTAAACCCTCACAGTGACCAAAATTGCCATTTATTACAGAGTTTTGCTTACTCAGAAGCTTCAATTTTGACCAATTTCAGGCACAGAAATCACTTTAAACACACTTATGTTAGTTGAAAAAGTAATAACTCACATCGAACAGTCATCTAAAGTCAAAAGATTACATTTTTAAATTTCATCAATATTGTCCACTTTTTTGAACGTTCGACTGGTCCGGGATCATCGTTTTTCATCATAAAATTGATTTTTTGGACTCTACCAAACATGATTCCAAATGTCATTTGGATCGGGCCTCATGTTGAATAACTACTTTTTAAACCCTCACATTGACCAAAATTGCCATTTATGACAGAGTTTTGCTTACTCAGAAGCTTCAATTTTGACCGATTTCAGGCACAGAAATCACTTTAAACACACATATTTTAGTTGAAAAAGTAATAATTCACATCCAACAGTAATTTAAAGTCAAAAGATTAAATGTTAAAATTTCATCAATATTGACAATTTTTTGTACGTTCGACTGGTCCGGGGTCATCGTTTTTCATCATAAAATTGATTTTTTGGGCTCTACCAAAAATTATTCAAAATCTCATTTGGATCGGGCCTCATGTTGAATAACCACTTTTTAAACCCTCACAGTGGCCAAAATTGCCATTTTTACAGAGTTTTGCTTACTCAGAAGCTTCAATTTTGACCAATTTCAGGCACAGAAATCACTTTAAACACACATATTTTAGTTGAAAAAGTAATAATTCACATCCAACAGTAATTTAAAGTCAAAAGATTAAATGTTAAAATTTCATCAATATTGACAATTTTTTTGTACGTTCGACTGGTCCAGGGTCATCGTTTTTCATCATAAAATTGATTTTTTGGCCTCTACCAAAAATGATTCAAAATGTCATTTGGATCGGGCCTCATGTTGAATAACCACTTTTTAAACCCTCACAGTGACCAAAATTGCCATTTTTACAGAGTTTTCGCTTACACAAAAGCTTCAATTTTGACCAATTTCAGGCACAGAAATGACTTTAAACACACTTATTTGAGTTGAAAGAGTAATAATTCACATCCAACAGTAATTTAAAGTCAAAAGATTAAATGTTAAAATTTCATCAATATTGACAATTTTTTGTACGTTCGACTGGTCCGGGGTCATCGTTTTTCATCATAAAATTGATTTTTTGGGCTCTACCAAAAATGATTAAAAATGTCAGTTGGATCGGGCCTCATGTTGAATAACCACTATTTAAACCTTCACAGTGACCAAAATTGCCATTTATTACAGAGTTTTGCTTACTCAGAAGCTTCAATTTTGACCAATTTCAGGCACAGAAATGACTTTAAACACACATATTTTAGTTGAAAAAGTAATATTTCACATCCAACAGTAATTTAAAGTCAAAAGATTAAATGTTAAAATGTCATCAATATTGACAATTTTTTGTACGTTCGACTGGTCCGGGGTCATCGTTTTTCATCATAAAATTGATTTTTTGGGCTCTACCAAAAATGATTCAAAATCTCATTTGGATCGGGCCTCATGTTGAATAACCACTTTTTAAACCCTCACAGTGGCCAAAATTGCCATTTTTACAGAGTTTTGCTTACTCAGAAGCTTCAATTTTGACCAATTTCAGGCACAGAAATGACTTTAAACACACATATTTTAGTTGAAAAAGTAATAATTCACATCCAACAGTAGTTTAAAGTCAAAAGATTAAATGTTAAAATTTGATCAATATTGACAATTTTTTGAACGTTCGACTGGTCCGGGGTCATCGTTTTTCATCATAAAATTGATTTTTTTTGGACTACCAAAAATGATTAAAAATGTCATTTGGATCGGGCCTATTGTTGAATAACCACTTTTTAAACCCTCACAGTGACCAAAATTGCCATTCATTACAGAGTTTTGCTTACTCAGAAGCTTCAATTTTGACCAATTTCAGCAACAGAAATGACTTTAAACACACATATTTTAGTTGAAAAAGTAATAATTCACATCCAACAGTAATTTAAAGTCAAAAGATTAAATGTTAAAATTTCATCAATATTGACAATTTTTTGTACGTTCGCCTGTCCGGAGTCATCGTTTTTCATCATAAAATTTCATTTTTTGGGCTCTACCAAAAATGATTCAAAATGTCATTTGGATCGGGCCTCATGTAGAATAACCACTTTTTAAACCCTCACAGTTACCAAAATTGTCATATTTACAGAGTTTTGCTTACTCAGAAGCTTCAATTTTGACCAATTTCAGGCACAGAAACCACTTTAAACACACATATTTTAGTTGAAAAAGTAATAATTCACATCCAACAGTAATTTAAAGTCAAAAGATTAAATGTTAAAATTTCATCAATATTGACAATTTTTTTGTACGTTCGACTGGTCCAGGGTCATCGTTTTTCATCATAAAATTGATTTTTTGGCCTCTACCAAAAATGATTCAAAATGTCATTTGGATCGGGACTCATGTTGAATAACCACTTTTTAAACCCTCACAGTGACCAAAATTGCCATTTTTACAGAGTTTTCGCTTACACAAAAGCTTCAATTTTGACCAATTTCAGGCACAGAAATGACTTTAAACACACTTATTTGAGTTGAAAGAGTAATAATTCACATCCAACAGTAATTTAAAGTCAAAAGATTAAATGTTAAAATTTCATCAATATTGACAATTTTTTGTACGTTCGACTGGTCCGGGGTCATCGTTTTTCATCATAAAATTGATTTTTTGGGCTCTACCAAAAATTATTCAAAATCTCATTTGGATAGGGCCTCATGTTGAATAACCACTTTTTAAACCCTCACAGTGGCCAAAATTGCCATTTTTACAGAGTTTTGCTCACTCAGAAGCTTCAATTTTGACCAATTTCAGGCACAGAAATGACTTTAAACACACATATTTTAGTTGAAAAAGTAATAATTCACATCCAACAGTAATTTAAAGTCAAAAGATAAAATGTTAAAATTTGATCAATATTGACAATTTTTTGAACGTTCGACTGGTCCGGGGTCATCATTTTTCATCATAAAATTGATTTTTTTTTGGACTACCAAAAATGATTAAAAATGTCGTTTGGATCGGGCCTCATATTGAATAACCACTATTTAAACCCTCACAGTGACCAAAATTGCCATTTTTACAGAGTTTTAGTTACTCAGAAGCTTCAATTTTGTCCAATTTCAGGCACAGAAATCACTTTAAACACACTTATGTTAGTTGAAAAAGTAATAATTCACATCCAACAGTCATTTAAAGTCAAAAGATTACATTTTAAAATTTCATCAATATTGTCCACTTTTTTGAATGTTCGACTGGTCCGGGGTCATCGTTTTTCATCATAAAATTGATTTTTTGGGCTCTACCAAAAATAATTCAAAATGTCATTTGGATCAGGCCTCATGTTGAATAACCACTTTTTAAACCCTCACAGTTACCAAATTTGTCATATTTACAGAGTTTTGCTTACTCAGAAGCTTCAATTTTGACCAATTTCAGGCACAGAAATGACTTTAAACACACATATTTTAGTTGAAAAAGTAATATTTCACATCCAACAGTAATTTAAAGTCAAAAGATTAAATGTTAAAATTTGATCAATATTGACAAATTTTTGAACGTTCGACTGGTCCGGGGTTATCGTTTTTTATCATAAAATTGATTTTTTTTGGACTACCAAAAATGATTCAAAATGTCATTTGGATCGGGCCTCCTGTTGAATAACCACTTTTTAAACCCTCACAGTGGCCAAAATTGCCATTTTTACAGAGTTTTGCTTACTCAGAAGCTTCAATTTTGTCCAATTTCAGGCACAGAAATCACTTTAAACACACTTATGTTAGTTGAAAAAGTAATAATTCACATCCAACAGTCATTTAAAGTCAAAAGATTAAATGTTAAAATGTCATCAATATTGACAATTTTTTGTACGTTCGACTGGTACGGGGTCATCGTTTTTCATCATAAAATTGATTTTTTGGGCTCTACCAAAAATTATTCAAAATGTCATTTGGATCGGGCCTCATGTAGAATAACCACTTTTTAAACCCTCACAGTTACCAAAATTGTCATATTTACAGAGTTTTGCTTACTCAGAAGCTTCAATTTTGACCAATTTCAGGCACAGAAATGACTTTAAACACACTTATTTGAGTTGAAAAAGTAATAATTCACATACAATAGTAATTTAAAGTCAAAAGATTAAATGTTAAAATTTGATCAATATTGACAATTTTTTGAACGTTCGACTGGTCCGGGGTCATCGTTTTTCATCATAAAATTGATTTTTTTGGGACTACCAAAAATGATTCAAAATGTCATTTGGATCGGGCCTCATGTTGAATAACCACTTTTTAAACCCTCACAGTGACCAAAATTGCCATTTATTACAGAGTTTTGCTTACTCAGAAGCTTCAATTTTGACCAATTTCAGGAACAGAAATGACTTTAAACACACATATTTTAGTTGAAAAAGTAATAATTCACATCCAACAGTAATTTAAAGTCAAAAGATTAAATGTTAAAATGTCATCAATATTGACAATTTTTTGTACGTTCGACTGGTCCGGGGTCATCGTTTTTCATCATAAAATGGATTTTTTGGGCTCTACCAAAAATGATTCAAAATGTCATTTGGATCGGGCCTCCTGTAGAATAACCACTTTTTAAACCCTCACAGTTACCAAAATTGTCATATTTACAGAGTTTTGCTTACTCAGAAGCTTCAATTTTGACCAATTTCAGGAACAGAAATGACTTTAAACACACATATTTTAGTTGAAAAAGTAAAAATTCACATCCAACAGTAATTTAAAGTCAAAAGATTAAATGTTAAAATTTGATCAATATTGACAATTTTTTGAACGTTCGACTGGTCCGGGGTCATCGTTTTTCATCATAAAATTGATTTTTTTTGGACTACCAAAAATGATTCAAAATGTCATTTGGATCGGGCCTCATGTTGAATAACCACTTTTTAAACCCTCACAGTGACCAAAATTGCCATTTATTACAGAGTTTTGCTTACTCAGAAGCTTCAATTTTGACCAATTTCAGGCACAGAAATCACTTTAAACACACTTATGTTAGTTGAAAAAGTAATAACTCACATCCAACAGTCATCTAAAGTCAAAAGATTACATTTTTAAATTTCATCAATATTGTCCACTTTTTTGAACGTTCGACTGGTCCGGGATCATCGTTTTTCATCATAAAATTGATTTTTTGGACTCTACCAAACATGATTCCAAATGTCATTTGGATCGGGCCTCATGTTGAATAACTACTTTTTAAACCCTCACATTGACCAAAATTGCCATTTATGACAGAGTTTTGCTTACTCAGAAGCTTCAATTTTGACCGATTTCAGGCACAGAAATCACTTTAAACACACATATTTTAGTTGAAAAAGTAATAATTCACATCCAACAGTAATTTAAAGTCAAAAGATTAAATGTTAAAATTTCATCAATATTGACAATTTTTTGTACGTTCGACTGGTCCGGGGTCATCGTTTTTCATCATAAAATTGATTTTTTGGGCTCTACCAAAAATTATTCAAAATCTCATTTGGATCGGGCCTCATGTTGAATAACCACTTTTTAAACCCTCACAGTGGCCAAAATTGCCATTTTTACAGAGTTTTGCTTACTCAGAAGCTTCAATTTTGACCAATTTCAGGCACAGAAATCACTTTAAACACACATATTTTAGTTGAAAAAGTAATAATTCACATCCAACAGTAATTTAAAGTCAAAAGATTAAATGTTAAAATTTCATCAATATTGACAATTTTTTTGTACGTTCGACTGGTCCAGGGTCATCGTTTTTCATCATAAAATTGATTTTTTGGCCTCTACCAAAAATGATTCAAAATGTCATTTGGATCGGGCCTCATGTTGAATAACCACTTTTTAAACCCTCACAGTGACCAAAATTGCCATTTTTACAGAGTTTGCGCTTACACAAAAGCTTCAATTTTGACCAATTTCAGGCACAGAAATGACTTTAAACACACTTATTTGAGTTGAAAGAGTAATAATTCACATCCAACAGTAATTTAAAGTCAAAAGATTAAATGTTAAAATTTCATCAATATTGACAATTTTTTGTACGTTCGACTGGTCCGGGGTCATCGTTTTTCATCATAAAATTGATTTTTTGGGCTCTACCAAAAATGATTAAAAAAGTCAGTTGGATCGGGCCTCATGTTGAATAACCACTATTTAAACCCTCACAGTGACCAAAATTGCCATTTATTACAGAGTTTTGCTTACTCAGAAGCTTCAATTTTGACCAATTTCAGGCACAGAAATGACTTTAAACACACATATTTTAGTTGAAAAAGTAATATTTCACATCCAACAGTAATTTAAAGTCAAAAGATTAAATGTTAAAATGTCATCAATATTGACAATTTTTTGTACGTTCGACTGGTCCGGGGTCATCGTTTTTCATCATAAAATTGATTTTTTGGGCTCTACCAAAAATGATTCAAAATCTCATTTGGATCGGGCCTCATGTTGAATAACCACTTTTTAAACCCTCACAGTGGCCAAAATTGCCATTTTTACAGAGTTTTGCTTACTCAGAAGCTTCAATTTTGACCAATTTCAGGCACAGAAATGACTTTAAACACACATATTTTAGTTGAAAAAGTAATAATTCACATCCAACAGTAGTTTAAAGTCAAAAGATTAAATGTTAAAATTTGATCAATATTGACAATTTTTTGAACGTTCGACTGGTCCGGGGTCATCGTTTTTCATCATAAAATTGATTTTTTTTGGACTACCAAAAATGATTAAAAATGTCATTTGGATCGGGCCTATTGTTGAATAACCACTTTTTAAACCCTCACAGTGACCAAAATTGCCATTCATTACAGAGTTTTGCTTACTCAGAAGCTTCAATTTTGACCAATTTCAGCAACAGAAATGACTTTAAACACACATATTTTAGTTGAAAAAGTAATAATTCACATCCAACAGTAATTTAAAGTCAAAAGATTAAATGTTAAAATGTCATCAATATTGACAATTTTTTGTACGTTCGCCTGTCCGGAGTCATCGTTTTTCATCATAAAATTTCATTTTTTGGGCTCTACCAAAAATGATTCAAAATGTCATTTGGATCGGGCCTCATGTAGAATAACCACTTTTTAAACCCTCACAGTTACCAAAATTGTCATATTTACAGAGTTTTGCTTACTCAGAAGCTTCAATTTTGACCAATTTCAGGCACAGAAATCACTTTAAACACACATATTTTAGTTGAAAAAGTAATAATTCACATCCAACAGTAATTTAAAGTCAAAAGATTAAATGTTAAAATTTCATCAATATTGACAATTTTTTTGTACGTTCGACTGGTCCAGGGTCATCGTTTTTCATCATAAAATTGATTTTTTGGCCTCTACCAAAAATGATTCAAAATGTCATTTGGATCGGGACTCATGTTGAATAACCACTTTTTATACCCTCACAGTGACCAAAATTGCCATTTTTACAGAGTTTTCGCTTACACAAAAGCTTCAATTTTCACCAATTTCAGGCACAGAAATGACTTTAAACACACTTATTTGAGTTGAAAGAGTAATAATTCACATCCAACAGTAATTTAAAGTCAAAAGATTAAATGTTAAAATTTCATCAATATTGACAATTTTTTGTACGTTCGACTGGTCCGGGGTCATCGTTTTTCATCATAAAATTGATTTTTTGGGCTCTACCAAAAATTATTCAAAATCTCATTTGGATAGGGCCTCATGTTGAATAACCACTTTTTAAACCCTCACAGTGGCCAAAATTGCCATTTTTACAGAGTTTTGCTCACTCAGAAGCTTCAATTTTGACCAATTTCAGGCACAGAAATGACTTTAAACACACATATTTTAGTTGAAAAAGTAATAATTCACATCCAACAGTAATTTAAAGTCAAAAGATAAAATGTTAAAATTTGATCAATATTGACAATTTTTTGAACGTTCGACTGGTCCGGGGTCATCATTTTTCATCATAAAATTGATTTTTTTTTTGGACTACCAAAAATGATTAAAAATGTCGTTTGGATCGGGCCTCATATTGAATAACCACTATTTAAACCCTCACAGTGACCAAAATTGCCATTTTTACAGAGTTTTAGTTACTCAGAAGCTTCAATTTTGTCCAATTTCAGGCACAGAAATCACTTTAAACACACTTATGTTAGTTGAAAAAGTAATAATTCACATCCAACAGTCATTTAAAGTCAAAAGATTACATTTTAAAATTTCATCAATATTGTCCACTTTTTTGAATGTTCGACTGGTCCGGGGTCATCGTTTTTCATCATAAAATTGATTTTTTGGGCTCTACCAAAAATAATTCAAAATGTCATTTGGATCAGGCCTCATGTTGAATAACCACTTTTTAAACCCTCACAGTTACCAAATTTGTCATATTTACAGAGTTTTGCTTACTCAGAAGCTTCAATTTTGACCAATTTCAGGCACAGAAATGACTTTAAACACACATATTTTAGTTGAAAAAGTAATATTTCACATCCAACAGTAATTTAAAGTCAAAAGATTAAATGTTAAAATTTTATCAATATTGACAATTTTTTGAACGTTCGACTGGTCCGGGGTTATCGTTTTTTATCATAAAATTGATTTTTTTTGGACTACCAAAAATGATTCAAAATGTCATTTGGATCGGGCCTCATGTTGAATAACCACTTTTTAAACCCTCACAGTGGCCAAAATTGCCATTTTTACAGAGTTTTGCTTACTCAGAAGCTTCAATTTTGTCCAATTTCAGGCACAGAAATCACTTTAAACACACTTATGTTAGTTGAAAAAGTAATAATTCACATCCAACAGTCATTTAAAGTCAAAAGATTAAATGTTAAAATGTCATCAATATTGACAATTTTTTGTACGTTCGACTGGTACGGGGTCATCGTTTTTCATCATAAAATTGATTTTTTGGGCTCTACCAAAAATGATTCAAAATGTCATTTGGATCGGGCCTCATGTAGAATAACCACTTTTTAAACCCTCACAGTTACCAAAATTGTCATATTTACAGAGTTTTGCTTACTCAGAAGCTTCAATTTTGACCAATTTCAGGCACAGAAATGACTTTAAACACACTTATTTGAGTTGAAAAAGTAATAATTCACATACAATAGTAATTTAAAGTCAAAAGATTAAATGTTAAAATTTGATCAATATTGACAATTTTTTGAACGTTCGACTGGTCCGGGGTCATCGTTTTTCATCATAAAATTGATTTTTTTGGGACTACCAAAAATGATTCAAAATGTCATTTGGATCGGGCCTCATGTTGAATAACCACTTTTTAAACCCTCACAGTGACCAAAATTGCCATTTATTACAGAGTTTTGCTTACTCAGAAGCTTCAATTTTGACCAATTTCAGGAACAGAAATGACTTTAAACACACATATTTTAGTTGAAAAAGTAATAATTCACATCCAACAGTAATTTAAAGTCAAAAGATTAAATGTTAAAATGTCATCAATATTGACAATTTTTTGTACGTTCGACTGGTCCGGGGTCATCGTTTTTCATCATAAAATGGATTTTTTGGGCTCTACCAAAAATGATTCAAAATGTCATTTGGATCGGGCCTCCTGTAGAATAACCACTTTTTAAACCCTCACAGTTACCAAAATTGTCATATTTACAGAGTTTTGCTTACTCAGAAGCTTCAATTTTGACCAATTTCAGGAACAGAAATGACTTTAAACACACATATTTTAGTTGAAAAAGTAAAAATTCACATCCAACAGTAATTTAAAGTCAAAAGATTAAATGTTAAAATTTGATCAATATTGACAATTTTTTGAACGTTCGACTGGTCCGGGGTCATCGTTTTTCATCATAAAATTGATTTTTTTTGGACTAACAAAAATGATTCAAAATGTCATTTGGATCGGGCCTCATGTTGAATAACCACTTTTTAAACCCTCACAGTGACCAAAATTGCCATTTATTACAGAGTTTTGCTTACTCAGAAGCTTCAATTTTGACCAATTTCAGGCACAGAAATCACTTTAAACACACTTATGTTAGTTGAAAAAGTAATAACTCACATCCAACAGTCATCTAAAGTCAAAAGATTACATTTTTAAATTTCATCAATATTGTCCACTTTTTTGAACGTTCGACTGGTCCGGGATCATCGTTTTTCATCATAAAATTGATTTTTTGGACTCTACCAAACATGATTCCAAATGTCATTTGGATCGGGCCTCATGTTGAATAACTACTTTTTAAACCCTCACATTGACCAAAATTGCCATTTATGACAGAGTTTTGCTTACTCAGAAGCTTCAATTTTGACCGATTTCAGGCACAGAAATCACTTTAAACACACATATTTTAGTTGAAAAAGTAATAATTCACATCCAACAGTAATTTAAAGTCAAAAGATTAAATGTTAAAATTTGATCAATATTGACAATTTTTTGAACGTTCGACTGGTCCGGGGTCATCGTTTTTCATCATAAAATTGATTTTTTTTGGACTACCAAAAATGATTAAAAATGTCATTTGGATCGGGCCTATTGTTGAATAACCACTTTTTAAACCCTCACAGTGACCAAAATTGCCATTCATTACAGAGTTTTGCTTACTCAGAAGCTTCAATTTTGACCAATTTCAGCAACAGAAATGACTTTAAACACACATATTTTAGTTGAAAAAGTAATAATTCACATCCAACAGTAATTTAAAGTCAAAAGATTAAATGTTAAAATTTCATCAATATTGACAATTTTTTGTACGTTCGCCTGTCCGGAGTCATCGTTTTTCATCATAAAATTTCATTTTTTGGGCTCTACCAAAAATGATTCAAAATGTCATTTGGATCGGGCCTCATGTAGAATAACCACTTTTTAAACCCTCACAGTTACCAAAATTGTCATATTTACAGAGTTTTGCTTACTCAGAAGCTTCAATTTTGACCAATTTCAGGCACAGAAATCACTTTAAACACACATATTTTAGTTGAAAAAGTAATAATTCACATCCAACAGTAATTTAAAGTCAAAAGATTAAATGTTAAAATTTCATCAATATTGACAATTTTTTTGTACGTTCGACTGGTCCAGGGTCATCGTTTTTCATCATAAAATTGATTTTTTGGCCTCTACCAAAAATGATTCAAAATGTCATTTGGATCGGGACTCATGTTGAATAACCACTTTTTAAACCCTCACAGTGACCAAAATTGCCATTTTTACAGAGTTTTCGCTTACACAAAAGCTTCAATTTTGACCAATTTCAGGCACAGAAATGACTTTAAACACACTTATTTGAGTTGAAAGAGTAATAATTCACATCCAACAGTAATTTAAAGTCAAAAGATTAAATGTTAAAATTTCATCAATATTGACAATTTTTTGTACGTTCGACTGGTCCGGGGTCATCGTTTTTCATCATAAAATTGATTTTTTGGGCTCTACCAAAAATTATTCAAAATCTCATTTGGATAGGGCCTCATGTTGAATAACCACTTTTTAAACCCTCACAGTGGCCAAAATTGCCATTTTTACAGAGTTTTGCTCACTCAGAAGCTTCAATTTTGACCAATTTCAGGCACAGAAATGACTTTAAACACACATATTTTAGTTGAAAAAGTAATAATTCACATCCAACAGTAATTTAAAGTCAAAAGATAAAATGTTAAAATTTGATCAATATTGACAATTTTTTGAACGTTCGACTGGTCCGGGGTCATCATTTTTCATCATAAAATTGATTTTTTTTTGGACTACCAAAAATGATTAAAAATGTCGTTTGGATCGGGCCTCATATTGAATAACCACTATTTAAACCCTCACAGTGACCAAAATTGCCATTTTTACAGAGTTTTAGTTACTCAGAAGCTTCAATTTTGTCCAATTTCAGGCACAGAAATCACTTTAAACACACTTATGTTAGTTGAAAAAGTAATAATTCACATCCAACAGTCATTTAAAGTCAAAAGATTACATTTTAAAATTTCATCAATATTGTCCACTTTTTTGAATGTTCGACTGGTCCGGGGTCATCGTTTTTCATCATAAAATTGATTTTTTGGGCTCTACCAAAAATAATTCAAAATGTCATTTGGATCAGGCCTCATGTTGAATAACCACTTTTTAAACCCTCACAGTTACCAAATTTGTCATATTTACAGAGTTTTGCTTACTCAGAAGCTTCAATTTTGACCAATTTCAGGCACAGAAATGACTTTAAACACACATATTTTAGTTGAAAAAGTAATAATTCACATCCAACAGTAGTTTAAAGTCAAAAGATTAAATGTTAAAATTTGATCAATATTGACAATTTTTTGAACGTTCGACTGGTCCGGGGTCATCGTTTTTCATCATAAAATTGATTTTTTTTGGACTACCAAAAATGATTAAAAATGTCATTTGGATCGGGCCTATTGTTGAATAACCACTTTTTAAACCCTCACAGTGACCAAAATTGCCATTCATTACAGAGTTTTGCTTACTCAGAAGCTTCAATTTTGACCAATTTCAGCAACAGAAATGACTTTAAACACACATATTTTAGTTGAAAAAGTAATAATTCACATCCAACAGTAATTTAAAGTCAAAAGATTAAATGTTAAAATGTCATCAATATTGACAATTTTTTGTACGTTCGCCTGTCCGGAGTCATCGTTTTTCATCATAAAATTTCATTTTTTGGGCTCTACCAAAAATGATTCAAAATGTCATTTGGATCGGGCCTCATGTAGAATAACCACTTTTTAAACCCTCACAGTTACCAAAATTGTCATATTTACAGAGTTTTGCTTACTCAGAAGCTTCAATTTTGACCAATTTCAGGCACAGAAATCACTTTAAACACACATATTTTAGTTGAAAAAGTAATAATTCACATCCAACAGTAATTTAAAGTCAAAAGATTAAATGTTAAAATTTCATCAATATTGACAATTTTTTTGTACGTTCGACTGGTCCAGGGTCATCGTTTTTCATCATAAAATTGATTTTTTGGCCTCTACCAAAAATGATTCAAAATGTCATTTGGATCGGGACTCATGTTGAATAACCACTTTTTATACCCTCACAGTGACCAAAATTGCCATTTTTACAGAGTTTTCGCTTACACAAAAGCTTCAATTTTCACCAATTTCAGGCACAGAAATGACTTTAAACACACTTATTTGAGTTGAAAGAGTAATAATTCACATCCAACAGTAATTTAAAGTCAAAAGATTAAATGTTAAAATTTCATCAATATTGACAATTTTTTGTACGTTCGACTGGTCCGGGGTCATCGTTTTTCATCATAAAATTGATTTTTTGGGCTCTACCAAAAATTATTCAAAATCTCATTTGGATAGGGCCTCATGTTGAATAACCACTTTTTAAACCCTCACAGTGGCCAAAATTGCCATTTTTACAGAGTTTTGCTCACTCAGAAGCTTCAATTTTGACCAATTTCAGGCACAGAAATGACTTTAAACACACATATTTTAGTTGAAAAAGTAATAATTCACATCCAACAGTAATTTAAAGTCAAAAGATAAAATGTTAAAATTTGATCAATATTGACAATTTTTTGAACGTTCGACTGGTCCGGGGTCATCATTTTTCATCATAAAATTGATTTTTTTTTTGGACTACCAAAAATGATTAAAAATGTCGTTTGGATCGGGCCTCATATTGAATAACCACTATTTAAACCCTCACAGTGACCAAAATTGCCATTTTTACAGAGTTTTAGTTACTCAGAAGCTTCAATTTTGTCCAATTTCAGGCACAGAAATCACTTTAAACACACTTATGTTAGTTGAAAAAGTAATAATTCACATCCAACAGTCATTTAAAGTCAAAAGATTACATTTTAAAATTTCATCAATATTGTCCACTTTTTTGAATGTTCGACTGGTCCGGGGTCATCGTTTTTCATCATAAAATTGATTTTTTGGGCTCTACCAAAAATAATTCAAAATGTCATTTGGATCAGGCCTCATGTTGAATAACCACTTTTTAAACCCTCACAGTTACCAAATTTGTCATATTTACAGAGTTTTGCTTACTCAGAAGCTTCAATTTTGACCAATTTCAGGCACAGAAATGACTTTAAACACACATATTTTAGTTGAAAAAGTAATATTTCACATCCAACAGTAATTTAAAGTCAAAAGATTAAATGTTAAAATTTTATCAATATTGACAATTTTTTGAACGTTCGACTGGTCCGGGGTTATCGTTTTTTATCATAAAATTGATTTTTTTTGGACTACCAAAAATGATTCAAAATGTCATTTGGATCGGGCCTCATGTTGAATAACCACTTTTTAAACCCTCACAGTGGCCAAAATTGCCATTTTTACAGAGTTTTGCTTACTCAGAAGCTTCAATTTTGTCCAATTTCAGGCACAGAAATCACTTTAAACACACTTATGTTAGTTGAAAAAGTAATAATTCACATCCAACAGTCATTTAAAGTCAAAAGATTAAATGTTAAAATGTCATCAATATTGACAATTTTTTGTACGTTCGACTGGTACGGGGTCATCGTTTTTCATCATAAAATTGATTTTTTGGGCTCTACCAAAAATGATTCAAAATGTCATTTGGATCGGGCCTCATGTAGAATAACCACTTTTTAAACCCTCACAGTTACCAAAATTGTCATATTTACAGAGTTTTGCTTACTCAGAAGCTTCAATTTTGACCAATTTCAGGCACAGAAATGACTTTAAACACACTTATTTGAGTTGAAAAAGTAATAATTCACATACAATAGTAATTTAAAGTCAAAAGATTAAATGTTAAAATTTGATCAATATTGACAATTTTTTGAACGTTCGACTGGTCCGGGGTCATCGTTTTTCATCATAAAATTGATTTTTTTGGGACTACCAAAAATGATTCAAAATGTCATTTGGATCGGGCCTCATGTTGAATAACCACTTTTTAAACCCTCACAGTGACCAAAATTGCCATTTATTACAGAGTTTTGCTTACTCAGAAGCTTCAATTTTGACCAATTTCAGGAACAGAAATGACTTTAAACACACATATTTTAGTTGAAAAAGTAATAATTCACATCCAACAGTAATTTAAAGTCAAAAGATTAAATGTTAAAATGTCATCAATATTGACAATTTTTTGTACGTTCGACTGGTCCGGGGTCATCGTTTTTCATCATAAAATGGATTTTTTGGGCTCTACCAAAAATGATTCAAAATGTCATTTGGATCGGGCCTCCTGTAGAATAACCACTTTTTAAACCCTCACAGTTACCAAAATTGTCATATTTACAGAGTTTTGCTTACTCAGAAGCTTCAATTTTGACCAATTTCAGGAACAGAAATGACTTTAAACACACATATTTTAGTTGAAAAAGTAAAAATTCACATCCAACAGTAATTTAAAGTCAAAAGATTAAATGTTAAAATTTGATCAATATTGACAATTTTTTGAACGTTCGACTGGTCCGGGGTCATCGTTTTTCATCATAAAATTGATTTTTTTTGGACTACCAAAAATGATTCAAAATGTCATTTGGATCGGGCCTCATGTTGAATAACCACTTTTTAAACCCTCACAGTGACCAAAATTGCCATTTATTACAGAGTTTTGCTTACTCAGAAGCTTCAATTTTGACCAATTTCAGGCACAGAAATCACTTTAAACACACTTATGTTAGTTGAAAAAGTAATAACTCACATCCAACAGTCATCTAAAGTCAAAAGATTACATTTTTAAATTTCATCAATATTGTCCACTTTTTTGAACGTTCGACTGGTCCGGGATCATCGTTTTTCATCATAAAATTGATTTTTTGGACTCTACCAAACATGATTCCAAATGTCATTTGGATCGGGCCTCATGTTGAATAACTACTTTTTAAACCCTCACATTGACCAAAATTGCCATTTATGACAGAGTTTTGCTTACTCAGAAGCTTCAATTTTGACCGATTTCAGGCACAGAAATCACTTTAAACACACATATTTTAGTTGAAAAAGTAATAATTCACATCCAACAGTAATTTAAAGTCAAAAGATTAAATGTTAAAATTTGATCAATATTGACAATTTTTTGAACGTTCGACTGGTCCGGGGTCATCGTTTTTCATCATAAAATTGATTTTTTTTGGACTACCAAAAATGATTAAAAATGTCATTTGGATCGGGCCTATTGTTGAATAACCACTTTTTAAACCCTCACAGTGACCAAAATTGCCATTCATTACAGAGTTTTGCTTACTCAGAAGCTTCAATTTTGACCAATTTCAGCAACAGAAATGACTTTAAACACACATATTTTAGTTGAAAAAGTAATAATTCACATCCAACAGTAATTTAAAGTCAAAAGATTAAATGTTAAAATTTCATCAATATTGACAATTTTTTGTACGTTCGCCTGTCCGGAGTCATCGTTTTTCATCATAAAATTTCATTTTTTGGGCTCTACCAAAAATGATTCAAAATGTCATTTGGATCGGGCCTCATGTAGAATAACCACTTTTTAAACCCTCACAGTTACCAAAATTGTCATATTTACAGAGTTTTGCTTACTCAGAAGCTTCAATTTTGACCAATTTCAGGCACAGAAATCACTTTAAACACACATATTTTAGTTGAAAAAGTAATAATTCACATCCAACAGTAATTTAAAGTCAAAAGATTAAATGTTAAAATTTCATCAATATTGACAATTTTTTTGTACGTTCGACTGGTCCAGGGTCATCGTTTTTCATCATAAAATTGATTTTTTGGCCTCTACCAAAAATGATTCAAAATGTCATTTGGATCGGGACTCATGTTGAATAACCACTTTTTAAACCCTCACAGTGACCAAAATTGCCATTTTTACAGAGTTTTCGCTTACACAAAAGCTTCAATTTTGACCAATTTCAGGCACAGAAATGACTTTAAACACACTTATTTGAGTTGAAAGAGTAATAATTCACATCCAACAGTAATTTAAAGTCAAAAGATTAAATGTTAAAATTTCATCAATATTGACAATTTTTTGTACGTTCGACTGGTCCGGGGTCATCGTTTTTCATCATAAAATTGATTTTTTGGGCTCTACCAAAAATTATTCAAAATCTCATTTGGATAGGGCCTCATGTTGAATAACCACTTTTTAAACCCTCACAGTGGCCAAAATTGCCATTTTTACAGAGTTTTGCTCACTCAGAAGCTTCAATTTTGACCAATTTCAGGCACAGAAATGACTTTAAACACACATATTTTAGTTGAAAAAGTAATAATTCACATCCAACAGTAATTTAAAGTCAAAAGATAAAATGTTAAAATTTGATCAATATTGACAATTTTTTGAACGTTCGACTGGTCCGGGGTCATCATTTTTCATCATAAAATTGATTTTTTTTTGGACTACCAAAAATGATTAAAAATGTCGTTTGGATCGGGCCTCATATTGAATAACCACTATTTAAACCCTCACAGTGACCAAAATTGCCATTTTTACAGAGTTTTAGTTACTCAGAAGCTTCAATTTTGTCCAATTTCAGGCACAGAAATCACTTTAAACACACTTATGTTAGTTGAAAAAGTAATAATTCACATCCAACAGTCATTTAAAGTCAAAAGATTACATTTTAAAATTTCATCAATATTGTCCACTTTTTTGAATGTTCGACTGGTCCGGGGTCATCGTTTTTCATCATAAAATTGATTTTTTGGGCTCTACCAAAAATAATTCAAAATGTCATTTGGATCAGGCCTCATGTTGAATAACCACTTTTTAAACCCTCACAGTTACCAAATTTGTCATATTTACAGAGTTTTGCTTACTCAGAAGCTTCAATTTTGACCAATTTCAGGCACAGAAATGACTTTAAACACACATATTTTAGTTGAAAAAGTAATATTTCACATCCAACAGTAATTTAAAGTCAAAAGATTAAATGTTAAAATTTGATCAATATTGACAATTTTTTGAACGTTCGACTGGTCCGGGGTTATCGTTTTTTATCATAAAATTGATTTTTTTTGGACTACCAAAAATGATTCAAAATGTCATTTGGATCGGGCCTCATGTTGAATAACCACTTTTTAAACCCTCACAGTGGCCAAAATTGCCATTTTTACAGAGTTTTGCTTACTCAGAAGCTTCAATTTTGTCCAATTTCAGGCACAGAAATCACTTTAAACACACTTATGTTAGTTGAAAAAGTAATAATTCACATCCAACAGTCATTTAAAGTCAAAAGATTAAATGTTAAAATGTCATCAATATTGACAATTTTTTGTACGTTCGACTGGTACGGGGTCATCGTTTTTCATCATAAAATTGATTTTTTGGGCTCTACCAAAAATGATTCAAAATGTCATTTGGATCGGGCCTCATGTAGAATAACCACTTTTTAAACCCTCACAGTTACCAAAATTGTCATATTTACAGAGTTTTGCTTACTCAGAAGCTTCAATTTTGACCAATTTCAGGCACAGAAATGACTTTAAACACACTTATTTGAGTTGAAAAAGTAATAATTCACATACAATAGTAATTTAAAGTCAAAAGATTAAATGTTAAAATTTGATCAATATTGACAATTTTTTGAACGTTCGACTGGTCCGGGGTCATCGTTTTTCATCATAAAATTGATTTTTTTGGGACTACCAAAAATGATTCAAAATGTCATTTGGATCGGGCCTCATGTTGAATAACCACTTTTTAAACCCTCACAGTGACCAAAATTGCCATTTATTACAGAGTTTTGCTTACTCAGAAGCTTCAATTTTGACCAATTTCAGGAACAGAAATGACTTTAAACACACATATTTTAGTTGAAAAAGTAAAAATTCACATCCAACAGTAATTTAAAGTCAAAAGATTAAATGTTAAAATTTGATCAATATTGACAATTTTTTGAACGTTCGACTGGTCCGGGGTCATCGTTTTTCATCATAAAATTGATTTTTTTTGGACTACCAAAAATGATTCAAAATGTCATTTGGATCGGGCCTCATGTTGAATAACCACTTTTTAAACCCTCACAGTGACCAAAATTGCCATTTATTACAGAGTTTTGCTTACTCAGAAGCTTCAATTTTGACCAATTTCAGGCACAGAAATCACTTTAAACACACTTATGTTAGTTGAAAAAGTAATAACTCACATCCAACAGTCATCTAAAGTCAAAAGATTACATTTTTAAATTTCATCAATATTGTCCACTTTTTTGAACGTTCGACTGGTCCGGGATCATCGTTTTTCATCATAAAATTGATTTTTTGGACTCTACCAAACATGATTCCAAATGTCATTTGGATCGGGCCTCATGTTGAATAACTACTTTTTAAACCCTCACATTGACCAAAATTGCCATTTATGACAGAGTTTTGCTTACTCAGAAGCTTCAATTTTGACCGATTTCAGGCACAGAAATCACTTTAAACACACATATTTTAGTTGAAAAAGTAATAATTCACATCCAACAGTAATTTAAAGTCAAAAGATTAAATGTTAAAATTTCATCAATATTGACAATTTTTTTGTACGTTCGACTGGTCCAGGGTCATCGTTTTTCATCATAAAATTGATTTTTTGGCCTCTACCAAAAATGATTCAAAATGTCATTTGGATCGGGCCTCATGTTGAATAACCACTTTTTAAACCCTCACAGTGACCAAAATTGCCATTTTTACAGAGTTTTCGCTTACACAAAAGCTTCAATTTTGACCAATTTCAGGCACAGAAATGACTTTAAACACACTTATTTGAGTTGAAAGAGTAATAATTCACATCCAACAGTAATTTAAAGTCAAAAGATTAAATGTTAAAATTTCATCAATATTGACAATTTTTTGTACGTTCGACTGGTCCGGGGTCATCGTTTTTCATCATAAAATTGATTTTTTGGGCTCTACCAAAAATGATTAAAAATGTCAGTTGGATCGGGCCTCATGTTGAATAACCACTATTTAAACCCTCACAGTGACCAAAATTGCCATTTATTACAGAGTTTTGCTTACTCAGAAGCTTCAATTTTGACCAATTTCAGGAACAGAAATGACTTTAAACACACATATTTTAGTTGAAAAAGTAATAATTCACATCCAACAGTAATTTAAAGTCAAAAGATTAAATGTTAAAATTTCATCAATATTGACAATTTTTTGTACGTTTGACTGGTCCGGGGTCATCGTTTTTCATCAT
Source organism: Lissotriton helveticus (assembly GCF_964261635.1). Taxonomy (NCBI): domain Eukaryota; kingdom Metazoa; phylum Chordata; class Amphibia; order Caudata; family Salamandridae; genus Lissotriton; species Lissotriton helveticus. The sequence goes on along the minus strand of NC_136063.1, from coordinate 1,074,668,663 downwards.
AAAATTGATTTTTTGGGCTCTACCAAAAATGATTCAAAATCTCATTTGGATCGGGCCTCATGTTGAATAACCACTTTTTAAACCCTCACAGTGGCCAAAATTGCCATTTTTACAGAGTTTTAGTTACTCAGAAGCTTCAATTTTGTCTAATTTCAGGCACAGAAATCACTTTAAACACACTTATGTTAGTTGAAAAAGTAATAATTCACATCCAACAGTCATTTAAAGTCAAAAGATTACATTTTAAAATTTCATCAATATTGTCCACTTTTTTGAACGTTCGACTGGTCCGGGGTCATCGTTTTTCATCATAAAATTGATTTTTTGGGCTCTACCAAAAATAATTCAAAATGTCATTTGGATCAGGCCTCATGTTGAATAACCACTTTTTAAACCCTCACAGTTACCAAATTTGTCATATTTACAGAGTTTTGCTTACTCAGAAGCTTCAATTTTGACCAATTTCAGGCACAGAAATGACTTTAAACACACATATTTTAGTTGAAAAAGTAATATTTCACATCCAACAGTAATTTAAAGTCAAAAGATTAAATGTTAAAATTTGATCAATATTGACAATTTTTTGTACGTTCGACTGGTCCGGGGTCATCGTTTTTCATCATAAAATTGATTTTTTGGGCTCTACCAAAAATGATTCAAAATCTCATTTGGATCGGGCCTCATGTTGAATAACCACTTTTTAAACCCTCACAGTGGCCAAAATTGCCATTTTTACAGAGTTTTGCTTACTCAGAAGCTTCAATTTTGACCAATTTCAGGCACAGAAATGACTTTAAACACACATATTTTAGTTGAAAAAGTAATAATTCACATCCAACAGTAATTTAAAGTCAAAAGATTAAATGTTAAAATTTGATCAATATTGACAATTTTTTGAACGTTCGACTGGTCCGGGGTCATCGTTTTTCATCATAAAATTGATTTTTTTTGGACTACCAAAAATGATTAAAAATGTCATTTGGATCGGGCCTCATGTTGAATAACCACTATTTAAACCCTCACAGTGACCAAAATTGCCATTTATTACAGAGTTTTGTTTACTCAGAAGCTTCAATTTTGACCAATTTCAGGAACAGAAATGACTTTAAACACACTTATTTGAGTTGAAAAAGTAATAATTCACATCCAACAGTAATTTAAAGTCAAAAGATTAAATGTTAAAATTTCATCAATATTGACAATTTTTTGTACGTTTGACTGGTCCGGGGTCATCGTTTTTCATCATAAATTGATTTTTTGGGCTCTACCAAAAATGATTCAAAATCTCATTTGGATCGGGCCTCATGTTGAATAACCACTTTTTAAACCCTCACAGTGGCCAAAATTGCCATTTTTACAGAGTTTTAGTTACTCAGAAGCTTCAATTTTGTCCAATTTCAGGCACAGAAATCACTTTAAACACACTTATGTTAGTTGAAAAAGTAATAATTCACATCCAACAGTCATTTAAAGTCAAAAGATTACATTTTAAAATTTCATCAATATTGTCCACTTTTTTGAATGTTCGACTGGTCCGGGGTCATCGTTTTTCATCATAAAATTGATTTTTTGGGCTCTACCAAAAATAATTCAAAATGTCATTTGGATCAGGCCTCATGTTGAATAACCACTTTTTAAACCCTCACAGTTACCAAATTTGTCATATTTACAGAGTTTTGCTTACTCAGAAGCTTCAATTTTGACCAATTTCAGGCACAGAAATGACTTTAAACACACATATTTTAGTTGAAAAAGTAATATTTCACATCCAACAGTAATTTAAAGTCAAAAGATTAAATGTTAAAATTTGATCAATATTGACAATTTTTTGAACGTTCGACTGGTCCGGGGTTATCGTTTTTTATCATAAAATTGATTTTTTTTGGACTACCAAAAATGATTCAAAATGTCATTTGGATCGGGCCTCATGTTGAATAACCACTTTTTAAACCCTCACAGTGACCAAAATTGCCATTTATTACAGAGTTTTGCTTACTCAGAAGCTTCAATTTTGACCAATTTCAGGAACAGAAATGACTTTAAACACACATATTTTAGTTGAAAAAGTAATAATTCACATCCAACAGTAATTTAAAGTCAAAAGATTAAATGTTAAAATTTCATCAATATTGACAATTTTTTGTACGTTCGACTGGTCCGGGGTCATCGTTTTTCATCATAAAATGGATTTTTTGGGCTCTACCAAAAATGATTCAAAATGTCATTTGGATCGGGCCTCATGTAGAATAACCACTTTTTAAACCCTCACAGTTACCAAAATTGTCATATTTACAGAGTTTTGCTTACTCAGAAGCTTCAATTTTGACCAATTTCAGGAACAGAAATGACTTTAAACACACATATTTTAGTTGAAAAAGTAAAAATTCACATCCAACAGTAATTTAAAGTCAAAAGATTAAATGTTAAAATTTGATCAATATTGACAATTTTTTGAACGTTCGACTGGTCCGGGGTCATCGTTTTTCATCATAAAATTGATTTTTTTTGCACTACCAAAAATGATTCAAAATGTCATTTGGATCGGGCCTCATGTTGAATAACCACTTTTTAAACCCTCACAGTGACCAAAATTGCCATTTATTACAGAGTTTTGCTTACTCAGAAGCTTCAATTTTGACCAATTTCAGGCACAGAAATCACTTTAAACACACTTATGTTAGTTGAAAAAGTAATAACTCACATCCAACAGTCATCTAAAGTCAAAAGATTACATTTTTAAATTTCATCAATATTGTCCACTTTTTTGAACGTTCGACTGGTCCGGGATCATCGTTTTTCATCATAAAATTGATTTTTTGGACTCTACCAAACATGATTCCAAATGTCATTTGGATCGGGCCTCATGTTGAATAACTACTTTTTAAACCCTCACATTGACCAAAATTGCCATTTATTACAGAGTTTTGCTTACTCAGAAGCTTCAATTTTGACCGATTTCAGGCACAGAAATCACTTTAAACACACATATTTTAGTTGAAAAAGTAATAATTCACATCCAACAGTAATTTAAAGTCAAAAGATTAAATGTTAAAATTTCATCAATATTGACAATTTTTTGTACGTACGACTGGTCCAGGGTCATCGTTTTTCATCACAAAATTGATTTTTTGTCCTCTACCAAAAATGATTCAAAACGTCATTTGGATCGGGCCTCATGTTGAATAACCACTTTTTAAACCCTCACAGTGACCAAAATTGCCATTTTTACAGAGTTTTCGCTTACACAAAAGCTTCAATTTTGACCAATTTCAGGCACAGAAATGACTTTAAACACACTTATTTGAGTTGAAAGAGTAATAATTCACATCCAACAGTAATTTAAAGTCAAAAGATTAAATGTTAAAATGTCATCAACATTGACAATTTTTTGTACGTTCGACTGGTCCGGGGTCATCGTTTTTCATCATAAAATTGATTTTTTGGGCTCTACCAAAAATGATTCAAAATCTCATTTGGATCGGGCCTCATGTTGAATAACCACTTTTTAAACCCTCACAGTTACCAAATTTGTCATATTTACAGAGTTTTGCTTACTCAGAAGCTTCAATTTTGACCAATTTCAGGCACAGAAATGACTTTAAACACACATATTTTAGTTGAAAAAGTAATAATTCACATCCAACAGTAATTTAAAGTCAAAAGATTAAATGTTAAAATTTGATCAATATTGACAATTTTTTGAACGTTCGACTGGTCCGGGGTCATCGTTTTTCATCATAAAATTGATTTTTTTTGGACTACCAAAAATGATTCAAAATGTCATTTGGATCGGGCCTCATGTTGAATAACCACTTTTTAAACCCTCACAGTGACCAAAATTGCCATTCATTACAGAGTTTTGCTTACTCAGAAGCTTCCATTTTGACCAATTTCAGCAACAGAAATGACATTAAACACACATATTTTAGTTGAAAAAGTAATAATTCACATCCAACAGTAATTTAAAGTCAAAAGATTAAATGTTAAAATTTGATCAATATTGACAATTTTTTGAACGTTCGACTGGTCCGGGGTCATCGTTTTTCATCATAAAATTGATTTTTTTTGGACTACCAAAAATGATTAAAAATGTCATTTGGATCGGGCCTCATGTTGAATAACCACTATTTAAACCCTCACAGTGACCAAAATTGCCATTTATTACAGAGTTTTGCTTACTCAGAAGCTTCAATTTTGACCAATTTCAGGAACAGAAATGACTTTAAACACACATATTTTAGTTGAAAAAGTAATAATTCACATCCAACAGTAATTTAAAGTCAAAAGATTAAATGTTAAAATTTCATCAATATTGACAATTTTTTGTACGTTTGACTGGTCCGGGGTCATCGTTTTTCATCATAAAATTGATTTTTTGGGCTCTACCAAAAATGATTCAAAATGTCATTTGGATCGGGCCTCATGTAGAATAACCACTTTTTAAACCCTCACAGTTACCAAAATTGTCATATTTACAGAGTTTTGCTTACTCAGAAGCTTCAATTTTGACCAATTTCAGGAACAGAAATGACTTTAAACACACATATTTTAGTTGAAAAAGTAATAATTCACATCCAACAGTAATTTAAAGTCAAAAAATTAAATGTTAAAATTTCATCAATATTGACAATTTTTTGTACGTTTGACTGGTCCGGGGTCATCGTTTTTCATCATAAAATTGATTTTTTGGGCTCTACCACAAATGATTCAAAATCTCATTTGGATCGGGCATCATGTTGAATAACCACTTTTTAAACCCTCACAGTGGCCAAAATTGCCATTTTTACAGAGTTTTAGTTACTCAGAAGCTTCAATTTTGTCCAATTTCAGGCACAGAAATCACTTTAAACACACTTATGTTAGTTGAAAAAGTAATAATTCACATCCAACAGTCATTTAAAGTCAAAAGATTACATTTTAAAATGTCATCAATATTGTCCACTTTTTTGAACGTTCGACTGGTCCGGGGTCATCGTTTTTCATCATAAAATTGATTTTTTGGGCTCTACCAAAAATAATTCAAAATGTCATTTGGATCAGGCCTCATGTTGAATAACCACTTTTTAAACCCTCACAGTTACCAAATTTGTCATATTTACAGAGTTTTGCTTACTCAGAAGCTTCAATTTTGACCAATTTCAGGCACAGAAATGACTTTAAACACACATATTTTAGTTGAAAAAGTAATATTTCACATCCAACAGTAATTTAAAGTCAAAAGATTAAATGTTAAAATTTGATCAATATTGACAATTTTTTGAACGTTCGACTGGTCCGGGGTTATCGTTTTTTATCATAAAATTGATTTTTTTTGGACTACCAAAAATGATTCAAAATGTCATTTGGATCGGGCCTCATGTTGAATAACCACTTTTTAAACCCTCACAGTGGCCAAAATTGCCATTTTTACAGAGTTTTGCTTACTCAGAAGCTTCAATTTTGTCCAATTTCAGGCACAGAAATCACTTTAAACACACTTATGTTAGTTGAAAAAGTAATAATTCACATCCAACAGTCATATAAAGTCAAAAGATTAAATGTTAAAATGTCATCAATATTGACAATTTTTTGTACGTTCGACTGGTACGGGGTCATCGTTTTTCATCATAAAATTGATTTTTTGGGCTCTACCAAAAATGATTCAAAATGTCATTTGGATCGGGCCTCATGTAGAATAACCACTTTTTAAACCCTCACAGTTACCAAAATTGTCATATTTACAGAGTTTTGCTTACTCAGAAGCTTCAATTTTGACCAATTTCAGGCACAGAAATGACTTTAAACACACTTATTTGAGTAGAAAAAGTAATAATTCACATCCAATAGTAATTTAAAGTCAAAAGATTAAATGTTAAAATGTGATCAATATTGACAATTTTTTGAACGTTCGACTGGTCCGGGGTCATCGTTTTTCATCATAAAATTTCATTTTTTGGACTACCAAAAATGATTCAAAATGTCATTTGGATCGGGCCTCATGTTGAATAACCACTTTTTAAACCCTCACAGTGACCAAAATTGCCATTTATTACAGAGTTTTGCTTACTCAGAAGCTTCAATTTTGACCAATTTCAGCAACAGAAATGACTTTAAACACACATATTTTAGTTGAAAAAGTAATAATTCACATCCAACAGTAATTTAAAGTCAAAAGATTAAATGTTAAAATTTCATCAATATTGACAATTTTTTGTACGTTCGCCTGTCCGGGGTCATCGTTTTTCATCATAAAATTTCATTTTTTGGGCTCTACCAAAAATGATTCAAAATGTCATTTGGATCGGGCCTCATGTAGAATAACCACTTTTTAAACCCTCACAGTTACCAAAATTGTCATATTTACAGAGTTTTGCTTACTCAGAAGCTTCAATTTTGACCAATTTCAGGCACAGAAATCACTTTAAACACACATATTTTAGTTGAAAAAGTAATAATTCACATCCAACAGTAATTTAAAGTCAAAAGATTAAATGTTAAAATTTCATCAATATTGACAATTTTTTTGTACGTTCGACTGGTCCAGGGTCATCGTTTTTCATCATAACATTGATTTTTTGGCCTCTACCAAAAATGATTCAAAATGTCATTTGGATCGGGCCTCATGTTGAATAACCACTTTTTAAACCCTCACAGTGACCAAAATTGCCATTTTTACAGAGTTTTCGCTTACACAAAAGCTTCAATTTTGACCAATTTCAGGCACAGAAATGACTTTAAACACACTTATTTGAGTTGAAAGACTAATAATTCACATCCAACAGTAATTTAAAGTCAAAAGATTAAATGTTAAAATGTCATCAATATTGACAATTTTTTGTACGTTCGACTGGTCCGGGGTCATCGTTTTTCATCATAAAATTGATTTTTTGGGCTCTACCAAAAATGATTCAAAATCTCATTTGGATCGGGCCTCATGTTGAATAACCACTTTTTAAACCCTCACAGTGGCCAAAATTGCCATTTTTACAGAGTTTTGCTTACTCAGAAGCTTCAATTTTGACCAATTTCAGGCACAGAAATGACTTTAAACACACATATCTTAGTTGAAAAAGTAATAATTCACATCCAACAGTAGTTTAAAGTCAAAAGATTAAATGTTAAAATTTGATCAATATTGACAATTTTTTGAACGTTCGACTGGTCCGGGGTCATCGTTTTTCATCATAAAATTGATTTTTTTTGGACTACCAAAAATGATTAAAAATGTCATTTGGATCGGGCCTCATGTTGAATAACCACTTTTTAAACCCTCACAGTGACCAAAATTGCCATTTATTACAGAGTTTTGCTTACTCAGAAGCTTCAATTTTGACCAATTTCAGGAACAGAAATGACTTTAAACACACATATTTTAGTTGAAAAAGTAATAATTCACATCCAACAGTAATTTAAAGTCAAAAGATTAAATGTTAAAATGTCATCAATATTGACAATTTTTTGTACGTTCGACTGGTCCGGGGTCATCGTTTTTCATCATAAAATGGATTTTTTGGGCTCTACCAAAAATGATTCAAAATCTCATTTGGATCGGGCCTCATGTTGAATAACCACTTTTTAAACCCTCACAGTGGCCAAAATTGCCATTTTTACAGAGTTTTAGTTACTCAGAAGCTTCAATTTTGTCCAATTTCAGGCACAGAAATCACTTTAAACACACATATTTTAGTTGAGAAAGTAATAATTCACATCCAACAGTAATTTAAAGTCAAAAGATTAAATGTTAAAATTTCATCAATATTGACAATTTTTTTGTACGTTCGACTGGTCCAGGGTCATCGTTTTTCATCATAAAATTGATTTTTTGGCCTCTACCAAAAATGATTCAAAATGTCATTTGGATCGGGCCTCATGTTGAATAACCACTTTTTAAACCCTCACAGTGACCAAAATTGCCATTTTTACAGAGTTTTCGCTTACACAAAAGCTTCAATTTTGACCAATTTCAGGCACAGAAATGACTTTAAACACACTTATTTGAGTTGAAAGAGCAATAATTCACATCCAACAGTAATTTAAAGTCAAAAGATTAAATGTTAAAATGTCATCAATATTGACAATTTTTTGTACGTTCGACTGGTCCGGGGTCATCGTTTTTCATCATAAAATTGATTTTTTGGGCTCTACCAAAAATGATTCAAAATCTCATTTGGATCGGGCCTCATGTTGAATAACCACTTTTTAAACCCTCACAGTGGCCAAAATTGCCATTTTTACAGAGTTTTGCTTGCTCAGAAGCTTCAATTTTGACCAATTTCAGGCACAGAAATGACTTTAAACACACATATTTTAGTTGAAAAAGTAATAATTCACATCCAACAGTAGTTTAAAGTCAAAAGATTAAATGTTAAAATTTGATCAATATTGACAATTTTTTGAACGTTCGACTGGTCCGGGGTCATCGTTTTTCATCATAAAATTGATTTTTTTTGGACTACCAAAAATGATTAAAAATGTCATTTGGATCGGGCCTCATGTTGAATAACCACTTTTTAAACACTCACAGTGACCAAAATTGCCATTTATTACAGAGTTTTGCTTACTCAGAAGCTTCAATTTTGACCAATTTCAGGAACAGAAATGACTTTAAACACACATATTTTAGTTGAAAAAGTAATAATTCACATCCAACAGTAATTTAAAGTCAAAAGATTAAATGTTAAAATGTCATCAATATTGACAATTTTTTGTACGTTCGACTGGTCCGGGGTCATCGTTTTTCATCATAAAATGGATTTTTTGGGCTCTACCAAAAATGATTCAAAATCTCATTTGGATCGGGCCTCATGTTGAATAACCACTTTTTAAACCCTCACAGTGGCCAAAATTGCCATTTTTACAGAGTTTTAGTTACTCAGAAGCTTCAATTTTGTCCAATTTCAGGCACAGAAATCACTTTAAACACACATATTTTAGTTGAGAAAGTAATAATTCACATCCAACAGTAATTTAAAGTCAAAAGATTAAATGTTAAAATTTCATCAATATTGACAATTTTTTTGTACGTTCGACTGGTCCAGGGTCATCGTTTTTCATCATAAAATTGATTTTTTGGCCTCTACCAAAAATGATTCAAAATGTCATTTGGATCGGGCCTCATGTTGAATAACCACTTTTTAAACCCTCACAGTGACCAAAATTGCCATTTTTACAGAGTTTTCGCTTACACAAAAGCTTCAATTTTGACCAATTTCAGGCACAGAAATGACTTTAAACACACTTATTTGAGTTGAAAGAGCAATAATTCACATCCAACAGTAATTTAAAGTCAAAAGATTAAATGTTAAAATGTCATCAATATTGACAATTTTTTGTACGTTCGACTGGTCCGGGGTCATCGTTTTTCATCATAAAATTGATTTTTTGGGCTCTACCAAAAATGATTCAAAATCTCATTTGGATCGGGCCTCATGTTGAATAACCACTTTTTAAACCCTCACAGTGGCCAAAATTGCCATTTTTACAGAGTTTTGCTTACTCAGAAGCTTCAATTTTGACCAATTTCAGGCACAGAAATGACTTTAAACACACATATTTTAGTTGAAAAAGTAATAATTCACATCCAACAGTAGTTTAAAGTCAAAAGATTAAATGTTAAAATTTGATCAATATTGACAATTTTTTGAACGTTCGACTGGTCCGGGGTCATCGTTTTTCATCATAAAATTGATTTTTTTTGGACTACCAAAAATGATTAAAAATGTCATTTGGATCGGGCCTCATGTTGAATAACCACTTTTTAAACCCTCACAGTGACCAAAATTGCCATTTATTACAGAGTTTTGCTTACTCAGAAGCTTCAATTTTGACCAATTTCAGGAACAGAAATGACTTTAAACACACATATTTTAGTTGAAAAAGTAATAATTCACATCCAACAGTAATTTAAAGTCAAAAGATTAAATGTTAAAATGTCATCAATATTGACAATTTTTTGTACGTTCGACTGGTCCGGGGTCATCATTTTTCATCATAAAATGGATTTTTTGGGCTCTACCAAAAATGATTCAAAATCTCATTTGGATCGGGCCTCATGTTGAATAACCACTTTTTAAACCCTCACAGTGGCCAAAATTGCCATTTTTACAGAGTTTTAGTTACTCAGAAGCTTCAATTTTGTCCAATTTCAGGCACAGAAATCACTTTAAACACACATATTTTAGTTGAGAAAGTAATAATTCACATCCAACAGTAATTTAAAGTCAAAAGATTAAATGTTAAAATTTCATCAATATTGAAAATTTTTTTGTACGTTCGACTGGTCCAGGGTCATCGTTTTTCATCATAAAATTGATTTTTTGGCCTCTACCAAAAATGATTCAAAATGTCATTTGGATCGGGCCTCATGTTGAATAACCACTTTTTAAACCCTCACAGTGACCAAAATTGCCATTTTTACAGAGTTTTCGCTTACACAAAAGCTTCAATTTTGACCAATTTCAGGCACAGAAATGACTTTAAACACACTTATTTGAGTTGAAAGAGTAATAATTCACATCCAACAGTAATTTAAAGTCAAAAGATTAAATGTTAAAATGTCATCAATATTGACAATTTTTTGTACGTTCGACTGGTCCGGGGTCATCGTTTTTCATCATAAAATTGATTTTTTGGGCTCTACCAAAAATGATTCAAAATCTCATTTGGATCGGGCCTCATGTTGAATAACCACTTTTTAAACCCTCACAGTGGCCAAAATTGCCATTTTTACAGAGTTTTGCTTACTCAGAAGCTTCAATTTTGACCAATTTCAGGCACAGAAATGACTTTAAACACACATATTTTAGTTGAAAAAGTAATAATTCACATCCAACAGTAGTTTAAAGTCAAAAGATTAAATGTTAAAATTTGATCAATATTGACAATTTTTTGAACGTTCGACTGGTCCGGGGTCATCGTTTTTCATCATAAAATTGATTTTTTTTGGACTACCAAAAATGATTAAAAATGTCATTTGGATCGGGCCTCATGTTGAATAACCACTTTTTAAACCCTCACAGTGACCAAAATTGCCATTTATTAGAGAGTTTTGCTTACTCAGAAGCTTCAATTTTGACCAATTTCAGGAACAGAAATGACTTTAAACACACATATTTTAGTTGAAAAAGTAATAATTCACATCCAACAGTAATTTAAAGTCAAAAGATTAAATGTTAAAATGTCATCAATATTGACAATTTTTTGTACGTTCGACTGGTCCGGGGTCATCGTTTTTCATCATAAAATGGATTTTTTGGGCTCTACCAAAAATGATTCAAAATCTCATTTGGATCGGGCCTCATGTTGAATAACCACTTTTTAAACCCTCACAGTGGCCAAAATTGCCATTTTTACAGAGTTTTAGTTACTCAGAAGCTTCAATTTTGTCCAATTTCAGGCACAGAAATCACTTTAAACACACTTATGTTAGTTGAAAAAGTAATAATTCACATCCAACAGTCATTTAAAGTCAAAAGATTACATTTTAAAATTTCATCAATATTGTCCACTTTTTTGAATGTTCGACTGGTCCGGGGTCATCGTTTTTCATCATAAAATGGATTTTTTGGGCTCTACCAAAAATAATTCAAAATGTCATTTGGATCAGGCCTCATGTTGAATAACCACTTTTTAAACCCTCACAGTTACCAAATTTGTCATATTTACAGAGTTTTGCTTACTCAGAAGCTTCAATTTTGACCAATTTCAGGCACAGAAATGACTTTAAACACACATATTTTAGTTGAAAAAGTAATATTTCACATCCAACAGTAATTTAAAGTCAAAAGATTAAATGTTAAAATTTGATCAATATTGACAATTTTTTGAACGTTCGACTGGTCCGGGGTTATCGTTTTTTATCATAAAATTGATTTTTTTTGGACTACCAAAAATGATTCAAAATGTCATTTGGATCGGGCCTCATGTTGAATAACCACTTTTTAAACCCTCACAGTGGCCAAAATTGCCATTTTTACAGAGTTTTGCTTACTCAGAAGCTTCAATTTTGTCCAATTTCAGGCACAGAAATCACTTTAAACACACTTATGTTAGTTGAAAAAGTAATAATTCACATCCAACAGTCATTTAAAGTCAAAAGATTAAATGTTAAAATGTCATCAATATTGACAATTTTTTGTACGTTCGACTGGTACGGGGTCATCGTTTTTCATCATAAAATTGATTTTTTGGGCTCTACCAAAAATGATTCAAAATGTCATTTGGATCGGGCCTCATGTTGAATAACCACTTTTTAAACCCTCACAGTGACCAAAATTGCCATTTATTACAGAGTTTTGCTTACTCAGAAGCTTCAATTTTGACCAATTTCAGGAACAGAAATGACTTTAAACACACATATTTTAGTTGAAAAAGTAATAATTCACATCCAACAGTAATTTAAAGTCAAAAGATTAAATGTTAAAATTTCATCAATATTGACAATTTTTTGTACGTTCGACTGGTCCGGGGTCATCGTTTTTCATCATAAAATGGATTTTTTGGGCTCTACCAAAAATGATTCAAAATGTCATTTGGATCGGGCCTCATGTAGAATAACCACTTTTTAAACCCTCACAGTTACCAAAATTGTCATATTTACAGAGTTTTGCTTACTCAGAAGCTTCAATTTTGACCAATTTCAGGAACAGAAATGACTTTAAACACACATATTTTAGTTGAAAAAGTAAAAGTTCACATCCAACAGTAATTTAAAGTCAAAAGATTAAATGTTAAAATTTGATCAATATTGACAATTTTTTGAACGTTCGACTGGTCCGGGGTCATCGTTTTTCATCATAAAATTGATTTTTTTTGGACTACCAAAAATGATTCAAAATGTCATTTGGATCGGGCCTCATGTTGAATAACCACTTTTTAAACCCTCACAGTGACCAAAATTGCCATTTATTACAGAGTTTTGCTTACTCAGAAGCTTCAATTTTGACCAATTTCAGGCACAGAAATCACTTTAAACACACTTATGTTAGTTGAAAAAGTAATAACTCACATCCAACAGTCATCTAAAGTCAAAAGATTACATTTTTAAATTTCATCAATATTGTCCACTTTTTTGAACGTTCGACTGGTCCGGGATCATCGTTTTTCATCATAAAATTGATTTTTTGGACTCTACCAAACATGATTCCAAATGTCATTTGGATCGGGCCTCATGTTGAATAACTACTTTTTAAACCCTCACATTGACCAAAATTGCCATTTATTACAGAGTTTTGCTTACTCAGAAGCTTTAATTTTGACCGATTTCAGGCACAGAAATCACTTTAAACACACATATTTTAGTTGAAAAAGTAATAATTCACATCCAACAGTAATTTAAAGTCAAAAGATTAAATGTTAAAATTTCATCAATATTGACAATTTTTTGTACGTACGACTGGTCCAGGGTCATCGTTTTTCATCACAAAATTGATTTTTTGGCCTCTACCAAAAATGATTCAAAATGTCATTTGGATCGGGCCTCATGTTGAATAACCACTTTTTAAACCCTCACAGTGACCAAAATTGCCATTTTTACAGAGTTTTCGCTTACACAAAAGCTTCAATTTTGACCAATTTCAGGCACAGAAATGACTTTAAACACACTTATTTGAGTTGAAAGAGTAATAATTCACATCCAACAGTAATTTAAAGTCAAAAGATTAAATGTTAAAATGTCATCAATATTGACAATTTTTTGTACGTTCGACTGGTCCGGGGTCATCGTTTTTCATCATAAAATTGATTTTTTGGGCTCTACCAAAAATGATTCAAAATCTCATTTGGATCGGGCCTCATGTTGAATAACCACTTTTTAAACCCTAACAGTTACCAAATTTGTCATATTTACAGAGTTTTGCTTACTCAGAAGCTTCAATTTTGACCAATTTCAGGCACAGAAATGACTTTAAACACACATATTTTAGTTGAAAAAGTAATAATTCACATCCAACAGTAATTTAAAGTCAAAAGATTAAATGTTAAAATTTGATCAATATTGACAATTTTTTGAACGTTCGACTGGTCCGGGGTCATCGTTTTTCATCATAAAATTGATTTTTTTTGGACTACCAAAAATGATTCAAAATGTCATTTGGATCGGGCCTCATGTTGAATAACCACTTTTTAAACCCTCACAGTGACCAAAATTGCCATTCATTACAGAGTTTTGCTTACTCAGAAGTTTCAATTTTGACCAATTTCAGCAACAGAAATGACTTTAAACACACATATTTTAGTTGAAAAAGTAATAATTCACATCCAACAGTAATTTAAAGTCAAAAGATTAAATGTTAAAATTTCATCAATATTGACAATTTTTTGTACATTCGCCTGTCCGGAGTCATCGTTTTTCATCATAAAATTTCATTTTTTGGGCTCTACCAAAAATGATTCAAAATGTCATTTGGATCGGGCCTCATGTAGAATAACCACTTTTTAAACCCTCACAGTTACCAAAATTGTCATATTTACAGAGTTTTGCTTACTCAGAAGCTTCAATTTTGACCAATTTCAGGCACAGAAATCACTTTAAACACACATATTTTAGTTGAAAAAGTAATAATTCACATCCAACAGTAATTTAAAGTCAAAAGATTAAATTTTAAAATTTCATCAATATTGGCAATTTTTTGTACGTTCGACTGGTCCGGGGTCATCGTTTTTCATCATAAAATTGATTTTTTGGGCTCTACCAAAAATGATTCAAAATCTCATTTGGATCGGGCTTCATGTTGAATAACCACTTTTTAAACCCTCACAGTGGCCAAAATTGCCATTTTTACAGAGTTTTGCTTACTCAGAAGCTTCAATTTTGACCAATTTCAGGCACAGAAATGACTTTAAACACACATATTTTAGTTGAAAAAGTAATAATTCACATCCAACAGTAATTTAAAGTCAAAAGATTAAATGTTAAAATTTGATCAATATTGACAATTTTTTGAACGTTCGACTGGTCCGGGGTCATCGTTTTTCATCATAAAATTGATTTTTTTTGGACTACCAAAAATGATTAAAAATGTCATTTGGATCGGGCCTCATGTTGAATAACCACTATTTAAACCCTCACAGTGACCAAAATTGCCATTTATTACAGAGTTTTGCTTACTCAGAAGCTTCAATTTTGACCAATTTCAGGAACAGAAATGACTTTAAACACACATATTTTAGTTGAAAAAGTAATAATTCACATCCAACAGTAATTTAAAGTCAAAAGATTAAATGTTAAAATTTCATCAATATTGACAATTTTTTGTACGTTCGACTGGTCCGGGGTCATCGTTTTTCATCATAAAATTGATTTTTTGGGCTCTACCAAAAATGATTCAAAATGTCATTTGGATCGGGCCTCATGTAGAATAACCACTTTTTAAACCCTCACAGTTACCAAAATTGTCATATTTACAGAGTTTTGCTTACTCAGAAGCTTCAATTTTGACCAATTTCAGGAACAGAAATGACTTTAAACACACATATTTTAGTTGAAAAAGTAATAATTCACATCCAACAGTAATTTAAAGTCAAAAGATTAAATGTTAAAATTTCATCAATATTGACAATTTTTTGTACGTTTGACTGGTCCGGGGTCATCGTTTTTCATCATAAAATTGATTTTTTGGGCTCTACCACAAATGATTCAAAATCTCATTTGGATCGGGCATCATGTTGAATAACCACTTTTTAAACCCTCACAGTGGCCAAAATTGCCATTTTTACAGAGTTTTAGTTACTCAGAAGCTTCAATTTTGTCCAATTTCAGGCACAGAAATCACTTTAAACACACTTATGTTAGTTGAAAAAGTAATAATTCACATCCAACAGTCATTTAAAGTCAAAAGATTACATTTTAAAATTTCATCAATATTGTCCACTTTTTTGAACGTTCGACTGGTCCGGGGTCATCGTTTTTCATCATAAAATTGATTTTTTGGGCTCTACCAAAAATAATTCAAAATGTCATTTGGATCAGGCCTCATGTTGAATAACCACTTTTTAAACCCTCACAGTTACCAAATTTGTCATATTTACAGAGTTTTGCTTACTCAGAAGCTTCAATTTTGACCAATTTCAGGCACAGAAATGACTTTAAACACACATATTTTAGTTGAAAAAGTAATATTTCACATCCAACAGTAATTTAAAGTCAAAAGATTAAATGTTAAAATTTCATCAATATTGACAATTTTTTGTACGTTCGCCTGTCCGGGGTCATCGTTTTTCATCATAAAATTTCATTTTTTGGGCTCTACCAAAAATGATTCAAAATGTCATTTGGATCGGGCCTCATGTAGAATAACCACTTTTTAAACCCTCACAGTTACCAAAATTGTCATATTTACAGAGTTTTGCTTACTCAGAAGCTTCAATTTTGACCAATTTCAGGCACAGAAATGACTTTAAACACACATATTTTAGTTGAAAAAGTAATAATTCACATCCAACAGTAATTTAAAGTCAAAAGATTAAATGTTAAAATTTCATCAATATTGACAATTTTTTTGTACGTTCGACTGGTCCAGGGTCATCGTTTTTCATCATAAAATTGATTTTTTGGCCTCTACCAAAAATGATTCAAAATGTCATTTGGATCGGGCCTCATGTTGAATAACCACTTTTTAAACCCTCACAGTGACCAAAATTGCCATTTTTACAGAGTTTTCGCTTACACAAAAGCTTCAATTTTGACCAATTTCAGGCACAGAAATGACTTTAAACACACTTATTTGAGTTGAAAGAGTAATAATTCACATCCAACAGTAATTTAAAGTCAAAAGATTAAATGTTAAAATGTCATCAATATTGACAATTTTTTGTACGTTCGACTGGTCCGGGGTCATCGTTTTTCATCATAAAATTGATTTTTTGGGCTCTACCAAAAATGATTCAAAATCTCATTTGGATCGGGCCTCATGTTGAATAACCACTTTTTAAACCCTCACAGTGGCCAAAATTGCCATTTTTACAGAGTTTTGCTTACTCAGAAGCTTCAATTTTGACCAATTTCAGGCACAGAAATGACTTTAAACACACATATTTTAGTTGAAAAAGTAATAATTCACATCCAACAGTAGTTTAAAGTCAAAAGATTAAATGTTAAAATTTGATCAATATTGACAATTTTTTGAACGTTCGACTGGTCCGGGGTCATCGTTTTTCATCATAAAATTGATTTTTTTTGGACTACCAAAAATGATTAAAAATGTCATTTGGATCGGGCCTCATGTTGAATAACCACTTTTTAAACCCTCACAGTGACCAAAATTGCCATTTATTACAGAGTTTTGCTTACTCAGAAGCTTCAATTTTGACCAATTTCAGGAACAGAAATGACTTTAAACACACATATTTTAGTTGAAAACGTAATAATTCACATCCAACAGTAATTTAAAGTCAAATGATTAAATGTTAAAATGTCATCAATATTGACAATTTTTTGTACGTTCGACTGGTCCGGGGTCATCGTTTTTCATCATAAAATGGATTTTTTGGGCTCTACCAAAAATGATTCAAAATCTCATTTGGATCGGGCCTCATGTTGAATAACCACTTTTTAAACCCTCACAGTGGCCAAAATTGCCATTTTTACAGAGTTTTAGTTACTCAGAAGCTTCAATTTTGTCCAATTTCAGGCACAGAAATCAATTTAAACACACATATTTTAGTTGAAAAAGTAATAATTCACATCCAACAGTAATTTAAAGTCAAAAAATTAAATGTTAAAATTTCATCAATATTGACAATTTTTTGTACGTTTGACTGGTCCGGGGTCATCGTTTTTCATCATAAAATTGATTTTTTGGGCTCTACCACAAATGATTCAAAATCTCATTTGGATCGGGCATCATGTTGAATAACCACTTTTTAAACCCTCACAGTGGCCAAAATTGCCATTTTTACAGAGTTTTAGTTACTCAGAAGCTTCAATTTTGTCCAATTTCAGGCACAGAAATCACTTTAAACACACTTATGTTAGTTGAAAAAGTAATAATTCACATCCAACAGTCATTTAAAGTCAAAAGATTACATTTTAAAATGTCATCAATATTGTCCACTTTTTTGAACGTTCGACTGGTCCGGGGTCATCGTTTTTCATCATAAAATTGATTTTTTGGGCTCTACCAAAAATAATTCAAAATGTCATTTGGATCAGGCCTCATGTTGAATAACCACTTTTTAAACCCTCACAGTTACCAAATTTGTCATATTTACAGAGTTTTGCTTACTCAGAAGCTTCAATTTTGACCAATTTCAGGCACAGAAATGACTTTAAACACACATATTTTAGTTGAAAAAGTAATATTTCACATCCAACAGTAATTTAAAGTCAAAAGATTAAATGTTAAAATTTGATCAATATTGACAATTTTTTGAACGTTCGACTGGTCCGGGGTTATCGTTTTTTATCATAAAATTGATTTTTTTTGGACTACCAAAAATGATTCAAAATGTCATTTGGATCGGGCCTCATGTTGAATAACCACTTTTTAAACCCTCACAGTGGCCAAAATTGCCATTTTTACAGAGTTTTGCTTACTCAGAAGCTTCAATTTTGTCCAATTTCAGGCACAGAAATCACTTTAAACACACTTATGTTAGTTGAAAAAGTAATAATTCACATCCAACAGTCATATAAAGTCAAAAGATTAAATGTTAAAATGTCATCAATATTGACAATTTTTTGTACGTTCGACTGGTACGGGGTCATCGTTTTTCATCATAAAATTGATTTTTTGGGCTCTACCAAAAATGATTCAAAATGTCATTTGGATCGGGCCTCATGTAGAATAACCACTTTTTAAACCCTCACAGTTACCAAAATTGTCATATTTACAGAGTTTTGCTTACTCAGAAGCTTCAATTTTGACCAATTTCAGGCACAGAAATGACTTTAAACACACTTATTTGAGTAGAAAAAGTAATAATTCACATCCAATAGTAATTTAAAGTCAAAAGATTAAATGTTAAAATGTGATCAATATTGACAATTTTTTGAACGTTCGACTGGTCCGGGGTCATCGTTTTTCATCATAAAATTTCATTTTTTGGACTACCAAAAATGATTCAAAATGTCATTTGGATCGGGCCTCATGTTGAATAACCACTTTTTAAACCCTCACAGTGACCAAAATTGCCATTTATTACAGAGTTTTGCTTACTCAGAAGCTTCAATTTTGACCAATTTCAGCAACAGAAATGACTTTAAACACACATATTTTAGTTGAAAAAGTAATAATTCACATCCAACAGTAATTTAAAGTCAAAAGATTAAATGTTAAAATTTCATCAATATTGACAATTTTTTGTACGTTCGCCTGTCCGGGGTCATCGTTTTTCATCATAAAATTTCATTTTTTGGGCTCTACCAAAAATGATTCAAAATGTCATTTGGATCGGGCCTCATGTAGAATAACCACTTTTTAAACCCTCACAGTTACAAAAATTGCCATTTTTACAGAGTTTTGCTTACTCAGAAGCTTCAATTTTGACCAATTTCAGGCACAGAAATGACTTTAAACACACATATCTTAGTTGAAAAAGTAATAATTCACATCCAACAGTAGTTTAAAGTCAAAAGATTAAATGTTAAAATTTGATCAATATTGACAATTTTTTGAACGTTCGACTGGTCCGGGGTCATCGTTTTTCATCATAAAATTGATTTTTTTTGGACTACCAAAAATGATTAAAAATGTCATTTGGATCGGGCCTCATGTTGAATAACCACTTTTTAAACCCTCACAGTGACCAAAATTGCCATTTATTACAGAGTTTTGCTTACTCAGAAGCTTCAATTTTGACCAATTTCAGGAACAGAAATGACTTTAAACACACATATTTTAGTTGAAAAAGTAATAATTCACATCCAACAGTAATTTAAAGTCAAAAGATTAAATGTTAAAATGTCATCAATATTGACAATTTTTTGTACGTTCGACTGGTCCGGGGTCATCGTTTTTCATCATAAAATGGATTTTTTGGGCTCTACCAAAAATGATTCAAAATCTCATTTGGATCGGGCCTCATGTAGAATAACCACTTTTTAAACCCTCACAGTTACCAAAATTGTCATATTTACAGAGTTTTGCTTACTCAGAAGCTTCAATTTTGACCAATTTCAGGCACAGAAATCACTTTAAACACACATATTTTAGTTGAAAAAGTAATAATTCACATCCAACAGTAATTTAAAGTCAAAAGATTAAATGTTAAAATTTCATCAATATTGACAATTTTTTTGTACGTTCGACTGGTCCAGGGTCATCGTTTTTCATCATAAAATTGATTTTTTGGCCTCTACCAAAAATGATTCAAAATGTCATTTGGATCGGGCCTCATGTTGAATAACCACTTTTTAAACCCTCACAGTGACCAAAATTGCCATTTTTACAGAGTTTTCGCTTACACAAAAGCTTCAATTTTGACCAATTTCAGGCACAGAAATGACTTTAAACACACTTATTTGAGTTGAAAGACTAATAATTCACATCCAACAGTAATTTAAAGTCAAAAGATTAAATGTTAAAATGTCATCAATATTGACAATTTTTTGTACGTTCGACTGGTCCGGGGTCATCGTTTTTCATCATAAAATTGATTTTTTGGGCTCTACCAAAAATGATTCAAAATCTCATTTGGATCGGGCCTCATGTTGAATAACCACTTTTTAAACCCTCACAGTGGCCAAAATTGCCATTTTTACAGAGTTTTGCTTACTCAGAAGCTTCAATTTTGACCAATTTCAGGCACAGAAATGACTTTAAACACACATATCTTAGTTGAAAAAGTAATAATTCACATCCAACAGTAGTTTAAAGTCAAAAGATTAAATGTTAAAATTTGATCAATATTGACAATTTTTTGAACGTTCGACTGGTCCGGGGTCATCGTTTTTCATCATAAAATTGATTTTTTTTGGACTACCAAAAATGATTAAAAATGTCATTTGGATCGGGCCTCATGTTGAATAACCACTTTTTAAACCCTCACAGTGACCAAAATTGCCATTTATTACAGAGTTTTGCTTACTCAGAAGCTTCAATTTTGACCAATTTCAGGAACAGAAATGACTTTAAACACACATATTTTAGTTGAAAAAGTAATAATTCACATCCAACAGTAATTTAAAGTCAAAAGATTAAATGTTAAAATATCATCAATATTGACAATTTTTTGTACGTTCGACTGGTCCGGGGTCATCGTTTTTCATCATAAAATGGATTTTTTGGGCTCTACCAAAAATGATTCAAAATCTCATTTGGATCGGGCCTCATGTTGAATAACCACTTTTTAAACCCTCACAGTGGCCAAAATTGCCATTTTTACAGAGTTTTAGTTACTCAGAAGCTTCAATTTTGTCCAATTTCAGGCACAGAAATCACTTTAAACACACATATTTTAGTTGAGAAAGTAATAATTCACATCCAACAGTAATTTAAAGTCAAAAGATTAAATGTTAAAATTTCATCAATATTGACAATTTTTTTGTACGTTCGACTGGTCCAGGGTCATCGTTTTTCATCATAAAATTGATTTTTTGGCCTCTACCAAAAATGATTCAAAATGTCATTTGGATCGGGCCTCATGTTGAATAACCACTTTTTAAACCCTCACAGTGACCAAAATTGCCATTTTTACAGAGTTTTCGCTTACACAAAAGCTTCAATTTTGACCAATTTCAGGCACAGAAATGACTTTAAACACACTTATTTGAGTTGAAAGAGCAATAATTCACATCCAACAGTAATTTAAAGTCAAAAGATTAAATGTTAAAATGTCATCAATATTGACAATTTTTTGTACGTTCGACTGGTCCGGGGTCATCGTTTTTCATCATAAAATTGATTTTTTGGGCTCTACCAAAAATGATTCAAAATCTCATTTGGATCGGGCCTCATGTTGAATAACCACTTTTTAAACCCTCACAGTGGCCAAAATTGCCATTTTTACAGAGTTTTGCTTGCTCAGAAGCTTCAATTTTGACCAATTTCAGGCACAGAAATGACTTTAAACACACATATTTTAGTTGAAAAAGTAATAATTCACATCCAACAGTAGTTTAAAGTCAAAAGATTAAATGTTAAAATTTGATCAATATTGACAATTTTTTGAACGTTCGACTGGTCCGGGGTCATCGTTTTTCATCATAAAATTGATTTTTTTTGGACTACCAAAAATGATTAAAAATGTCATTTGGATCGGGCCTCATGTTGAATAACCACTTTTTAAACCCTCACAGTGACCAAAATTGCCATTTATTACAGAGTTTTGCTTACTCAGAAGCTTCAATTTTGACCAATTTCAGGAACAGAAATGACTTTAAACACACATATTTTAGTTGAAAAAGTAATAATTCACATCCAACAGTAATTTAAAGTCAAAAGATTAAATGTTAAAATGTCATCAATATTGACAATTTTTTGTACGTTCGACTGGTCCGGGGTCATCGTTTTTCATCATAAAATGGATTTTTTGGGCTCTACCAAAAATGATTCAAAATCTCATTTGGATCGGGCCTCATGTTGAATAACCACTTTTTAAACCCTCATAGTGGCCAAAATTGCCATTTTTACAGAGTTTTAGTTACTCAGAAGCTTCAATTTTGTCCAATTTCAGGCACAGAAATCACTTTAAACACACATATTTTAGTTGAGAAAGTAATAATTCACATCCAACAGTAATTTAAAGTCAAAAGATTAAATGTTAAAATTTCATCAATATTGACAATTTTTTTGTACGTTCGACTGGTCCAGGGTCATCGTTTTTCATCATAAAATTGATTTTTTGGCCTCTACCAAAAATGATTCAAAATGTCATTTGGATCGGGCCTCATGTTGAATAACCACTTTTTAAACCCTCACAGTGACCAAAATTGCCATTTTTACAGAGTTTTCGCTTACACAAAAGCTTCAATTTTGACCAATTTCAGGCACAGAAATGACTTTAAACACACTTATTTGAGTTGAAAGAGCAATAATTCACATCCAACAGTAATTTAAAGTCAAAAGATTAAATGTTAAAATGTCATCAATATTGACAATTTTTTGTACGTTCGACTGGTCCGGGGTCATCGTTTTTCATCATAAAATTGATTTTTTGGGCTCTACCAAAAATGATTCAAAATCTCATTTGGATCGGGCCTCATGTTGAATAACCACTTTTTAAACCCTCACAGTGGCCAAAATTGCCATTTTTACAGAGTTTTGCTTACTCAGAAGCTTCAATTTTGACCAATTTCAGGCACAGAAATGACTTTAAAAACACATATTTTAGTTGAAAAAGTAATAATTCACATCCAACAGTAGTTTAAAGTCAAAAGATTAAATGTTAAAATTTGATCAATATTGACAATTTTTTGAACGTTCGACTGGTCCGGGGTCATCGTTTTTCATCATAAAATTGATTTTTTTTGGACTACCAAAAATGATTAAAAATGTCATTTGGATCGGGCCTCATGTTGAATAACCACTTTTTAAACCCTCACAGTGACCAAAATTGCCATTTATTACAGAGTTTTGCTTACTCAGAAGCTTCAATTTTGACCAATTTCAGGAACAGAAATGACTTTAAACACACATATTTTAGTTGAAAAAGTAATAATTCACATCCAACAGTAATTTAAAGTCAAAAGATTAAATGTTAAAATGTCATCAATATTGACAATTTTTTGTACGTTCGACTGGTCCGGGGTCATCGTTTTTCATCATAAAATGGATTTTTTGGGCTCTACCAAAAATGATTCAAAATCTCATTTGGATCGGGCCTCATGTTGAATAACCACTTTTTAAACCCTCACAGTGGCCAAAATTGCCATTTTTACAGAGTTTTAGTTACTCAGAAGCTTCAATTTTGTCCAATTTCAGGCACAGAAATCACTTTAAACACACATATTTTAGTTGAGAAAGTAATAATTCACATCCAACAGTAATTTAAAGTCAAAAGATTAAATGTTAAAATTTCATCAATATTGACAATTTTTTTGTACGTTCGACTGGTCCAGGGTCATCGTTTTTCATCATAAAATTGATTTTTTGGCCTCTACCAAAAATGATTCAAAATGTCATTTGGATCGGGCCTCATGTTGAATAACCACTTTTTAAACCCTCACAGTGACCAAAATTGCCATTTTTACAGAGTTTTCGCTTACACAAAAGCTTCAATTTTGACCAATTTCAGGCACAGAAATGACTTTAAACACACTTATTTGAGTTGAAAGAGCAATAATTCACATCCAACAGTAATTTAAAGTCAAAAGATTAAATGTTAAAATGTCATCAATATTGACAATTTTTTGTACGTTCGACTGGTCCGGGGTCATCGTTTTTCATCATAAAATTGATTTTTTGGGCTCTACCAAAAATGATTCAAAATCTCATTTGGATCGGGCCTCATGTTGAATAACCACTTTTTAAACCCTCACAGTGGCCAAAATTGCCATTTTTACAGAGTTTTGCTTACTCAGAAGCTTCAATTTTGACCAATTTCAGGCACAGAAATGACTTTAAAAACACATATTTTAGTTGAAAAAGTAATAATTCACATCCAACAGTAGTTTAAAGTCAAAAGATTAAATGTTAAAATTTGATCAATATTGACAATTTTTTGAACGTTCGACTGGTCCGGGGTCATCGTTTTTCATCATAAAATTGATTTTTTTTGGACTACCAAAAATGATTAAAAATGTCATTTGGATCGGGCCTCATGTTGAATAACCACTTTTTAAACCCTCACAGTGACCAAAATTGCCATTTATTACAGAGTTTTGCTTACTCAGAAGCTTCAATTTTGACCAATTTCAGGAACAGAAATGACTTTAAACACACATATTTTAGTTGAAAAAGTAATAATTCACATCCAACAGTAATTTAAAGTCAAAAGATTAAATGTTAAAATGTCATCAATATTGACAATTTTTTGTACGTTCGACTGGTCCGGGGTCATCATTTTTCATCATAAAATGGATTTTTTGGGCTCTACCAAAAATGATTCAAAATCTCATTTGGATCGGGCCTCATGTTGAATAACCACTTTTTAAACCCTCACAGTGGCCAAAATTGCCATTTTTACAGAGTTTTAGTTACTCAGAAGCTTCAATTTTGTCCAATTTCAGGCACAGAAATCACTTTAAACACACATATTTTAGTTGAGAAAGTAATAATTCACATCCAACAGTAATTTAAAGTCAAAAGATTAAATGTTAAAATTTCATCAATATTGAAATTTTTTTTGTACGTTCGACTGGTCCAGGGTCATCGTTTTTCATCATAAAATTGATTTTTTGGCCTCTACCAAAAATGATTCAAAATGTCATTTGGATCGGGCCTCATGTTGAATAACCACTTTTTAAACCCTCACAGTGACCAAAATTGCCATTTTTACAGAGTTTTCGCTTACACAAAAGCTTCAATTTTGACCAATTTCAGGCACAGAAATGACTTTAAACACACTTATTTGAGTTGAAAGAGTAATAATTCACATCCAACAGTAATTTAAAGTCAAAAGATTAAATGTTAAAATGTCATCAATATTGACAATTTTTTGTACGTTCGACTGGTCCGGGGTCATCGTTTTTCATCATAAAATTGATTTTTTGGGCTCTACCAAAAATGATTCAAAATCTCATTTGGATCGGGCCTCATGTTGAATAACCACTTTTTAAACCCTCACAGTGGCCAAAATTGCCATTTTTACAGAGTTTTGCTTACTCAGAAGCTTCAATTTTGACCAATTTCAGGCACAGAAATGACTTTAAACACACATATTTTAGTTGAAAAAGTAATAATTCACATCCAACAGTAGTTTAAAGTCAAAAGATTAAATGTTAAAATTTGATCAATATTGACAATTTTTTGAACGTTCGACTGGTCCGGGGTCATCGTTTTTCATCATAAAATTGATTTTTTTTGGACTACCAAAAATGATTAAAAATGTCATTTGGATCGGGCCTCATGTTGAATAACCACTTTTTAAACCCTCACAGTGACCAAAATTGCCATTTATTAGAGAGTTTTGCTTACTCAGAAGCTTCAATTTTGACCAATTTCAGGAACAGAAATGACTTTAAACACACATATTTTAGTTGAAAAAGTAATAATTCACATCCAACAGTAATTTAAAGTCAAAAGATTAAATGTTAAAATGTCATCAATATTGACAATTTTTTGTACGTTCGACTGGTCCGGGGTCATCGTTTTTCATCATAAAATGGATTTTTTGGGCTCTACCAAAAATGATTCAAAATCTCATTTGGATCGGGCCTCATGTTGAATAACCACTTTTTAAACCCTCACAGTGGCCAAAATTGCCATTTTTACAGAGTTTTAGTTACTCAGAAGCTTCAATTTTGTCCAATTTCAGGCACAGAAATCACTTTAAACACACTTATGTTAGTTGAAAAAGTAATAATTCACATCCAACAGTCATTTAAAGTCAAAAGATTACATTTTAAAATTTCATCAATATTGTCCACTTTTTTGAATGTTCGACTGGTCCGGGGTCATCGTTTTTCATCATAAAATGGATTTTTTGGGCTCTACCAAAAATAATTCAAAATGTCATTTGGATCAGGCCTCATGTTGAATAACCACTTTTTAAACCCTCACAGTTACCAAATTTGTCATATTTACAGAGTTTTGCTTACTCAGAAGCTTCAATTTTGACCAATTTCAGGCACAGAAATGACTTTAAACACACATATTTTAGTTGAAAAAGTAATATTTCACATCCAACAGTAATTTAAAGTCAAAAGATTAAATGTTAAAATTTGATCAATATTGACAATTTTTTGAACGTTCGACTGGTCCGGGGTTATCGTTTTTTATCATAAAATTGATTTTTTTTGGACTACCAAAAATGATTCAAAATGTCATTTGGATCGGGCCTCATGTTGAATAACCACTTTTTAAACCCTCACAGTGGCCAAAATTGCCATTTTTACAGAGTTTTGCTTACTCAGAAGCTTCAATTTTGTCCAATTTCAGGCACAGAAATCACTTTAAACACACTTATGTTAGTTGAAAAAGTAATAATTCACATCCAACAGTCATTTAAAGTCAAAAGATTAAATGTTAAAATGTCATCAATATTGACAATTTTTTGTACGTTCGACTGGTACGGGGTCATCGTTTTTCATCATAAAATTGATTTTTTGGGCTCTACCAAAAATGATTCAAAATGTCATTTGGATCGGGCCTCATGTTGAATAACCACTTTTTAAACCCTCACAGTGACCAAAATTGCCATTTATTACAGAGTTTTGCTTACTCAGAAGCTTCAATTTTGACCAATTTCAGGAACAGAAATGACTTTAAACACACATATTTTAGTTGAAAAAGTAATAATTCACATCCAACAGTAATTTAAAGTCAAAAGATTAAATGTTAAAATTTCATCAATATTGACAATTTTTTGTACGTTCGACTGGTCCGGGGTCATCGTTTTTCATCATAAAATGGATTTTTTGGGCTCTACCAAAAATGATTCAAAATGTCATTTGGATCGGGCCTCATGTAGAATAACCACTTTTTAAACCCTCACAGTTACCAAAATTGTCATATTTACAGAGTTTTGCTTACTCAGAAGCTTCAATTTTGACCAATTTCAGGAACAGAAATGACTTTAAACACACATATTTTAGTTGAAAAAGTAAAAATTCACATCCAACAGTAATTTAAAGTCAAAAGATTAAATGTTAAAATTTGATCAATATTGACAATTTTTTGAACGTTCGACTGGTCCGGGGTCATCGTTTTTCATCATAAAATTGATTTTTTTTGGACTACCAAAAATGATTCAAAATGTCATTTGGATCGGGCCTCATGTTGAATAACCACTTTTTAAACCCTCACAGTGACCAAAATTGCCATTTATTACAGAGTTTTGCTTACTCAGAAGCTTCAATTTTGACCAATTTCAGGCACAGAAATCACTTTAAACACACTTATGTTAGTTGAAAAAGTAATAACTCACATCCAACAGTCATCTAAAGTCAAAAGATTACATTTTTAAATTTCATCAATATTGTCCACTTTTTTGAACGTTCGACTGGTCCGGGATCATCGTTTTTCATCATAAAATTGATTTTTTGGACTCTACCAAACATGATTCCAAATGTCATTTGGATCGGGCCTCATGTTGAATAACTACTTTTTAAACCCTCACATTGACCAAAATTGCCATTTATTACAGAGTTTTGCTTACTCAGAAGCTTTAATTTTGACCGATTTCAGGCACAGAAATCACTTTAAACACACATATTTTAGTTGAAAAAGTAATAATTCACATCCAACAGTAATTTAAAGTCAAAAGATTAAATGTTAAAATTTCATCAATATTGACAATTTTTTGTACGTACGACTGGTCCAGGGTCATCGTTTTTCATCACAAAATTGATTTTTTGGCCTCTACCAAAAATGATTCAAAATGTCATTTGGATCGGGCCTCATGTTGAATAACCACTTTTTAAACCCTCACAGTGACCAAAATTGCCATTTTTACAGAGTTTTCGCTTACACAAAAGCTTCAATTTTGACCAATTTCAGGCACAGAAATGACTTTAAACACACTTATTTGAGTTGAAAGAGTAATAATTCACATCCAACAGTAATTTAAAGTCAAAAGATTAAATGTTAAAATGTCATCAATATTGACAATTTTTTGTACGTTCGACTGGTCCGGGGTCATCGTTTTTCATCATAAAATTGATTTTTTGGGCTCTACCAAAAATGATTCAAAATCTCATTTGGATCGGGCCTCATGTTGAATAACCACTTTTTAAACCCTCACAGTTACCAAATTTGTCATATTTACAGAGTTTTGCTTACTCAGAAGCTTCAATTTTGACCAATTTCAGGCACAGAAATGACTTTAAACACACATATTTTAGTTGAAAAAGTAATAATTCACATCCAACAGTAATTTAAAGTCAAAAGATTAAATGTTAAAATTTGATCAATATTGACAATTTTTTGAACGTTCGACTGGTCCGGGGTCATCGTTTTTCATCATAAAATTGATTTTTTTTGGACTACCAAAAATGATTCAAAATGTCATTTGGATCGGGCCTCATGTTGAATAACCACTTTTTAAACCCTCACAGTGACCAAAATTGCCATTCATTACAGAGTTTTGCTTACTCAGAAGCTTCAATTTTGACCAATTTCAGCAACAGAAATGACTTTAAACACACATATTTTAGTTGAAAAAGTAATAATTCACATCCAACAGTAATTTAAAGTCAAAAGATTAAATGTTAAAATTTCATCAATATTGACAATTTTTTGTACATTCGCCTGTCCGGAGTCATCGTTTTTCATCATAAAATTTCATTTTTTGGGCTCTACCAAAAATGATTCAAAATGTCATTTGGATCGGGCCTCATGTAGAATAACCACTTTTTAAACCCTCACAGTTACCAAAATTGTCATATTTACAGAGTTTTGCTTACTCAGAAGCTTCAATTTTGACCAATTTCAGGCACAGAAATCACTTTAAACACACATATTTTAGTTGAAAAAGTAATAATTCACATCCAACAGTAATTTAAAGTCAAAAGATTAAATTTTAAAATTTCATCAATATTGGCAATTTTTTGTACGTTCGACTGGTCCGGGGTCATCGTTTTTCATCATAAAATTGATTTTTTGGGCTCTACCAAAAATGATTCAAAATCTCATTTGGATCGGGCCTCATGTTGAATAACCACTTTTTAAACCCTCACAGTGGCCAAAATTGCCATTTTTACAGAGTTTTGCTTACTCAGAAGCTTCAATTTTGACCAATTTCAGGCACAGAAATGACTTTAAACACACATATTTTAGTTGAAAAAGTAATAATTCACATCCAACAGTAATTTAAAGTCAAAAGATTAAATGTTAAAATTTGATCAATATTGACAATTTTTTGAACGTTCGACTGGTCCGGGGTCATCGTTTTTCATCATAAAATTGATTTTTTTTGGACTACCAAAAATGATTAAAAATGTCATTTGGATCGGGCCTCATGTTGAATAACCACTATTTAAACCCTCACAGTGACCAAAATTGCCATTTATTACAGAGTTTTGCTTACTCAGAAGCTTCAATTTTGACCAATTTCAGGAACAGAAATGACTTTAAACACACATATTTTAGTTGAAAAAGTAATAATTCACATCCAACAGTAATTTAAAGTCAAAAGATTAAATGTTAAAATTTCATCAATATTGACAATTTTTTGTACGTTCGACTGGTCCGGGGTCATCGTTTTTCATCATAAAATTGATTTTTTGGGCTCTACCAAAAATGATTCAAAATGTCATTTGGATCGGGCCTCATGTAGAATAACCACTTTTTAAACCCTCACAGTTACCAAAATTGTCATATTTACAGAGTTTTGCTTACTCAGAAGCTTCAATTTTGACCAATTTCAGGAACAGAAATGACTTTAAACACACATATTTTAGTTGAAAAAGTAATAATTCACATCCAACAGTAATTTAAAGTCAAAAGATTAAATGTTAAAATTTCATCAATATTGACAATTTTTTGTACGTTTGACTGGTCCGGGGTCATCGTTTTTCATCATAAAATTGATTTTTTGGGCTCTACCACAAATGATTCAAAATCTCATTTGGATCGGGCATCATGTTGAATAACCACTTTTTAAACCCTCACAGTGGCCAAAATTGCCATTTTTACAGAGTTTTAGTTACTCAGAAGCTTCAATTTTGTCCAATTTCAGGCACAGAAATCACTTTAAACACACTTATGTTAGTTGAAAAAGTAATAATTCACATCCAACAGTCATTTAAAGTCAAAAGATTACATTTTAAAATTTCATCAATATTGTCCACTTTTTTGAACGTTCGACTGGTCCGGGGTCATCGTTTTTCATCATAAAATTGATTTTTTGGGCTCTACCAAAAATAATTCAAAATGTCATTTGGATCAGGCCTCATGTTGAATAACCACTTTTTAAACCCTCACAGTTACCAAATTTGTCATATTTACAGAGTTTTGCTTACTCAGAAGCTTCAATTTTGACCAATTTCAGGCACAGAAATGACTTTAAACACACATATTTTAGTTGAAAAAGTAATATTTCACATCCAACAGTAATTTAAAGTCAAAAGATTAAATGTTAAAATTTCATCAATATTGACAATTTTTTGTACGTTCGCCTGTCCGGGGTCATCGTTTTTCATCATAAAATTTCATTTTTTGGGCTCTACCAAAAATGATTCAAAATGTCATTTGGATCGGGCCTCATGTAGAATAACCACTTTTTAAACCCTCACAGTTACCAAAATTGTCATATTTACAGAGTTTTGCTTACTCAGAAGCTTCAATTTTGACCAATTTCAGGCACAGAAATGACTTTAAACACACATATTTTAGTTGAAAAAGTAATAATTCACATCCAACAGTAATTTAAAGTCAAAAGATTAAATGTTAAAATTTCATCAATATTGACAATTTTTTTGTACGTTCGACTGGTCCAGGGTCATCGTTTTTCATCATAAAATTGATTTTTTGGCCTCTACCAAAAATGATTCAAAATGTCATTTGGATCGGGCCTCATGTTGAATAACCACTTTTTAAACCCTCACAGTGACCAAAATTGCCATTTTTACAGAGTTTTCGCTTACACAAAAGCTTCAATTTTGACCAATTTCAGGCACAGAAATGACTTTAAACACACTTATTTGAGTTGAAAGAGTAATAATTCACATCCAACAGTAATTTAAAGTCAAAAGATTAAATGTTAAAATGTCATCAATATTGACAATTTTTTGTACGTTCGACTGGTCCGGGGTCATCGTTTTTCATCATAAAATTGATTTTTTGGGCTCTACCAAAAATGATTCAAAATCTCATTTGGATCGGGCCTCATGTTGAATAACCACTTTTTAAACCCTCACAGTGGCCAAAATTGCCATTTTTACAGAGTTTTGCTTACTCAGAAGCTTCAATTTTGACCAATTTCAGGCACAGAAATGACTTTAAACACACATATTTTAGTTGAAAAAGTAATAATTCACATCCAACAGTAGTTTAAAGTCAAAAGATTAAATGTTAAAATTTGATCAATATTGACAATTTTTTGAACGTTCGACTGGTCCGGGGTCATCGTTTTTCATCATAAAATTGATTTTTTTTGGACTACCAAAAATGATTAAAAATGTCATTTGGATCGGGCCTCATGTTGAATAACCACTTTTTAAACCCTCACAGTGACCAAAATTGCCATTTATTACAGAGTTTTGCTTACTCAGAAGCTTCAATTTTGACCAATTTCAGGAACAGAAATGACTTTAAACACACATATTTTAGTTGAAAAAGTAATAATTCACATCCAACAGTAATTTAAAGTCAAAAGATTAAATGTTAAAATGTCATCAATATTGACAATTTTTTGTACGTTCGACTGGTCCGGGGTCATCGTTTTTCATCATAAAATGGATTTTTTGGGCTCTACCAAAAATGATTCAAAATCTCATTTGGATCGGGCCTCATGTTGAATAACCACTTTTTAAACCCTCACAGTGGCCAAAATTGCCATTTTTACAGAGTTTTAGTTACTCAGAAGCTTCAATTTTGTCCAATTTCAGGCACAGAAATCAATTTAAACACACATATTTTAGTTGAGAAAGTAATAATTCACATCCAACAGTAATTTAAAGTCAAAAGATTAAATGTTAAAATTTCATCAATATTGACAATTTTTTTGTACGTTCGACTGGTCCAGGGTCATCGTTTTTCATCATAAAATTGATTTTTTGGCCTCTACCAAAAATGATTCAAAATGTCATTTGGATCGGGCCTCATGTTGAATAACCACTTTTTAAACCCTCACAGTGACCAAAATTGCCATTTTTACAGAGTTTTCGCTTACACAAAAGCTTCAATTTTGACCAATTTCAGGCACAGAAATGACTTTAAACACACTTATTTGAGTTGAAAGAGTAATAATTCACATCCAACAGTAATTTAAAGTCAAAAGATTAAATGTTAAAATGTCATCAATATTGACAATTTTTTGTACGTTCGACTGGTCCGGGGTCATCGTTTTTCATCATAAAATTGATTTTTTGGGCTCTACCAAAAATGATTCAAAATCTCATTTGGATCGGACCTCATGTTGAATAACTACTTTTTAAACCCTCACAGTGGCCAAAATTGCCATTTTTACAGAGTTTTGCTTACTCAGAAGCTTCAATTTTGACCAATTTCAGGCACAGAAATGACTTTAAACACACATATTTTAGTTGAAAAAGTAATAATTCACATCCAACAGTAGTTTAAAGTCAAAAGATTAAATGTTAAAATTTGATCAATATTGACAATTTTTTGAACGTTTGACTGGTCCGGGGTCATCGTTTTTCATCATAAAATTGATTTTTTTTGGACTACCAAAAATGATTAAAAATGTCATTTGGATCGGGCCTCATGTTGAATAACCACTTTTTAAACCCTCACAGTGACCAAAATTGCCATTTATTACAGAGTTTTGCTTACTCAGAAGCTTCAATTTTGACCAATTTCAGGCACAGAAATGACTTTAAACACACATATTTTAGTTGAAAAAGTAATATTTCACATCCAACAGTAATTTAAAGTCAAAAGATTAAATGTTAAAATTTCATCAATATTGACAATTTTTTTGTACGTTCGACTGGTCCAGGGTCATCGTTTTTCATCATAAAATTGATTTTTTGGCCTCTACCAAAAATGATTCAAAATGTCATTTGGATCGGGCCTCATGTTGAATAACCACTTTTTAAACCCTCACAGTGACCAAAATTGCCATTTTTACAGAGTTTTCGCTTACACAAAAGCTTCAATTTTGACCAATTTCAGGCACAGAAATGACTTTAAACACACTTATTTGAGTTGAAAGAGTAATAATTCACATCCAACAGTAATTTAAAGTCAAAAGATTAAATGTTAAAATGTCATCAATATTGACAATTTTTTGTACGTTTGACTGGTCCGGGGTCATCGTTTTTCATCATAAAATTGATTTTTTGGGCTCTACCAAAAATGATTCAAAATCTCATTTGGATCGGGCCTCATGTTGAATAACCACTTTTTAAACCCTCACAGTGGCCAAAATTGCCATTTTTACAGAGTTTTGCTTACTCAGAAGCTTCAATTTTGACCAATTTCAGGCACAGAAATGACTTTAAACACACATATTTTAGTTGAAAAAGTAATAATTCACATCCAACAGTAGTTTAAAGTCAAAAGATTAAATGTTAAAATTTGATCAATATTGACAATTTTTTGAACGTTCGACTGGTCCGGGGTCATCGTTTTTCATCATAAAATTGATTTTTTTTGGACTACCAAAAATGATTAAAAATGTCATTTGGATCGGGCCTCATGTTGAATAACCACTTTTTAAACCCTCACAGTGACCAAAATTGCCATTTATTACAGAGTTTTGCTTACTCAGAAGCTTCAATTTTGACCAATTTCAGGAACAGAAATGACTTTAAACACACATATTTTAGTTGAAAAAGTAATAATTCACATCCAACAGTAATTTAAAGTCAAAACATTAAATGTTAAAATGTCATCAATATTGACAATTTTTTGTACGTTCGACTGGTCCGGGGTCATCGTTTTTCATCATAAAATGGATTTTTTGGGCTCTACCAAAAATGATTCAAAATCTCATTTGGATCGGGCCTCATGTTGAATAACCACTTTTTAAACCCTCACAGTGGCCAAAATTGCCATTTTTACAGAGTTTTAGTTACTCAGAAGCTTCAATTTTGTCCAATTTCAGGCACAGAAATCACTTTAAACACACATATTTTAGTTGAGAAAGTAATAATTCACATCCAACAGTAATTTAAAGTCAAAAGATTAAATGTTAAAATTTCATCAATATTGACAATTTTTTTGTACGTTCGACTGGTCCAGGGTCATCGTTTTTCATCATAAAATTGATTTTTTGGCCTCTACCAAAAATGATTCAAAATGTCATTTGGATCGGGCCTCATGTTGAATAACCACTTTTTAAACCCTCACAGTGACCAAAATTGCCATTTTTACAGAGTTTTCGCTTACACAAAAGCTTCAATTTTGACCAATTTCAGGCACAGAAATGACTTTAAACACACTTATTTGAGTTGAAAGAGTAATAATTCACATCCAACAGTAGTTTAAAGTCAAAAGATTAAATGTTAAAATTTGATCAATATTGACAATTTTTTGAACGTTCGACTGGTCCGGGGTCATCGTTTTTCATCATAAAATTGATTTTTTTTGGACTACCAAAAATGATTAAAAATGTCATTTGGATCGGGCCTCATGTTGAATAACCACTTTTTAAACCCTCACAGTGACCAAAATTGCCATTTATTACAGAGTTTTGCTTACTCAGAAGCTTCAATTTTGACCAATTTCAGGAACAGAAATGACTTTAAACACACATATTTTAGTTGAAAAAGTAATAATTCACATCCAACAGTAATTTAAAGTCAAAAGATTAAATGTTAAAATGTCATCAATATTGACAATTTTTTGTACGTTCGACTGGTCCGGGGTCATCGTTTTTCATCATAAAATGGATTTTTTGGGCTCTACCAAAAATGATTCAAAATCTCATTTGGATCGGGCCTCATGTTGAATAACCACTTTTTAAACCCTCACAGTGGCCAAAATTGCCATTTTTACAGAGTTTTAGTTACTCAGAAGCTTCAATTTTGTCCAATTTCAGGCACAGAAATCACTTTAAACACACTTATGTTAGTTGAAAAAGTAATAATTCACATCCAACAGTCATTTAAAGTCAAAAGATTACATTTTAAAATTTCATCAATATTGTCCACTTTTTTGAATGTTCGACTGGTCCGGGGTCATCGTTTTTCATCATAAAATTGATTTTTTGGGCTCTACCAAAAATAATTCAAAATGTCATTTGGATCAGGCCTCATGTTGAATAACCACTTTTTAAACCCTCACAGTTACCAAATTTGTCATATTTACAGAGTTTTGCTTACTCAGAAGCTTCAATTTTGACCAATTTCAGGCACAGAAATGACTTTAAACACACATATTTTAGTTGAAAAAGTAATATTTCACATCCAACAGTAATTTAAAGTCAAAAGATTAAATGTTAAAATTTGATCAATATTGACAATTTTTTGAACGTTCGACTGGTCCGGGGTTATCGTTTTTTATCATAAAATTGATTTTTTGGGCTCTACCAAAAATGATTAAAAATGTCATTTGGATCGGGCCTCATGTTGAATAACCACTTTTTAAACCCTCACAGTGACCAAAATTGCCATTTATTACAGAGTTTTGCTTACTCAGAAGCTTCAATTTTGACCAATTTCAGGAACAGAAATGACTTTAAACACACATATTTTAGTTGAAAAAGTAATAATTCACATCCAACAGTAATTTAAAGTCAAAAGATTAAATGTTAAAATGTCATCAATATTGACAATTTTTTGTACGTTCGACTGGTCCGGGGTCATCGTTTTTCATCATAAAATGGATTTTTTGGGCTCTACCAAAAATGATTCAAAATCTCATTTGGATCGGGCCTCATGTTGAATAACCACTTTTTAAACCCTCACAGTGGCCAAAATTGCCATTTTTACAGAGTTTTAGTTACTCAGAAGCTTCAATTTTGTCCAATTTCAGGCACAGAAATCACTTTAAACACACATATTTTAGTTGAGAAAGTAATAATTCACATCCAACAGTAATTTAAAGTCAAAAGATTAAATGTTAAAATTTCATCAATATTGACAATTTTTTTGTACGTTCGACTGGTCCAGGGTCATCGTTTTTCATCATAAAATTGATTTTTTGGCCTCTACCAAAAATGATTCAAAATGTCATTTGGATCGGGCCTCATGTTGAATAACCACTTTTTAAACCCTCACAGTGACCAAAATTGCCATTTTTACAGAGTTTTCGCTTACACAAAAGCTTCAATTTTGACCAATTTCAGGCACAGAAATGACTTTAAACACACTTATTTGAGTTGAAAGAGTAATAATTCACATCCAACAGTAGTTTAAAGTCAAAAGATTAAATGTTAAAATTTGATCAATATTGACAATTTTTTGAACGTTCGACTGGTCCGGGGTCATCGTTTTTCATCATAAAATTGATTTTTTTTGGACTACCAAAAATGATTAAAAATCTCATTTGGATCGGGCCTCATGTTGAATAACCACTTTTTAAACCCTCACAGTGACCAAAATTGCCATTTATTACAGAGTTTTGCTTACTCAGAAGCTTCAATTTTGACCAATTTCAGGAACAGAAATGACTTTAAACACACATATTTTAGTTGAAAAAGTAATAATTCACATCCAACAGTAATTTAAAGTCAAAAGATTAAATGTTAAAATGTCATCAATATTGACAATTTTTTGTACGTTCGACTGGTCCGTGGTCATCGTTTTTCATCATAAAATGGATTTTTTGGGCTCTACCAAAAATGATTCAAAATCTCATTTGGATCGGGCCTCATGTTGAATAACCACTTTTTAAACCCTCACAGTGGCCAAAATTGCCATTTTTACAGAGTTTTAGTTACTCAGAAGCTTCATTTTGTCCAATTTCAGGCACAGAAATCACTTTAAACACACTTATGTTAGTTGAAAAAGTAATAATTCACATCCAACAGTCATTTAAAGTCAAAAGATTACATTTTAAAATTTCATCAATATTGTCCACTTTTTTGAATGTTCGACTGGTCCGGGGTCATCGTTTTTCATCATAAAATTGATTTTTTGGGCTCTACCAAAAATAATTCAAAATGTCATTTGGATCAGGCCTCATGTTGAATAACCACTTTTTAAACCCTCACAGTTACCAAATTTGTCATATTTACAGAGTTTTGCTTACTCAGAAGCTTCAATTTTGACCAATTTCAGGCACAGAAATGACTTTAAACACACATATTTTAGTTGAAAAAGTAATATTTCACATCCAACAGTAATTTAAAGTCAAAAGATTAAATGTTAAAATTTGATCAATATTGACAATTTTTTGAATGTTCGACTGGTCCGGGGTTATCGTTTTTTATCATAAAATTGATTTTTTGGGCTCTACCAAAAATGATTAAAAATGTCATTTGGATCGGGCCTCATGTTGAATAACCACTTTTTAAACCCTCACAGTGACCAAAATTGCCATTTATTACAGAGTTTTGCTTACTCAGAAGCTTCAATTTTGACCAATTTCAGGAACAGAAATGACTTTAAACACACATATTTTAGTTGAAAAAGTAATAATTCACATCCAACAGTAATTTAAAGTCAAAAGATTAAATGTTAAAATGTCATCAATATTGACAATTTTTTGTACGTTCGACTGGTCCGGGGTCATCGTTTTTCATCATAAAATGGATTTTTTGGGCTCTACCAAAAATGATTCAAAATCTCATTTGGATCGGGCCTCATGTTGAATAACCACTTTTTAAACCCTCACAGTGGCCAAAATTGCCATTTTTACAGAGTTTTAGTTACTCAGAAGCTTCAATTTTGTCCAATTTCAGGCACAGAAATCACTTTAAACACACATATTTTAGTTGAGAAAGTAATAATTCACATCCAACAGTAATTTAAAGTCAAAAGATTAAATGTTAAAATTTCATCAATATTGACAATTTTTTTGTACGTTCGACTGGTCCAGGGTCATCGTTTTTCATCATAAAATAGATTTTTTGGCCTCTACCAAAAATGATTCAAAATGTCATTTGGATCGGGCCTCATGTTGAATAACCACTTTTTAAACCCTCACAGTGACCAAAATTGCCATTTTTACAGAGTTTTCGCTTACACAAAAGCTTCAATTTTGACCAATTTCAGGCACAGAAATGACTTTAAACACACTTATTTGAGTTGAAAGAGTAATAATTCACATCCAACAGTAGTTTAAAGTCAAAAGATTAAATGTTAAAATTTGATCAATATTGACAATTTTTTGAACGTTCGACTGGTCCGGGGTCATCGTTTTTCATCATAAAATTGATTTTTTTTGGACTACCAAAAATGATTCAAAATGTCATTTGGATCGGGCCTCATGTTGAATAACCACTTTTTAAACCCTCACAGTGGCCAAAATTGCCATTTTTACAGAGTTTTGCTTACTCAGAAGCTTCAATTTTGACCAATTTCAGGAACAGAAATGACTTTAAACACACATATTTTAGTTGAAAAAGTAATAATTCACATCCAACAGTAATTTAAAGTCAAAAGATTAAATGTTAAAATGTCATCAATATTGACAATTTTGTACGTTCGACTGGTCCGGGGTCATCGTTTTTCATCATAAAATGGATTTTTTGGGCTCTACCAAAAATGATTCAAAATCTCATTTGGATCGGGCCTCATGTTGAATAACCACTTTTTAAACCCTCACAGTGGCCAAAATTGCCATTTTTACAGAGTTTTAGTTACTCAGAAGCTTCAATTTTGTCCAATTTCAGGCACAGAAATCACTTTAAACACACTTATGTTAGTTGAAAAAGTAATAATTCACATCCAACAGTCATTTAAAGTCAAAAGATTACATTTTAAAATTTCATCAATATTGTCCACTTTTTTGAATGTTCGACTGGTCCGGGGTCATCGTTTTTCATCATAAAATTGATTTTTTGGGCTCTACCAAAAATAATTCAAAATGTCATTTGGATCAGGCCTCATGTTGAATAACCACTTTTTAAACCCTCACAGTTACCAAATTTGTCATATTTACAGAGTTTTGCTTACTCAGAAGCTTCAATTTTGACCAATTTCAGGCACAGAAATGACTTTAAACACACATATTTTAGTTGAAAAAGTAATATTTCACATCCAACAGTAATTTAAAGTCAAAAGATTAAATGTTAAAATTTGATCAATATTGACAATTTTTTGAACGTTCGACTGGTCCGGGGTTATCGTTTTTTATCATAAAATTGATTTTTTTTGGACTACCAAAAATGATTCAAAATGTCATTTGGATCGGGCCTCATGTTGAATAACCACTTTTTAAACCCTCACAGTGGCCAAAATTGCCATTTTTACAGAGTTTTGCTTACTCAGAAGCTTCAATTTTGTCCAATTTCAGGCACAGAAATCACTTTAAACACACTTATGTTAGTTGAAAAAGTAATAATTCACATCCAACAGTCATTTAAAGTCAAAAGATTAAATGTTAAAATGTCATCAATATTGACAATTTTTTGTACGTTCGACTGGTACGGGGTCATCGTTTTTCATCATAAAATTGATTTTTTGGGCTCTACCAAAAATGATTCAAAATGTCATTTGGATCGGGCCTCATGTAGAATAACCACTTTTTAAACCCTCACAGTTACCAAAATTGTCATATTTACAGAGTTTTGCTTACTCAGAAGCTTCAATTTTGACCAATTTCAGGCACAGAAATGACTTTAAACACACTTATTTGAGTTGAAAAAGTAATAATTCACATCCAATAGTAATTTAAAGTCAAAAGATTAAATGTTAAAATTTGATCAATATTGACAATTTTTTGAACGTTCGACTGGTCCGGGGTCATAGTTTTCATCATAAAATTGATTTTTTTTGGACTACCAAAAATGATTCAAAATGTCATTTGGATCGGGCCTCATGTTGAATAACCACTTTTTAAACCCTCACAGTGACCAAAATTGCCATTTATTACAGAGTTTTGCTTACTCAGAAGCTTCAATTTTGACCAATTTCAGGAACAGAAATGACTTTAAACACACATATTTTAGTTGAAAAAGTAATAATTCACATCCAACAGTAATTTAAAGTCAAAAGATTAAATGTTAAAATTTCATCAATATTGACAATTTTTTGTACGTTCGACTGGTCCGGGGTCATCGTTTTTCATCATAAAATGGATTTTTTGGGCTCTACCAAAAATGATTCAAAATGTCATTTGGATCGGGCCTCATGTAGAATAACCACTTTTTGAACCCTCACAGTTACCAAAATTGTCATATTTACAGAGTTTTGCTTACTCAGAAGCTTCAATTTTGACCAATTTCAGGAACAGAAATGACTTTAAACACACATATTTTAGTTGAAAAAGTAAAAATTCACATCCAACAGTAATTTAAAGTCAAAAGATTAAATGTTAAAATTTGATCAATATTGACAATTTTTTGAACGTTCGACTGGTCCGGGGTCATCGTTTTTCATCATAAAATTGATTTTTTTTGGACTACCAAAAATGATTCAAAATGTCATTTGGATCGGGCCTCATGTTGAATAACCACTTTTTAAACCCTCACAGTGACCAAAATTGCCATTTATTACAGAGTTTTGCTTACTCAGAAGCTTCAATTTTGACCAATTTCAGGCACAGAAATCACTTTAAACACACTTATGTTAGTTGAAAAAGTAATAACTCACATCCAACAGTCATCTAAAGTCAAAAGATTACATTTTTAAATTTCATCAATATTGTCCACTTTTTTGAACGTTCGACTGGTCCGGGATCATCGTTTTTCATCATAAAATTGATTTTTTGGACTCTACCAAACATGATTCCAAATGTCATTTGGATCGGGCCTCATGTTGAATAACTACTTTTTAAACCCTCACATTGACCAAAATTGCCATTTATTACAGAGTTTTGCTTACTCAGAAGCTTCAATTTTGACCGATTTCAGGCACAGAAATCACTTTAAACACACATATTTTAGTTGAAAAAGTAATAATTCACATCCAACAGTAATTTAAAGTCAAAAGATTAAATGTTAAAATTTCATCAATATTGACAATTTTTTGTACGTACGACTGGTCCAGGGTCATCGTTTTTCATCACAAAATTGATTTTTTGGCCTCTACCAAAAATGATTCAAAATGTCATTTGGATCGGGCCTCATGTTGAATAACCACTTTTTAAACCCTCACAGTGACCAAAATTGACATTTTTACAGAGTTTTCGCTTACACAAAAGCTTCAATTTTGACCAATTTCAGGCACAGAAATGACTTTAAACACACTTATTTGAGTTGAAAGAGTAATAATTCACATCCAACAGTAATTTAAAGTCAAAAGATTAAATGTTAAAATGTCATCAATATTGACAATTTTTTGTACGTTCGACTGGTCCGGGGTCATCGTTTTTCATCATAAAATGGATTTTTTGGGCTCTACCAAAAATGATTCAAAATCTCATTTGGATCGGGCCTCATGTTGAATAACCACTTTTTAAACCCTCACAGTGGCCAAAATTGCCATTTTTACAGAGTTTTAGTTACTCAGAAGCTTCAATTTTGTCCAATTTCAGGCACAGAAATCACTTTAAACACACATATTTTAGTTGAGAAAGTAATAATTCACATCCAACAGTAATTTAAAGTCAAAAGATTAAATGTTAAAATTTCATCAATATTGACAATTTTTTTGTACGTTCGACTGGTCCAGGGTCATCGTTTTTCATCATAAAATTGATTTTTTGGCCTCTACCAAAAATGATTCAAAATGTCATTTGGATCGGGCCTCATGTTGAATAACCACTTTTTAAACCCTCACAGTGACCAAAATTGCCATTTTTACAGAGTTTTCGCTTACACAAAAGCTTCAATTTTGACCAATTTCAGGCACAG
Source organism: Lissotriton helveticus (assembly GCF_964261635.1). Lineage (NCBI taxonomy): Eukaryota > Metazoa > Chordata > Amphibia > Caudata > Salamandridae > Lissotriton > Lissotriton helveticus. Next base: position 1,074,626,120 of record NC_136063.1, on the reverse strand, counting down.
AAATGACTTTAAACACACTTATTTGAGTTGAAAGAGTAATAATTCACATCCAACAGTAGTTTAAAGTCAAAAGATTAAATGTTAAAATTTGATCAATATTGACAATTTTTTGAACGTTCGACTGGTCCGGGGTCATCGTTTTTCATCATAAAATTGATTTTTTTTGGACTACCAAAAATGATTAAAAATGTCATTTGGATCGGGCCTCATGTTGAATAACCACTTTTTAAACCCTCACAGTGACCAAAATTGCCATTTATTACAGAGTTTTGCTTACTCAGAAGCTTCAATTTTGACCAATTTCAGGAACAGAAATGACTTTAAACACACATATTTTAGTTGAAAAAGTAATAATTCACATCCAACAGTAATTTAAAGTCAAAAGATTAAATGTTAAAATGTCATCAATATTGACAGTTTTTTGTACGTTCGACTGGTCCGGGGTCATCGTTTTTCATCATAAAATGGATTTTTTGGGCTCTACCAAAAATGATTCAAAATCTCATTTGGATCGCGCCTCATGTTGAATAACCACTTTTTAAACCCTCACAGTGGCCAAAATTGCCATTTTTACAGAGTTTTAGTTACTCAGAAGCTTCAATTTTGTCCAATTTCAGGCACAGAAATCACTTTAAACACACTTATGTTAGTTGAAAAAGTAATAATTCACATCCAACAGTCATTTAAAGTCAAAAGATTACATTTTAAAATTTCATCAATATTGTCCACTTTTTTGAATGTTCGACTGGTCCGGGGTCATCGTTTTTCATCATAAAATTGATTTTTTGGGCTCTACCAAAAATAATTCAAAATGTCATTTGGATCAGGCCTCATGTTGAATAACCACTTTTTAAACCCTCACAGTTACCAAATTTGTCATATTTACAGATTTTTGCTTACTCAGAAGCTTCAATTTTGACCAATTTCAGGCACAGAAATGACTTTAAACACACATATTTTAGTTGAAAAAGTAATATTTCACATCCAACAGTAATTTAAAGTCAAAAGATTAAATGTTAAAATTTGATCAATATTGACAATTTTTTGAACGTTCGACTGGTCCGGGGTTATCGTTTTTTATCATAAAATTGATTTTTTTGGGCTCTACCAAAAATGATTAAAAATGTCATTTGGATCGGGCCTCATGTTGAATAACCACTTTTTAAACCCTCACAGTGACCAAAATTGCCATTTATTACAGAGTTTTGCTTACTCAGAAGCTTCAATTTTGACCAATTTCAGGAACAGAAATGACTTTAAACACACATATTTTAGTTGAAAAAGTAATAATTCACATCCAACAGTAATTTAAAGTCAAAAGATTAAATGTTAAAATGTCATCAATATTGACAATTTTTTGTACGTTCGACTGGTCCGGGGTCATCGTTTTTCATCATAAAATGGATTTTTTGGGCTCTACCAAAAATGATTCAAAATCTCATTTGGATCGGGCCTCATGTTGAATAACCACTTTTTAAACCCTCACAGTGGCCAAAATTGCCATTTTTACAGAGTTTTAGTTACTCAGAAGCTTCAATTTTGTCCAATTTCAGGCACAGAAATCACTTTAAACACACATATTTTAGTTGAGAAAGTAATAATTCACATCCAACAGTAATTTAAAGTCAAAAGATTAAATGTTAAAATTTCATCAATATTGACAATTTTTTTGTACGTTCGACTGGTCCAGGGTCATCGTTTTTCATCATAAAATTGATTTTTTGGCCTCTACCAAAAATGATTCAAAATGTCATTTGGATCGGGCCTCATGTTGAATAACCACTTTTTAAACCCTCACAGTGACCAAAATTGCCATTTTTACAGAGTTTTCGCTTACACAAAAGCTTCAATTTTGACCAATTTCAGGCACAGAAATGACTTTAAACACACTTATTTGAGTTGAAAGAGTAATAATTCACATCCAACAGTAGTTTAAAGTCAAAAGATTAAATGTTAAAATTTCATCAATATTGACAATTTTTTGAACGTTCGACTGGTCCGGGGTCATCGTTTTTCATCATAAAATTGATTTTTTTTGGACTACCAAAAATGATTAAAAATGTCATTTGGATCGGGCCTCATGTTGAATAACCACTTTTTAAACCCTCACAGTGACCAAAATTGCCATTTATTACAGAGTTTTGCTTACTCAGAAGCTTCAATTTTGACCAATTTCAGGAACAGAAATGACTTTAAACACACATATTTTAGTTGAAAAAGTAATAATTCACATCCAACAGTAATTTAAAGTCAAAAGATTAAATGTTAAAATGTCATCAATATTGACAATTTTTTGTACGTTCGACTGGTCCGGGGTCATCGTTTTTCATCATAAAATGGATTTTTTGGGCTCTACCAAAAATGATTCAAAATCTCATTTGGATCGGGCCTCATGTTGAATAACCACTTTTTAAACCCTCACAGTGGCCAAAATTGCCATTTTTACAGAGTTTTAGTTACTCAGAAGCTTCAATTTTGTCCAATTTCAGGCACAGAAATCACTTTAAACACACTTATGTTAGTTGAAAAAGTAATAATTCACATCCAACAGTCATTTAAAGTCAAAAGATTACATTTTAAAATTTCATCAATATTGTCCACTTTTTTGAATGTTCGACTGGTCCGGGGTCATCGTTTTTCATCATAAAATTGATTTTTTGGGCTCTACCAAAAATAATTCAAAATGTCATTTGGATCAGGCCTCATGTTGAATAACCACTTTTTAAACCCTCACAGTTACCAAATTTGTCATATTTACAGAGTTTTGCTTACTCAGAAGCTTCAATTTTGACCAATTTCAGGCACAGAAATGACTTTAAACACACATATTTTAGTTGAAAAAGTAATATTTCACATCCAACAGTAATTTAAAGTCAAAAGATTAAATGTTAAAATTTGATCAATATTGACAATTTTTTGAACGTTCGACTGGTCCGGGGTTATCGTTTTTTATCATAAAATTGATTTTTTTTGGACTACCAAAAATGATTCAAAATGTCATTTGGATCGGGCCTCATGTTGAATAACCACTTTTTAAACCCTCACAGTGGCCAAAATTGCCATTTTTACAGAGTTTTGCTTACTCAGAAGCTTCAATTTTGTCCAATTTCAGGCACAGAAATCACTTTAAACACACTTATGTTAGTTGAAAAAGTAATAATTCACATCCAACAGTCATTTAAAGTCAAAAGATTAAATGTTAAAATGTCATCAATATTGACAATTTTTTGTACGTTCGACTGGTACGGGGTCATCGTTTTTCATCATAAAATTGATTTTTTGGGCTCTACCAAAAATGATTCAAAATGTCATTTGGATCGGGCCTCATGTAGAATAACCACTTTTTAAACCCTCACAGTTACCAAAATTGTCATATTTACAGAGTTTTGCTTACTCAGAAGCTTCAATTTTGACCAATTTCAGGCACAGAAATGACTTTAAACACACTTATTTGAGTTGAAAAAGTAATAATTCACATCCAATAGTAATTTAAAGTCAAAAGATTAAATGTTAAAATTTGATCAATATTGACAATTTTTTGAACGTTCGACTGGTCCGGGGTCATCGTTTTTCATCATAAAATTGATTTTTTTTGGACTACCAAAAATGATTCAAAATGTCATTTGGATCGGGCCTCATGTTGAATAACCACTTTTTAAACCCTCACAGTGACCAAAATTGCCATTTATTACAGAGTTTTGCTTACTCAGAAGCTTCAATTTTGACCAATTTCAGGAACAGAAATGACTTTAAACACACATATTTTAGTTGAAAAAGTAATAATTCACATCCAACAGTAATTTAAAGTCAAAAGATTAAATGTTAAAATTTCATCAATATTGACAATTTTTTGTACGTTCGACTGGTCCGGGGTCATCGTTTTTCATCATAAAATGGATTTTTTGGGCTCTACCAAAAATGATTCAAAATGTCATTTGGATCGGGCCTCATGTAGAATAACCACTTTTTGAACCCTCACAGTTACCAAAATTGTCATATTTACAGAGTTTTGCTTACTCGGAAGCTTCAATTTTGACCAATTTCAGGAACAGAAATGACTTTAAACACACATATTTTAGTTGAAAAAGTAAAAATTCACATCCAACAGTAATTTAAAGTCAAAAGATTAAATGTTAAAATTTCATCAATATTGACAATTTTTTTGTACGTTCGACTGGTCCAGGGTCATCGTTTTTCATCATAAAATTGATTTTTTGGCCTCTACCAAAAATGATTCAAAATGTCATTTGGATCGGGCCTCATGTTGAATAACCACTTTTTAAACCCTCACAGTGACCAAAATTGCCATTTTTACAGAGTTTTCGCTTACACAAAAGCTTCAATTTTGACCAATTTCAGGCACAGAAATGACTTTAAACACACTTATTTGAGTTGAAAGAGTAATAATTCACATCCAACAGTAGTTTAAAGTCAAAAGATTAAATGTTAAAATTTGATCAATATTGACAATTTTTTGAACGTTCGACTGGTCCGGGGTCATCGTTTTTCATCATAAAATTGATTTTTTTTGGACTACCAAAAATGATTAAAAATGTCATTTGGATCGGGCCTCATGTTGAATAACCACTTTTTAAACCCTCACAGTGACCAAAATTGCCATTTATTACAGAGTTTTGCTTACTCAGAAGCTTCAATTTTGACCAATTTCAGGAACAGAAATGACTTTAAACACACATATTTTAGTTGAAAAAGTAATAATTCACATCCAACAGTAATTTAAAGTCAAAAGATTAAATGTTAAAATGTCATCAATATTGACAATTTTTTGTACGTTCGACTGGTCCGGGGTCATCGTTTTTCATCATAAAATGGATTTTTTGGGCTCTACCAAAAATGATTCAAAATCTCATTTGGATCGGGCCTCATGTTGAATAACCACTTTTTAAACCCTCACAGTGGCCAAAATTGCCATTTTTACAGAGTTTTAGTTACTCAGAAGCTTCAATTTTGTCCAATTTCAGGCACAGAAATCACTTTAAACACACTTATGTTAGTTGAAAAAGTAATAATTCACATCCAACAGTCATTTAAAGTCAAAAGATTACATTTTAAAATTTCATCAATATTGTCCACTTTTTTGAATGTTCGACTGGTCCGGGGTCATCGTTTTTCATCATAAAATTGATTTTTTGGGCTCTACCAAAAATAATTCAAAATGTCATTTGGATCGGGCCTCATGTTGAATAACCACTTTTTAAACCCTCACAGTGGCCAAAATTGCCATTTTTACAGAGTTTTGCTTACTCAGAAGCTTCAATTTTGTCCAATTTCAGGCACAGAAATCACTTTAAACACACTTATGTTAGTTGAAAAAGTAATAATTCACATCCAACAGTCATTTAAAGTCAAAAGATTAAATGTTAAAATGTCATCAATATTGACAATTTTTTGTACGTTCGACTGGTACGGGGTCATCGTTTTTCATCATAAAATTGATTTTTTGGGCTCTACCAAAAATGATTCAAAATGTCATTTGGATCGGGCCTCATGTAGAATAACCACTTTTTAAACCCTCACAGTTACCAAAATTGTCATATTTACAGAGTTTTTCTTACTCAGAAGCTTCAATTTTGACCAATTTCAGGCACAGAAATGACTTTAAACACACTTATTTGAGTTGAAAAAGTAATAATTCACATCCAATAGTAATTTAAAGTCAAAAGATTAAATGTTAAAATTTGATCAATATTGACAATTTTTTGAACGTTCGACTGGTCCGGGGTCATCGTTTTTCATCATAAAATTGATTTTTTTTGGACTACCAAAAATGATTCAAAATGTCATTTGGATCGGGCCTCATGTTGAATAACCACTTTTTAAACCCTCACAGTGACCAAAATTGCCATTTATTACAGAGTTTTGCTTACTCAGAAGCTTCAATTTTGACCAATTTCAGGAACAGAAATGACTTTAAACACACATATTTTAGTTGAAAAAGTAATAATTCACATCCAACAGTAATTTAAAGTCAAAAGATTAAATGTTAAAATTTCATCAATATTGACAATTTTTTGTACGTTCGACTGGTCCGGGGTCATCGTTTTTCATCATAAAATGGATTTTTTGGGCTCTACCAAAAATGATTCAAAATGTCATTTGGATCGGGCCTCATGTAGAATAACCACTTTTTGAACCCTCACAGTTACCAAAATTGTCATATTTACAGAGTTTTGCTTACTCAGAAGCTTCAATTTTGACCAATTTCAGGAACAGAAATGACTTTAAACACACATATTTTAGTTGAAAAAGTAAAAATTCACATCCAACAGTAATTTAAAGTCAAAAGATTAAATGTTAAAATTTGATCAATATTGACAATTTTTTGAACGTTCGACTGGTCCGGGGTCATCGTTTTTCATCATAAAATTGATTTTTTTTGGACTACCAAAAATGATTCAAAATGTCATTTGGATTGGGCCTCATGTTGAATAACCACTTTTTAAACCCTCACAGTGACCAAAATTGCCATTTATTACAGAGTTTTGCTTACTCAGAAGCTTCAATTTTGACCAATTTCAGGCACAGAAATCACTTTAAACACACTTATGTTAGTTGAAAAAGTAATAACTCACATCCAACAGTCATCTAAAGTCAAAAGATTACATTTTTAAATTTCATCAATATTGTCCACTTTTTTGAACGTTCGACTGGTCCGGGATCATCGTTTTTCATCATAAAATTGATTTTTTGGACTCTACCAAACATGATTCCAAATGTCATTTGGATCGGGCCTCATGTTGAATAACTACTTTTTAAACCCTCACATTGACCAAAATTGCCATTTATTACAGAGTTTTGCTTACTCAGAAGCTTCAATTTTGACCGATTTCAGGCACAGAAATCACTTTAAACACACATATTTTAGTTGAAAAAGTAATAATTCACATCCAACAGTAATTTAAAGTCAAAAGATTAAATGTTAAAATTTCATCAATATTGACAATTTTTTGTACGTACGACTGGTCCAGGGTCATCGTTTTTCATCACAAAATTGATTTTTTGGCCTCTACCAAAAATGATTCAAAATGTCATTTGGATCGGGCCTCATGTTGAATAACCACTTTTTAAACCCTCACAGTGACCAAAATTGCCATTTTTACAGAGTTTTGCTTACTCAGAAGCTTCAATTTTGACCAATTTCAGGAACAGAAATGACTTTAAACACACATATTTTAGTTGAAAAAGTAATAATTCACATCCAACAGTAATTTAAAGTCAAAAGATTAAATGTTAAAATGTCATCAATATTGACAATTTTTTGTACGTTCGACTGGTCCGGGGTCATCGTTTTTCATCATAAAATGGATTTTTTGGGCTCTACCAAAAATGATTCAAAATCTCATTTGGATCGGGCCTCATGTTGAATAACCACTTTTTAAACCCTCACAGTGGCCAAAATTGCCATTTTTACAGAGTTTTAGTTACTCAGAAGCTTCAATTTTGTCCAATTTCAGGCACAGAAATCACTTTAAACACACTTATGTTAGTTGAAAAAGTAATAATTCACATCCAACAGTCATTTAAAGTCAAAAGATTACATTTTAAAATTTCATCAATATTGTCCACTTTTTTGAATGTTCGACTGGTCCGGGGTCATCGTTTTTCATCATAAAATTGATTTTTTGGGCTCTACCAAAAATAATTCAAAATGTCATTTGGATCAGGCCTCATGTTGAATAACCACTTTTTAAACCCTCACAGTTACCAAATTTGTCATATTTACAGAGTTTTGCTTACTCAGAAGCTTCAATTTTGACCAATTTCAGGCACAGAAATGACTTTAAACACACATATTTTAGTTGAAAAAGTAATATTTCACATCCAACAGTAATTTAAAGTCAAAAGATTAAATGTTAAAATTTGATCAATATTGACAATTTTTTGAACGTTCGACTGGTCCGGGGTTATCGTTTTTTATCATAAAATTGATTTTTTTTGGACTACCAAAAATGATTCAAAATGTCATTTGGATCGGGCCTCATGTTGAATAACCACTTTTTAAACCCTCACAGTGGCCAAAATTGCCATTTTTACAGAGTTTTGCTTACTCAGAAGCTTCAATTTTGTCCAATTTCAGGCACAGAAATCACTTTAAACACACTTATGTTAGTTGAAAAAGTAATAATTCACATCCAACAGTCATTTAAAGTCAAAAGATTAAATGTTAAAATGTCATCAATATTGACAATTTTTTGTACGTTCGACTGGTACGGGGTCATCGTTTTTCATCATAAAATTGATTTTTTGGGCTCTACCAAAAATGATTCAAAATGTCATTTGGATCGGGCCTCATGTAGAATAACCACTTTTTAAACCCTCACAGTTACCAAAATTGTCATATTTACAGAGTTTTGCTTACTCAGAAGCTTCAATTTTGACCAATTTCAGGCACAGAAATGACTTTAAACACACTTATTTGAGTTGAAAAAGTAATAATTCACATCCAATAGTAATTTAAAGTCAAAAGATTAAATGTTAAAATTTGATCAATATTGACAATTTTTTGAACGTTCGACTGGTCCGGGGTCATCGTTTTTCATCATAAAATTGATTTTTTTTGGACTACCAAAAATGATTCAAAATGTCATTTGGATCGGGCCTCATGTTGAATAACCACTTTTTAAACCCTCACAGTGACCAAAATTGCCATTTATTACAGAGTTTTGCTTACTCAGAAGCTTCAATTTTGACCAATTTCAGGAACAGAAATGACTTTAAACACACATATTTTAGTTGAAAAAGTAATAATTCACATCCAACAGTAATTTAAAGTCAAAAGATTAAATGTTAAAATTTCATCAATATTGACAATTTTTTGTACGTTCGACTGGTCCGGGGTCATCGTTTTTCATCATAAAATGGATTTTTTGGGCTCTACCAAAAATGATTCAAAATGTCATTTGGATCGGGCCTCATGTTGAATAACCACTTTTTAAACCCTCACAGTGACCAAAATTGCCATTTATTACAGAGTTTTGCTTACTCAGAAGCTTCAATTTTGACCAATTTCAGGCACAGAAATCACTTTAAACACACTTATGTTAGTTGAAAAAGTAATAACTCACATCCAACAGTCATCTAAAGTCAAAAGATTACATTTTTAAATTTCATCAATATTGTCCACTTTTTTGAACGTTCGACTGGTCCGGGATCATCGTTTTTCATCATAAAATTGATTTTTTGGACTCTACCAAACATGATTCCAAATGTCATTTGGATCGGGCCTCATGTTGAATAACTACTTTTTAAACCCTCACATTGACCAAAATTGCCATTTATTACAGAGTTTTGCTTACTCAGAAGCTTCAATTTTGACCGATTTCAGGCACAGAAATCACTTTAAACACACATATTTTAGTTGAAAAAGTAATAATTCACATCCAACAGTAATTTAAAGTCAAAAGATTAAATGTTAAAATTTCATCAATATTGACAATTTTTTGTACGTACGACTGGTCCAGGGTCATCGTTTTTCATCACAAAATTGATTTTTTGGCCTCTACCAAAAATGATTCAAAATGTCATTTGGATCGGGCCTCATGTAGAATAACCATCCATAGACTCGTCTCTGCACTAGGCCTTGCCCCTACCCTCCCTACATCTCCGCTTCCCCTGCTACCCACCCCCCTGTCACCCTGCCCCCCCCTCGCCGATCCCTGCCCCACGACCCCAGCACTATCTGTCATCCTACTTAATACCAGGTCAGCGGTCAAGCACCAACACGAGCTGTACGTCCTACTCGATTCTGAGAAACCAGACTTACTGCTCCTGACCGAAACCTGGTACTGCGACTCCTCCCTCCCCGCTCTCCTGGCTACCCTTCCGCCTTCCTACGTGGCCCTACGTGCCGATCGCCCGGCGGGCAGGGCTGGCGGTGGGGTAGCCTTAATCGCCAGGTCCGATCTGCACTTTCAATCACTTCCTTTTCCCCCTATGCTCCATGCTGACTTCTTAGTAGTCCGCTCCCTCCTATCCTCCCCTCCCATCACTTGCCTTCTTGTGTACCGTCCTCCTCAGCCCTCACCTTCATTTCTACCAGCTTTTCAAGACCTACTGGCCAATCTGGTGGTCAATTACGCCTCGGTCTTGGTGCTGGGGGATTTTAATTATTGGCCCGCTGACCCACACGAGTGCCCGGCCTCAAAGGAATTTACAGAATCCTTACTATCTTTCAACTTCACCCCACATATAACTGACCCCACTCACTCCCACGGGCACACACTTGACCAGGTCTGGTCGCTCAACCTTCCATTGGCCTCGGTGGCTGTCTCTCCATGCCCCTGGTCCGACCATGCCCTCATCTCCTTCTCCATCCTACACAACCCTATTTCCAGAACACCGCGTGCCAAAAACACCTGGGCACGGAACTGGAACAGGCTCGATCTCCCCTCCTTGACCTCCCTGCTCCGTAATTCCATTCCCTCCTTCTCTGGCCTATCATCTGCCTCTCAAGCCAAGGCCATAAACACCTGGCTGGCGGGAGGCTGTGACTCAGTGGCTCCCCTACGTCGCATTTCAATCCGTCGACTCAAGGACTCCAATAGATGGTTTAATGACCACCTAAAAGAACTCAAACTGAGCACCCGACGGGCGGAGAGGCAGTGGAGGAAAGATTATAGCCTTTCATCTAAAACTCACTTCCTGGCATCACTGGCTAAATATAAAACAGCAATCCTGGCTGCAAAAACCGACCACTTCTCTACGAAAATAACGTCTGCCGACAACAAACCCAGGGTAATCTTTGGCATTGTGAATGACCTGGCATTCTCGGACCGAACCTCGTCCCAAATCCCTCCCTCCCAGCCCCTCTGTGATCAACTTAACCACTATTTCTTGGACAAAATCACAACTATCAAGGCCAATATCCCTTCACCCTCCTCTGCTTTTGTTGATCCCTCCCCCCCCACTGTCCTAAACCCTCTCACCTTCATCCCTCCCTTTACTCAGGAATCTTTTCTGGCAATACTCCCTAAAGTTAAGTCGGGGTCTCCGGCGGACGTCTGCCCCGCACGCATCCTACAGCAAATATACTCTAGCTGCCCTGATCCCCCTATCGCCTTTCTCAATAGCTCCTTGGCTCAGGGTGTCGTGACCCCTGCACTCAAGGCCGCCACTATAGTACCTCTGCTGAAGAAACCCGGAGCGGACCCGTCCATTTCGGCTAACTTTCGCCCCATCTCCCTGCTGCCCTTTCTGGGCAAGGTGATGGAACGCCATGTCACCGCGGTACTGAGCGCTCACACCGAGGCGAATGGGGGGCTGGCCTCTCGCCAGGCAGGATTCCGCCCTAGGCATTCGACCGAATCGGTCGTAGTTTCAGTCCTGGACAACCTCAGAAAGGGTATGGATGATAACAACCGCCAGGCACTGGTCCTCCTTGATCTCTCCGCCGCCTTTGACACGGTGGACCACACCATCCTACTTGCCCGTGTCAAGGCGGCTGGTATCGGGGGATCAGCTCTGGTCTGGCTCTCCTCCTTTCTGAGGGACCGCACTCAGGCGGTCCGTCTGGGCGATTTCACCTCCACCACTCTCCCTGTCACCTGTGGTGTTCCCCAGGGTTCTTCTCTCTCTCCGTTACTCTTTAATCTCTATATCTTTCCTCTTATCTATGCACTCCAGCAGCTGGAGGTCACTGTTTATAACTATGCGGATGACCTCCAGCTCATCTTTGATCTGTCCCCCTCTCCTCTCTCGGTCTCTAATTTTCAGTCGACTATGACATTCATCAGGGACTGGATGAACCACAACCACCTTAAACTGAACCCCGACAAGACCGAGTTGGTTCTTACTGGTGGTTCATCCAGCCCCTGGAATTCTCTTTTCTGGCCCCCCTCTCTTGGCCCGGCACCATCCCCCTCCACTGTGGTCAAGACACTGGGTGTTAAAATGAATAATCAGCTCACTCTTCACTCACAAATTAGTTCCGTGGTTTCCTCCTGTTTCCTCACTCTCCGAACTATCCGCTCTGTCTCCCGCTTCTTCTCTCCCCAGGCACTTAAGATTATCATAGCCGCCCTGGTCATCTCACGTTTGGACTACGCCAACGCCCTCTATCATGGCATTCCAGCGTATAGCCTGCGTAGACTCCAAACCATCCAGAACCAGGCGGCCAGGCTGATATACGGCCTTCCACGCTATCACCACTCCACCCCCCTTCTAAAAGAGCTTCACTGGCTACCCGTGAAACAACGCTCCCTCTTCAAGATAGGATGCATGGTTTTTCAGGCCCGCCAGGGCACTGCCCCCGCCTTCATCGCCTCACTAATTAAACCCTATGTCCCCGCTAGAAATCTTCGGTCTTCCTCCAAATCTCTTCTTCAGATCCCCCGCTTCTCACGCAAAAAATGGGGCGGTTCTAACTTCTCAACTCTGGCTCCTATCTTCTGGAACTCACTTCCAGACAACCTCCGTTCTGCTACTCAGTATCTCTCTTTCCGTAGAGACCTGAAAACGTTCCTCTTCAGCCAGGCTTTCCCCGCCTAATACTTATTCCACCCTTCCTTGGTCTTTCTCCCTCAGTTCTGAACCTCCAGCGCCAAGAAACCGCAAGGTGTACGCCGCGCTCTACAAGTGTTTTAAATTAAAAAAAAAAAAAAAAAAAAAAAATAAAATTAAAAATTAAATTAAATTAATTAAATTAACCACTTTTTAAACCCTCACAGTTACCAAAATTGTCATATTTACAGAGTTTTGCTTACTCAGAAGCTTCAATTTTGACCAATTTCAGGAACAGAAATGACTTTAAACACACATATTTTAGTTGAAAAAGTAAAAATTCACATCCAACAGTAATTTAAAGTCAAAAGATTAAATGTTAAAATTTGATCAATATTGACAATTTTTTGAACGTTCGACTGGTCCGGGGTCATCGTTTTTCATCATAAAATTGATTTTTTTTGGACTACCAAAAATGATTCAAAATGTCATTTGGATCGGGCCTCATGTTGAATAACCACTTTTTAAACCCTCACAGTGACCAAAATTGCCATTTATTACAGAGTTTTGCTTACTCAGAAGCTTCAATTTTGACCAATTTCAGGCACAGAAATCACTTTAAACACACTTATGTTAGTTGAAAAAGTAATAACTCACATCCAACAGTCATCTAAAGTCAAAAGATTACATTTTTAAATTTCATCAATATTGTCCACTTTTTTGAACGTTCGACTGGTCCGGGATCATCGTTTTTCATCATAAAATTGATTTTTTGGACTCTACCAAACATGATTCCAAATGTCATTTGGATCGGGCCTCATGTTGAATAACTACTTTTTAAACCCTCACATTGACCAAAATTGCCATTTATTACAGAGTTTTGCTTACTCAGAAGCTTCAATTTTGACCGATTTCAGGCACAGAAATCACTTTAAACACACATATTTTAGTTGAAAAAGTAATAATTCACATCCAACAGTAATTTAAAGTCAAAAGATTAAATGTTAAAATTTCATCAATATTGACAATTTTTTGTACGTACGACTGGTCCAGGGTCATCGTTTTTCATCACAAAATTGATTTTTTGGCCTCTACCAAAAATGATTCAAAATGTCATTTGGATCGGGCCTCATGTTGAATAACCACTTTTTAAACCCTCACAGTGACCAAAATTGCCATTTTTACAGAGTTTTCGCTTACACAAAAGCTTCAATTTTGACCAATTTCAGGCACAGAAATGACTTTAAACACACTTATTTGAGTTGAAAGAGTAATAATTCACATCCAACAGTAATTTAAAGTCAAAAGATTAAATGTTAAAATGTCATCAATATTGACAATTTTTTGTACGTTCGACTGGTCCGGGGTCATCGTTTTTCATCATAAAATTGATTTTTTGGGCTCTACCAAAAATGATTCAAAATCTCATTTGGATCGGGCCTCATGTTGAATAACCACTTTTTAAACCCTCACAGTTACCAAATTTGTCATATTTACAGAGTTTTGCTTACTCAGAAGCTTCAATTTTGACCAATTTCAGGCACAGAAATGACTTTAAACACACATATTTTAGTTGAAAAAGTACTAATTCACATCCAACAGTAATTTAAAGTCAAAAGATTAAATGTTAAAATTTGATCAATATTGACAATTTTTTGAACGTTCGACTGGTCCGGGGTCATCGTTTTTCATCATAAAATTGATTTTTTTTGGACTACCAAAAATGATTCAAAATGTAATTTGGATTGGGCCTCATGTTGAATAACCACTTTTTAAACCCTCACAGTGACCAAAATTGCCATTCATTACAGAGTTTTGCTTACTCAGAAGCTTCAATTTTGACCAATTTCAGCAACAGAAATGACTTTAAACACACATATTTTAGTTGAAAAAGTAATAATTCACATCCAACAGTAATTTAAAGTCAAAAGATTAAATGTTAAAATTTCATCAATATTGACAATTTTTTGTACGTTCGCCTGTCCGGAGTCATCGTTTTTCATCATAAAATTTCATTTTTTGGGCTCTACCAAAAATGATTCAAAATGTCATTTGGATCGGGCCTCATGTAGAATAACCACTTTTTAAACCCTCACAGTTACCAAAATTGTCATATTTACAGAGTTTTGCTTACTCAGAAGCTTCAATTTTGACCAATTTCAGGCACAGAAATCACTTTAAACACACATATTTTAGTTGAAAAAGTAATAATTCACATCCAACAGTACTTTAAAGTCAAAAGATTAAATGTTAAAATTTCATCAATATTGACAATTTTTTGTACGTTCGACTGGTCCGGGGTCATCGTTTTTCATCATAAAATTGATTTTTTGGGCTCTACCAAAAATGATTCAAAATCTGATTTGGATCGGGCCTCATGTTGAATAACCACTTTTTAAACCCTCACAGTGGCCAAAACTGCCAGTTTTACAGAGTTTTGCTTACTCAGAAGCTTCAATTTTGACCAATTTCAGGCACAGAAATGACTTTAAACACACATATTTTAGTTGAAAAAGTAATAATTCACATCCAACAGTAATTTAAAGTCAAAAGATTAAATGTTAAAATTTGATCAATATTGACAATTTTTTGAACGTTCGACTGGTCCGGGGTCATCGTTTTTCATCATAAAATTGATTTTTTTTGGACTACCAAAAATGATTAAAAATGTCATTTGGATCGGGCCTCATGTTGAATAACCACTATTTAAACCCTCACAGTGACCAAAATTGCCATTTATTACAGAGTTTTGCTTACTCAGAAGCTTCAATTTTGACCAATTTCAGGAACAGAAATGACTTTAAACACACATATTTTAGTTGAAAAAGTAATAATTCACATCCAACAGTAATTTAAAGTCAAAAGATTAAATGTTAAAATTTCATCAATATTGACAATTTTTTGTACGTTCGACTGGTCCGGGGTCATCGTTTTTCATCATAAAATTGATTTTTTGGGCTCTACCAAAAATGATTCAAAATGTCATTTGGATCGGGCCTCATGTAGAATAACCACTTTTTAAACCCTCACAGTTACCAAAATTGTCATATTTACAGAGTTTTGCTTACTCAGAAGCTTCAATTTTGACCAATTTCAGGAACAGAAATGACTTTAAACACACATATTTTAGTTGAAAAAGTAATAATTCACATCCAACAGTAATTTAAAGTCAAAAGATTAAATGTTAAAATTTCATCAATATTGACAATTTTTTGTACGTTTGACTGGTCCGGGGTCATCGTTTTTCATCATAAAATTGATTTTTTGGGCTCTACCACAAATGATTCAAAATCTCATTTGGATCGGGCATCATGTTGAATAACCACTTTTTAAACCCTCACAGTGGCCAAAATTGCCATTTTTACAGAGTTTTAGTTACTCAGAAGCTTCAATTTTGTCCAATTTCAGGCACAGAAATCACTTTAAACACACTTATGTTAGTTGAAAAAGTAATAATTCACATCCAACAGTCATTTAAAGTCAAAAGATTACATTTTAAAATTTCATCAATATTGTCCACTTTTTTGAACGTTCGACTGGTCCGGGGTCATCGTTTTTCATCATAAAATTGATTTTTTTTGGACTACCAAAAATGATTCAAAATGTCATTTGGATCGGGCCTCATGTTGAATAACCACTTTTTAAACCCTCACAGTGACCAAAATTGCCATTTATTACAGAGTTTTGCTTACTCAGAAGCTTCAATTTTGACCAATTTCAGGAACAGAAATGACTTTAAACACACATATTTTAGTTGAAAAAGTAATAATTCACATCCAACAGTAATTTAAAGTCAAAAGATTAAATGTTAAAATTTCATCCATATTGACAATTTTTTGTACGTTCGACTGGTCCGGGGTCATCGTTTTTCATCATAAAATGGATTTTTTGGGCTCTACCAAAAATGATTCAAAATGTCATTTGGATCGGGCCTCATGTAGAATAACCACTTTTTAAACCCTCACAGTTACCAAAATTGTCATATTTACAGAGTTTTGCTTACTCAGAAGCTTCAATTTTGACCAATTTCAGGAACAGAAATGACTTTAAACACACATATTTTAGTTGAAAAAGTAAAAATTCACATCCAACAGTAATTTAAAGTCAAAAGATTAAATGTTAAAATTTGATCAATATTGACAATTTTTTGAACGTTCGACTGGTCCGGGGTCATCGTTTTTCATCATAAAATTGATTTTTTTTGGACTACCAAAAATGATTCAAAATGTCATTTGGATCGGGCCTCATGTTGAATAACCACTTTTTAAACCCTCACAGTGACCAAAATTGCCATTTATTACAGAGTTTTGCTTACTCAGAAGCTTCAATTTTGACCAATTTCAGGCACAGAAATCACTTTAAACACACTTATGTTAGTTGAAAAAGTAATAACTCACATCCAACAGTCATCTAAAGTCAAAAGATTACATTTTTAAATTTCATCAATATTGTCCACTTTTTTGAACGTTCGACTGGTCCGGGATCATCGTTTTTCATCATAAAATTGATTTTTTGGACTCTACCAAACATGATTCCAAATGTCATTTGGATCGGGCCTCATGTTGAATAACTACTTTTTAAACCCTCACATTGACCAAAATTGCCATTTATTACAGAGTTTTGCTTACTCAGAAGCTTCAATTTTGACCGATTTCAGGCACAGAAATCACTTTAAACACACATATTTTAGTTGAAAAAGTAATAATTCACATCCAACAGTAATTTAAAGTCAAAAGATTAAATGTTAAAATTTCATCAATATTGACAATTTTTTGTACGTACGACTGGTCCAGGGTCATCGTTTTTCATCACAAAATTGATTTTTTGGCCTCTACCAAAAATGATTCAAAATGTCATTTGGATCGGGCCTCATGTTGAATAACCACTTTTTAAACCCTCACAGTGACCAAAATTGCCATTTTTACAGAGTTTTCGCTTACACAAAAGCTTCAATTTTGACCAATTTCAGGCACAGAAATGACTTTAAACACACTTATTTGAGTTGAAAGAGTAATAATTCACATCCAACAGTAATTTAAAGTCAAAAGATTAAATGTTAAAATGTCATCAATATTGACAATTTTTTGTACGTTCGACTGGTCCGGGGTCATCGTTTTTCATCATAAAATTGATTTTTTGGGCTCTACCAAAAATGATTCAAAATCTCATTTGGATCGGGCCTCATGTTGAATAACCACTTTTTAAACCCTCACAGTTACCAAATTTGTCATATTTACAGAGTTTTGCTTACTCAGAAGCTTCAATTTTGACCAATTTCAGGCACAGAAATGACTTTAAACACACATATTTTAGTTGAAAAAGTACTAATTCACATCCAACAGTAATTTAAAGTCAAAAGATTAAATGTTAAAATTTGATCAATATTGACAATTTTTTGAACGTTCGACTGGTCCGGGGTCATCGTTTTTCATCATAAAATTGATTTTTTTTGGACTACCAAAAATGATTCAAAATGTCATTTGGATTGGGCCTCATGTTGAATAACCACTTTTTAAACCCTCACAGTGACCAAAATTGCCATTCATTACAGAGTTTTGCTTACTCAGAAGCTTCAATTTTGACCAATTTCAGCAACAGAAATGACTTTAAACACACATATTTTAGTTGAAAAAGTAATAATTCACATCCAACAGTAATTTAAAGTCAAAAGATTAAATGTTAAAATTTCATCAATATTGACAATTTTTTGTACGTTCGCCTGTCCGGAGTCATCGTTTTTCATCATAAAATTTCATTTTTTGGGCTCTACCAAAAATGATTCAAAATGTCATTTGGATCGGGCCTCATGTAGAATAACCACTTTTTAAACCCTCACAGTTACCAAAATTGTCATATTTACAGAGTTTTGCTTACTCAGAAGCTTCAATTTTGACCAATTTCAGGCACAGAAATCACTTTAAACACACATATTTTAGTTGAAAAAGTAATAATTCACATCCAACAGTAATTTAAAGTCAAAAGATTAAATGTTAAAATTTCATCAATATTGACAATTTTTTGTACGTTCGACTGGTACGGGGTCATCGTTTTTCATCATAAAATTGATTTTTTGGGCTCTACCAAAAATGATTCAAAATCTCATTTGGATCGGGCCTCATGTTGAATAACCACTTTTTAAACCCTCACAGTGGCCAAAACTGCCATTTTTACAGAGTTTTGCTTACTCAGAAGCTTCAATTTTGACCAATTTCAGGCACAGAAATGACTTTAAACACACATATTTTAGTTGAAAAAGTAATATTTCACATCCAACAGTAATTTAAAGTCAAAAGATTAAATGTTAAAATTTGATCAATATTGACAATTTTTTGAACGTTCGACTGGTCCGGGGTCATCGTTTTTCATCATAAAATTGATTTTTTTTGGACTACCAAAAATGATTAAAAATGTCATTTGGATCGGGCCTCATGTTGAATAACCACTATTTAAACCCTCACAGTGACCAAAATTGCCATTTATTACAGAGTTTTGCTTACTCAGAAGCTTCAATTTTGACCAATTTCAGGAACAGAAATGACTTTAAACACACATATTTTAGTTGAAAAAGTAATAATTCACATCCAACAGTAATTTAAAGTCAAAAGATTAAATGTTAAAATTTCATCAATATTGACAATTTTTTGTACGTTCGACTGGTCCGGGGTCATCGTTTTTCATCATAAAATTGATTTTTTGGGCTCTACCAAAAATGATTCAAAATGTCATTTGGATCGGGCCTCATGTAGAATAACCACTTTTTAAACCCTCACAGTTACCAAAATTGTCATATTTACAGAGTTTTGCTTACTCAGAAGCTTCAATTTTGACCAATTTCAGGAACAGAAATGACTTTAAACACACATATTTTAGTTGAAAAAGTAATAATTCACATCCAACAGTAATTTAAAGTCAAAAGATTAAATGTTAAAATTTCATCAATATTGACAATTTTTTGTACGTTTGACTGGTCCGGGGTCATCGTTTTTCATCATAAAATTGATTTTTTGGGCTCTACCACAAATGATTCAAAATCTCATTTGGATCGGGCATCATGTTGAATAACCACTTTTTAAACCCTCACAGTGGCCAAAATTGCCATTTTTACAGAGTTTTAGTTACTCAGAAGCTTCAATTTTGTCCAATTTCAGGCACAGAAATCACTTTAAACACACTTATGTTAGTTGAAAAAGTAATAATTCACATCCAACAGTCATTTAAAGTCAAAAGATTACATTTTAAAATTTCATCAATATTGTCCACTTTTTTGAACGTTCGACTGGTCCGGGGTCATCGTTTTTCATCATAAAATTGATTTTTTGGGCTCTACCAAAAATAATTCAAAATGTCATTTGGATCAGGCCTCATGTTGAATAACCACTTTTTAAACCCTCACAGTTACCAAATTTGTCATATTTACAGAGTTTTGCTTACTCAGAAGCTTCAATTTTGACCAATTTCAGGCACAGAAATGACTTTAAACACACATATTTTAGTTGAAAAAGTAATATTTCACATCCAACAGTAATTTAAAGTCAAAAGATTAAATGTTAAAATTTGATCAATATTGACAATTTTTTGAACGTTCGACTGGTCCGGGGTTATCGTTTTTTATCATAAAATTGCTTTTTTTTGGACTACCAAAAATGATTCAAAATGTCATTTGGATCGGGCCTCATGTTGAATAACCACTTTTTAAACCCTCACAGTGGCCAAAATTGCCATTTTTACAGAGTTTTGCTTACTCAGAAGCTTCAATTTTGTCCAATTTCAGGCACAGAAATCACTTTAAACACACTTATGTTAGTTGAAAAAGTAATAATTCACATCCAACAGTCATTTAAAGTCAAAAGATTAAATGTTAAAATGTCATCAATATTGACAATTTTTTGTACGTTCGACTGGTCCGGGGTCATCGTTTTTCATCATAAAATGGATTTTTTGGGCTCTACCAAAAATGATTCAAAATCTCATTTGGATCGGGCCTCATGTTGAATAACCACTTTTTAAACCCTCACAGTGGCCAAAATTGCCATTTTTACAGAGTTTTAGTTACTCAGAAGCTTCAATTTTGTCCAATTTCAGGCACAGAAATCACTTTAAACACACTTATGTTAGTTGAAAAAGTAATAATTCACATCCAACAGTCATTTAAAGTCAAAAGATTACATTTTAAAATTTCATCAATATTGTCCACTTTTTTGAATGTTCGACTGGTCCGGGGTCATCGTTTTTCATCATAAAATTGATTTTTTGGGCTCTACCAAAAATAATTCAAAATGTCATTTGGATCAGGCCTCATGTTGAATAACCACTTTTTAAACCCTCTCAGTTACCAAATTTGTCATATTTACAGAGTTTTGCTTACTCAGAAGCTTCAATTTTGACCAATTTCAGGCACAGAAATGACTTTAAACACACATATTTTAGTTGAAAAAGTAATATTTCACATCCAACAGTAATTTAAAGTCAAAAGATTAAATGTTAAAATTTCATCAATATTGACAATTTTTTTGTACGTTCGACTGGTCCAGGGTCATCGTTTTTCATCATAAAATTGATTTTTTGGCCTCTACCAAAAATGATTCAAAATGTCATTTGGATCGGGCCTCATGTTGAATAACCACTTTTTAAACCCTCACAGTGACCAAAATTGCCATTTTTACAGAGTTTTCGCTTACACAAAAGCTTCAATTTTGACCAATTTCAGGCACAGAAATGACTTTAAACACACTTATTTGAGTTGAAAGAGTAATAATTCACATCCAACAGTAATTTAAAGTCAAAAGATTAAATGTTAAAATGTCATCAATATTGACAATTTTTTGTACGTTCGACTGGTCCGGGGTCATCGTTTTTCATCATAAAATTGATTTTTTGGGCTCTACCAAAAATGATTAAAAATGTCATTTGGATCGGGCCTCATGTTGAATAACCACTTTTTAAACCCTCACAGTGACCAAAATTGCCATTTATTACAGAGTTTTGCTTACTCAGAAGCTTCAATTTTGACCAATTTCAGGAACAGAAATGACTTTAAACACACATATTTTAGTTGAAAAAGTAATAATTCACATCCAACAGTAATTTAAAGTCAAAAGATTAAATGTTAAAATGTCATCAATATTGACAATTTTTTGTACGTTCGACTGGTCCGGGGTCATCGTTTTTCATCATAAAATGGATTTTTTGGGCTCTACCAAAAATGATTCAAAATCTCATTTGGATCGGGCCTCATGTTGAATAACCACTTTTTAAACCCTCACAGTGGCCAAAATTGCCATTTTTACAGAGTTTTAGTTACTCAGAAGCTTCAATTTTGTCCAATTTCAGGCACAGAAATCACTTTAAACACACATATTTTAGTTGAGAAAGTAATAATTCACATCCAACAGTAATTTAAAGTCAAAAGATTAAATGTTAAAATTTCATCAATATTGACAATTTTTTTGTACGTTCGACTGGTCCAGGGTCATCGTTTTTCATCATAAAATTGATTTTTTGGCCTCTACCAAAAATGATTCAAAATGTCATTTGGATCGGGCCTCATGTTGAATAACCACTTTTTAAACCCTCACAGTGACCAAAATTGCCATTTTTACAGAGTTTTCGCTTACACAAAAGCTTCAATTTTGACCAATTTCAGGCACAGAAATGACTTTAAACACACTTATTTGAGTTGAAAGAGTAATAATTCACATCCAACAGTAGTTTAAAGTCAAAAGATTAAATGTTAAAATTTGATCAATATTGACAATTTTTTGAACGTTCGACTGGTCCGGGGTCATCGTTTTTCATCATAAAATTGATTTTTTTTGGACTACCAAAAATGATTAAAAATGTCATTTGGATCGGGCCTCATGTTGAATAACCACTTTTTAAACCCTCACAGTGACCAAAATTGCCATTTATTACAGAGTTTTGCTTACTCAGAAGCTTCAATTTTGACCAATTTCAGGAACAGAAATGACTTTAAACACACATATTTTAGTTGAAAAAGTAATAATTCACATCCAACAGTAATTTAAAGTCAAAAGATTAAATGTTAAAATGTCATCAATATTGACAATTTTTTGTACGTTCGACTCATCGTTTTTCATCATAAAATGGATTTTTTGGGCTCTACCAAAAATGATTCAAAATCTCATTTGGATCGGGCCTCATGTTGAATAACCACTTTTTAAACCCTCACAGTGGCCAAAATTGCCATTTTTACAGAGTTTTAGTTACTCAGAAGCTTCAATTTTGTCCAATTTCAGGCACAGAAATCACTTTAAACACACATATTTTAGTTGAAAAAGTAATATTTCACATCCAACAGTAATTTAAAGTCAAAAGATTAAATGTTAAAATTTGATCAATATTGACAATTTTTTGAACGTTCGACTGGTCCGGGGTTATCGTTTTTTATCATAAAATTGATTTTTTTTGGACTACCAAAAATGATTCAAAATGTCATTTGGATCGGGCCTCATGTTGAATAACCACTTTTTAAACCCTCACAGTGGCCAAAATTGCCATTTTTACAGAGTTTTGCTTACTCAGAAGCTTCAATTTTGTCCAATTTCAGGCACAGAAATCACTTTAAACACACTTATGTTAGTTGAAAAAGTAATAATTCACATCCAACAGTCATTTAAAGTCAAAAGATTAAATGTTAAAATGTCATCAATATTGACAATTTTTTGTACGTTCGACTGGTACGGGGTCATCGTTTTTCATCATAAAATTGATTTTTTGGGCTCTACCAAAAATGATTCAAAATGTCATTTGGATCGGGCCTCATGTAGAATAACCACTTTTTAAACCCTCACAGTTACCAAAATTGTCATATTTACAGAGTTTTGCTTACTCAGAAGCTTCAATTTTGACCAATTTCAGGCACAGAAATGACTTTAAACACACTTATTTGAGTTGAAAAAGTAATAATTCACATCCAATAGTAATTTAAAGTCAAAAGATTAAATGTTAAAATTTGATCAATATTGACAATTTTTTGAACGTTCGACTGGTCCGGGGTCATCGTTTTTCATCATAAAATTGATTTTTTTTGGACTACCAAAAATGATTCAAAATGTCATTTGGATCGGGCCTCATGTTGAATAACCACTTTTTAAACCCTCACAGTGACCAAAATTGCCATTTATTACAGAGTTTTGCTTACTCAGAAGCTTCAATTTTGACCAATTTCAGGAACAGAAATGACTTTAAACACACATATTTTAGTTGAAAAAGTAATAATTCACATCCAACAGTAATTTAAAGTCAAAAGATTAAATGTTAAAATGTCATCAATATTGACAATTTTTTGTACGTTCGACTGGTCCGGGGTCATCGTTTTTCATCATAAAATGGATTTTTTGGGCTCTACCAAAAATGATTCAAAATGTCATTTGGATCGGGCCTCATGTAGAATAACCACTTTTTAAACCCTCACAGTTACCAAAATTGTCATATTTACAGAGTTTTGCTTACTCAGAAGCTTCAATTTTGACCAATTTCAGGAACAGAAATGACTTTAAACACACATATTTTAGTTGAAAAAGTAAAAATTCACATCCAACAGTAATTTAAAGTCAAAAGATTAAATGTTAAAATTTAATCAATATTGACAATTTTTTGAACGTTCGACTGGTCCGGGGTCATCGTTTTTCATCATAAAATTGATTTTTTTTGGACTACCAAAAATGATTCAAAATGTCATTTGGATCGGGCCTCATGTTGAATAACCACTTTTTAAACCCTCACAGTGACCAAAATTGCCATTTATTACAGAGTTTTGCTTACTCAGAAGCTTCAATTTTGACCAATTTCAGGCACAGAAATCACTTTAAACACACTTATGTTAGTTGAAAAAGTAATAACTCACATCCAACAGTCATCTAAAGTCAAAAGATTACATTTTTAAATTTCATCAATATTGTCCACTTTTTTGAACGTTCGACTGGTCCGGGATCATCGTTTTTCATCATAAAATTGATTTTTTGGACTCTACCAAACATGATTCCAAATGTCATTTGCATCGGGCCTCATGTTGAATAACTACTTTTTAAACCCTCACATTGACCAAAATTGCCATTTATTACAGAGTTTTGCTTACTCAGAAGCTTCAATTTTGACCGATTTCAGGCACAGAAATCACTTTAAACACACATATTTTAGTTGAAAAAGTAATAATTCACATCCAACAGTAATTTAAAGTCAAAAGATTAAATGTTAAAATTTCATCAATATTGACAATTTTTTGTACGTACGACTGGTCCAGGGTCATCGTTTTTCATCACAAAATTGATTTTTTGGCCTCTACCAAAAATGATTCAAAATGTCATTTGGATCGGGCCTCATGTTGAATAACCACTTTTTAAACCCTCACAGTGACCAAAATTGCCATTTTTACAGAGTTTTCGCTTACACAAAAGCTTCAATTTTGACCAATTTCAGGCACAGAAATGACTTTAAACACACTTATTTGAGTTGAAAGAGTAATAATTCACATCCAACAGTAATTTAAAGTCAAAAGATTAAATGTTAAAATGTCATCAATATTGACAATTTTTTGTACGTTCGACTGGTCCGGGGTCATCGTTTTTCATCATAAAATTGATTTTTTGGGCTCTACCAAAAATGATTCAAAATCTCATTTGGATCGGGCCTCATGTTGAATAACCACTTTTTAAACCCTCACAGTTACCAAATTTGTCATATTTACAGAGTTTTGCTTACTCAGAAGCTTCAATTTTGACCAATTTCAGGCACAGAAATGACTTTAAACACACATATTTTAGTTGAAAAAGTAATAATTCACATCCAACAGTAATTTAAAGTCAAAAGATTAAATGTTAAAATTTGATCAATATTGACAATTTTTTGAACGTTCGACTGGTCCGGGGTCATCGTTTTTCATCATAAAATTGATTTTTTTTGGACTACCAAAAATGATTCAAAATGTCATTTGGATCGGGCCTCATGTTGAATAACCACTTTTTAAACCCTCACAGTGACCAAAATTGCCATTCATTACAGAGTTTTGCTTACTCAGAAGCTTCAATTTTGACCAATTTCAGCAACAGAAATGACTTTAAACACACATATTTTAGTTGAAAAAGTAATAATTCACATCCAACAGTAATTTAAAGTCAAAAGATTAAATGTTAAAATTTCATCAATATTGACAATTTTTTGTACGTTCGCCTGTCCGGAGTCATCGTTTTTCATCATAAAATTTCATTTTTTGGGCTCTACCAAAAATGATTCAAAATGTCATTTGGATCGGGCCTCATGTAGAATAACCACTTTTTAAACCCTCACAGTTACCAAAATTGTCATATTTACAGAGTTTTGCTTACTCAGAAGCTTCAATTTTGACCAATTTCAGGCACAGAAATCACTTTAAACACACATATTTTAGTTGAAAAAGTAATAATTCACATCCAACAGTAATTTAAAGTCAAAAGATTAAATGTTAAAATTTCATCAATATTGACAATTTTTTGTACGTTCGACTGGTCCGGGGTCATCGTTTTTCATCATAAAATTGATTTTTTGGGCTCTACCAAAAATGATTCAAAATCTCATTTGGATCGGGCCTCATGTTGAATAACCACTTTTTAAACCCTCACAGTGGCCAAAATTGCCATTTTTACAGAGTTTTGCTTACTCAGAAGCTTCAATTTTGACCAATTTCAGGCACAGAAATGACTTTAAACACACATATTTTAGTTGAAAAAGTAATAATTCACATCCAACAGTAATTTAAAGTCAAAAGATTAAATGTTAAAATTTGATCAATATTGACAATTTTTTGAACGTTCGACTGGTCCGGGGTCATCGTTTTTCATCATAAAATTGATTTTTTTTGGACTACCAAAAATGATTAAAAATGTCATTTGGATCGGGCCTCATGTTGAATAACCACTATTTAAACCCTCACAGTGACCAAAATTGCCATTTATTACAGAGTTTTGCTTACTCAGAAGCTTCAATTTTGACCAATTTCAGGAACAGAAATGACTTTAAACACACATATTTTAGTTGAAAAAGTAATAATTCACATCCAACAGTAATTTAAAGTCAAAAGATTAAATGTTAAAATTTCATCAATATTGACAATTTTTTGTACGTTCGACTGGTCCGGGGTCATCGTTTTTCATCATAAAATTGATTTTTTGGGCTCTACCAAAAATGATTCAAAATGTCATTTGGATCGGGCCTCATGTAGAATAACCACTTTTTAAACCCTCACAGTTACCAAAATTGTCATATTTACAGAGTTTTGCTTACTCAGAAGCTTCAATTTTGACCAATTTCAGGAACAGAAATGACTTTAAACACACATATTTTAGTTGAAAAAGTAATAATTCACATCCAACAGTAATTTAAAGTCAAAAGATTAAATGTTAAAATTTCATCAATATTGACAATTTTTTGTACGTTTGACTGGTCCGGGGTCATCGTTTTTCATCATAAAATTGATTTTTTGGGCTCTACCACAAATGATTCAAAATCTCATTTGGATCGGGCATCATGTTGAATAACCACTTTTTAAACCCTCACAGTGGCCAAAATTGCCATTTTTACAGAGTTTTAGTTACTCAGAAGCTTCAATTTTGTCCAATTTCAGGCACAGAAATCACTTTAAACACACTTATGTTAGTTGAAAAAGTAATAATTCACATCCAACAGTCATTTAAAGTCAAAAGATTACATTTTAAAATTTCATCAATATTGTCCACTTTTTTGAACGTTCGACTGGTCCGGGGTCATCGTTTTTCATCATAAAATTGATTTTTTTGGGCTCTACCAAAAATAATTCAAAATGTCATTTGGATCAGGCCTCATGTTGAATAACCACTTTTTAAACCCTCACAGTTACCAAATTTGTCATATTTACAGAGTTTTGCTTACTCAGAAGCTTCAATTTTGACCAATTTCAGGCACAGAAATGACTTTAAACACACATATTTTAGTTGAAAAAGTAATATTTCACATCCAACAGTAATTTAAAGTCAAAAGATTAAATGTTAAAATTTGATCAATATTGACAATTTTTTGAACGTTCGACTGGTCCGGGGTTATCGTTTTTTATCATAAAATTGATTTTTTTTGGACTACCAAAAATGATTCAAAATGTCATTTGGATCGGGCCTCATGTTGAATAACCACTTTTTAAACCCTCACAGTGGCCAAAATTGCCATTTTTACAGAGTTTTGCTTACTCAGAAGCTTCAATTTTGTCCAATTTCAGGCACAGAAATCACTTTAAACACACTTATGTTAGTTGAAAAAGTAATAATTCACATCCAACAGTCATTTAAAGTCAAAAGATTAAATGTTAAAATGTCATCAATATTGACAATTTTTTGTACGTTCGACTGGTACGGGGTCATCGTTTTTCATCATAAAATTGATTTTTTGGGCTCTACCAAAAATGATTCAAAATGTCATTTGGATCGGGCCTCATGTAGAATAACCACTTTTTAAACCCTCACAGTTACCAAAATTGTCATATTTACAGAGTTTTGCTTACTCAGAAGCTTCAATTTTGACCAATTTCAGGCACAGAAATGACTTTAAACACACTTATTTGAGTTGAAAAAGTAATAATTCACATCCAATAGTAATTTAAAGTCAAAAGATTAAATGTTAAAATTTGATCAATATTGACAATTTTTTGAACGTTCGACTGGTCCGGGGACATCGTTTTTCATCATAAAATTTCATTTTTTGGACTACCAAAAATGATTCAAAATGTCATTTGGATCGGGCCTCATGTTGAATAACCACTTTTTAAACCCTCACAGTGACCAAAATTGCCATTTATTACAGAGTTTTGCTTACTCAGAAGCTTCAATTTTGACCAATTTCAGCAACAGAAATGACTTTAAACACACATATTTTAGTTGAAAAAGTAATAATTCACATCCAACAGTAATTTAAAGTCAAAAGATTAAATGTTAAAATTTCATCAATATTGACAATTTTTTGTACGTTCGCCTGTCCGGGGTCATCGTTTTTCATCATAAAATTTCATTTTTTGGGCTCTACCAAAAATGATTCAAAATGTCATTTGGATCGGGCCTCATGTAGAATAACCACTTTTTAAACCCTCACAGTTACCAAAATTGTCATATTTACAGAGTTTTGCTTACTCAGAAGCTTCAATTTTGACCAATTTCAGGCACAGAAATGACTTTAAACACACTTATTTGAGTTGAAAGAGTAATAATTCACATCCAACAGTAATTTAAAGTCAAAAGATTAAATGTTAAAATGTCATCAATATTGACAATTTTTTGTACGTTCGACTGGTCCGGGGTCATCGTTTTTCATCATAAAATTGATTTTTTTTGGACTACCAAAAATGATTAAAAATGTCATTTGGATCGGGCCTCATGTTGAATAACCACTTTTTAAACCCTCACAGTGACCAAAATTGCCATTTATTACAGAGTTTTGCTTACTCAGAAGCTTCAATTTTGACCAATTTCAGGAACAGAAATGACTTTAAACACACATATTTTAGTTGAAAAAGTAATAATTCACATCCAACAGTAATTTAAAGTCAAAAGATTAAATGTTAAAATGTCATCAATATTGTCAATTTTTTGTACGTTCGACTGGTCCGGGGTCATCGTTTTTCATCATAAAATGGATTTTTTGGGCTCTACCAAAAATGATTCAAAATGTCATTTGGATCGGGCCTCATGTAGAATAACCACTTTTTAAACCCTCACAGTTACCAAAATTGTCATATTTACAGAGTTTTGCTTACTCAGAAGCTTCAATTTTGACCAATTTCAGGAACAGAAATGACTTTAAACACACATATTTTAGTTGAAAAAGTAATAATTCACATCCAACAGTAATTTAAAGTCAAAAGATTAAATGTTAAAATTTCATCAATATTGACAATTTTTTGTACGTTTGACTGGTCCGGGGTCATCGTTTTTCATCATAAAATTGATTTTTTGGGCTCTACCAAAAATAATTCAAAATGTCATTTGGATCAGGCCTCATGTTGAATAACCACTTTTTAAACCCTCACAGTTACCAAATTTGTCATATTTACAGAGTTTTGCTTACTCAGAAGCTTCAATTTTGACCAATTTCAGGCACAGAAATGACTTTAAACACACATATTTTAGTTGAAAAAGTAATATTTCACATCCAACAGTAATTTAAAGTCAAAAGATTAAATGTTAAAATTTGATCAATATTGACAATTTTTTGAACGTTCGACTGGTACGGGGTCATCGTTTTTCATCATAAAATTGATTTTTTGGGCTCTACCAAAAATGATTCAAAATGTCATTTGGATCGGGCCTCATGTAGAATAACCACTTTTTAAACCCTCACAGTTACCAAAATTGTCATATTTACAGAGTTTTGCTTACTCAGAAGCTTCAATTTTGACCAATTTCAGGCACAGAAATGACTTTAAACACACTTATTTGAGTTGAAAAAGTAATAATTCACATCCAATAGTAATTTAAAGTCAAAAGATTAAATGTTAAAATTTGATCAATATTGACAATTTTTTGAACGTTCGACTGGTCCGGGGTCATCGTTTTTCATCATAAAATTGATTTTTTTTGGACTACCAAAAATGATTCAAAATGTCATTTGGATCGGGCCTCATGTTAAATAACCACTTTTTAAACCCTCACAGTGACCAAAATTGCCATTTATTACAGAGTTTTGCTTACTCAGAAGCTTCAATTTTGACCAATTTCAGGCACAGAAATCACTTTAAACACACTAATTTTAGTTGAAAAAGTAATAATTCACATCCAACAGTCATTTAAAGTAAAAAGATTAAATGTTAAAATTTCATCAATATTGACCACTTTTTTGAACGTTCGACTGGTCCGGGGTCATCGTTTTTCATCATAAAATTGATTTTTTGGACTCTACCAAACATGATTCCAAATGTCATTTGGATCGGGCCTCATGTTGAATAACTACTTTTTAAACCCTCACATTGACCAAAATTGCCATTTATTACAGAGTTTTGCTTACTCAGAAGCTTCAATTTTGACCGATTTCAGGCACAGAAATGACTTTAAACACACATATTTTAGTTGAAAAAGTAATAATTCACATCCAACAGTAATTTAAAGTCAAAAGATTAAATGTTAAAATTTCATCAATATTGACAATTTTTTGTACGTACGACTGGTCCGGGGTCATCGTTTTTCATCATAAAATTGATTTTTTTTGGACTACCAAAAATGATTAAAAATGTCATTTGGATCGGGCCTCATGTTGAATAACCACTTTTTAAACCCTCACAGTGACCAAAATTGCCATTTATTACAGAGTTTTGCTTACTCAGAAGCTTCAATTTTGACCAATTTCAGGAACAGAAATGACTTTAAACACACATATTTTAGTTGAAAAAGTAATAATTCACATCCAACAGTAATTTAAAGTCAAAAGATTAAATGTTAAAATGTCATCAATATTGACAATTTTTTGTACGTTCGACTGGTCCGGGGTCATCGTTTTTCATCATAAAATGGATTTTTTTTGGGCTCTACCAAAACTGATTCAAAATCTCATTTGGATCGGGCCTCATGTTGAATAACCACTTTTTAAACCCTCACAGTGGCCAAAATTGCCATTTTTACAGAGTTTTAGTTACTCAGAAGCTTCAATTTTGTCCAATTTCAGGCACAGAAATCACTTTAAACACACTTATGTTAGTTGAAAAAGTAATAATTCACATCCAACAGTCATTTAAAGTCAAAAGATTACATTTTAAAATTTCATCAATATTGTCCACTTTTTTGAATGTTCGACTGGTCCGGGGTCATCGTTTTTCATCATAAAATTGATTTTTTGGGCTCTACCAAAAATAATTCAAAATGTCATTTGGATCAGGCCTCATGTTGAATAACCACTTTTTAAACCCTCACAGTTACCAAATTTGTCATATTTACAGAGTTTTGCTTACTCAGAAGCTTCAATTTTGACCAATTTCAGGCACAGAAATGACTTTAAACACACATATTTTAGTTGAAAAAGTAATATTTCACATCCAACAGTAATTTAAAGTCAAAAGATTAAATGTTAAAATTTGATCAATATTGACAATTTTTTGAACGTTCGACTGGTCCGGGGTTATCGTTTTTTATCATAAAATTGATTTTTTTTGGACTACCAAAAATGATTCAAAATGTCATTTGGATCGGGCCTCATGTTGAATAACCACTTTTTAAACCCTCACAGTGGCCAAAATTGCCATTTTTACAGAGTTTTGCTTACTCAGAAGCTTCAATTTTGTCCAATTTCAGGCACAGAAATCACTTTAAACACACTTATGTTAGTTGAAAAAGTAATAATTCACATCCAACAGTCATTTAAAGTCAAAAGATTAAATGTTAAAATGTCATCAATATTGACAATTTTTTGTACGTTCGACTGGTACGGGGTCATCGTTTTTCATCATAAAATTGATTTTTTGGGCTCTACCAAAAATGATTCAAAATGTCATTTGGATCGGGCCTCATGTAGAATAACCACTTTTTAAACCCTCACAGTTACCAAAATTGTCATATTTACAGAGTTTTGCTTACTCAGAAGCTTCAATTTTGACCAATTTCAGGCACAGAAATGACTTTAAACACACTTATTTGAGTTGAAAAAGTAATAATTCACATCCAATAGTAATTTAAAGTCAAAAGATTAAATGTTAAAATTTGATCAATATTGACAATTTTTTGAACGTTCGACTGGTCCGGGGTCATCGTTTTTCATCATAAAATTGATTTTTTTTGGACTACCAAAAATGATTCAAAATGTCATTTGGATCGGGCCTCATGTTGAATAACCACTTTTTAAACCCTCACAGTGACCAAAATTGCCATTTATTACAGAGTTTTGCTTACTCAGAAGCTTCAATTTTGACCAATTTCAGGAACAGAAATGACTTTAAACACACATATTTTAGTTGAAAAAGTAATAATTCACATCCAACAGTAATTTAAAGTCAAAAGATTAAATGTTAAAATTTCATCAATATTGACAATTTTTTGTACGTTCGACTGGTCCGGGGTCATCGTTTTTCATCATAAAATGGATTTTTTGGGCTCTACCAAAAATGATTCAAAATGTCATTTGGATCGGGCCTCATGTAGAATAACCACTTTTTAAACCCTCACAGTTACCAAAATTGTCATATTTACAGAGTTTTGCTTACTCAGAAGCTTCAATTTTGACCAATTTCAGGAACAGAAATGACTTTAAACACACATATTTTAGTTGAAAAAGTAAAAATTCACATCCAACAGTAATTTAAAGTCAAAAGATTAAATGTTAAAATTTGATCAATATTGACAATTTTTTGAACGTTCGACTGGTCCGGGGTCATCGTTTTTCATCATAAAATAGATTTTTTTTGGACTACCAAAAATGATTCAAAATGTCATTTGGATCGGGCCTCATGTTGAATAACCACTTTTTAAACCCTCACAGTGACCAAAATTGCCATTTATTACAGAGTTTTGCTTACTCAGAAGCTTCAATTTTGACCAATTTCAGGCACAGAAATCACTTTAAACACACAGTTGAAAAAGTAATAACTCACATCCAACAGTCATCTAAAGTCAAAAGATTACATTTTTAAATTTCATCAATATTGTCCACTTTTTTGAACGTTCGACTGGTCCGGGATCATCGTTTTTCATCATAAAATTGATTTTTTGGACTCTACCAAACATGATTCCAAATGTCATTTGCATCGGGCCTCATGTTGAATAACTACTTTTTAAACCCTCACATTGACCAAAATTGCCATTTATTACAGAGTTTTGCTTACTCAGAAGCTTCAATTTTGACCGATTTCAGGCACAGAAATCACTTTAAACACACATATTTTAGTTGAAAAAGTAATAATTCACATCCAACAGTAATTTAAAGTCAAAAGATTAAATGTTAAAATTTCATCAATATTGACAATTTTTTGTACGTACGACTGGTCCAGGGTCATCGTTTTTCATCACAAAATTGATTTTTTGGCCTCTACCAAAAATGATTCAAAATGTCATTTGGATCGGGCCTCATGTTGAATAACCACTTTTTAAACCCTCACAGTGACCAAAATTGCCATTTTTACAGAGTTTTCGCTTACACAAAAGCTTCAATTTTGACCAATTTCAGGCACAGAAATGACTTTAAACACACTTATTTGAGTTGAAAGAGTAATAATTCACATCCAACAGTAATTTAAAGTCAAAAGATTAAATGTTAAAATGTCATCAATATTGACAATTTTTTGTACGTTCGACTGGTCCGGGGTCATCGTTTTTCATCATAAAATTGATTTTTTGGGCTCTACCAAAAATGATTCAAAATCTCATTTGGATCGGGCCTCATGTTGAATAACCACTTTTTAAACCCTCACAGTTACCAAATTTGTCATATTTACAGAGTTTTGCTTACTCAGAAGCTTCAATTTTGACCAATTTCAGGCACAGAAATGACTTTAAACACACATATTTTAGTTGAAAAAGTAATAATTCACATCCAACAGTAATTTAAAGTCAAAAGATTAAATGTTAAAATTTGATCAATATTGACAATTTTTTGAACGTTCGACTGGTCCGGGGTCATCGTTTTTCATCATAAAATTGATTTTTTTTGGACTACCAAAAATGATTCAAAATGTCATTTGGATCGGGCCTCATGTTGAATAACCACTTTTTAAACCCTCACAGTGACCAAAATTGCCATTCATTACAGAGTTTTGCTTACTCAGAAGCTTCAATTTTGACCAATTTCAGCAACAGAAATGACTTTAAACACACATATTTTAGTTGAAAAAGTAATAATTCACATCCAACAGTAATTTAAAGTCAAAAGATTAAATGTTAAAATTTCATCAATATTGACAATTTTTTGTACGTTCGCCTGTCCGGAGTCATCGTTTTTCATCATAAAATTTCATTTTTTGGGCTCTACCAAAAATGATTCAAAATGTCATTTGGATCGGGCCTCATGTAGAATAACCACTTTTTAAACCCTCACAGTTACCAAAATTGTCATATTTACAGAGTTTTGCTTACTCAGAAGCTTCAATTTTGACCAATTTCAGGCACAGAAATCACTTTAAACACACATATTTTAGTTGAAAAAGTAATAATTCACATCCAACAGTAATTTAAAGTCAAAAGATTAAATGTTAAAATTTCATCAATATTGACAATTTTTTGTACGTTCGACTGGTCCGGGGTCATCGTTTTTCATCATAAAATTGATTTTTTGGGCTCTACCAAAAATGATTCAAAATCTCATTTGGATCGGGCCTCATGTTGAATAACCACTTTTTAAACCCTCACAGTGGCCAAAATTGCCATTTTTACAGAGTTTTGCTTACTCAGAAGCTTCAATTTTGACCAATTTCAGGCACAGAAATGACTTTAAACACACATATTTTAGTTGAAAAAGTAATAATTCACATCCAACAGTAATTTAAAGTCAAAAGATTAAATGTTAAAATTTGATCAATATTGACAATTTTTTGAACGTTCGACTGGTCCGGGGTCATCGTTTTTCATCATAAAATTGATTTTTTTTGGACTACCAAAAATGATTAAAAATGTCATTTGGATCGGGCCTCATGTTGAATAACCACTATTTAAACCCTCACAGTGACCAAAATTGCCATTTATTACAGAGTTTTGCTTACTCAGAAGCTTCAATTTTGACCAATTTCGGGAACAGAAATGACTTTAAACACACATATTTTAGTTGAAAAAGTAATAATTCACATCCAACAGTAATTTAAAGTCAAAAGATTAAATGTTAAAATTTCATCAATATTGACAATTTTTTGTACGTTCGACTGGTCCGGGGTCATCGTTTTTCATCATAAAATTGATTTTTTGGGCTCTACCAAAAATGATTCAAAATGTCATTTGGATCGGGCCTCATGTAGAATAACCACTTTTTAAACCCTCACAGTTACCAAAATTGTCATATTTACAGAGTTTTGCTTACTCAGAAGCTTCAATTTTGACCAATTTCAGGAACAGAAATGACTTTAAACACACATATTTTAGTTGAAAAAATAATAATTCACATCCAACAGTAATTTAAAGTCAAAAGATTAAATGTTAAAATTTCATCAATATTGACAATTTTTTGTACGTTTGACTGGTCCGGGGTCATCGTTTTTCATCATAAAATTGATTTTTTGGGCTCTACCACAAATGATTCAAAATCTCATTTGGATCGGGCATCATGTTGAATAACCACTTTTTAAACCCTCACAGTGGCCAAAATTGCCATTTTTACAGAGTTTTAGTTACTCAGAAGCTTCAATTTTGTCCAATTTCAGGCACAGAAATCACTTTAAACACACTTATGTTAGTTGAAAAAGTAATAATTCACATCCAACAGTCATTTAAAGTCAAAAGATTACATTTTAAAATTTCATCAATATTGTCCACTTTTTTGAACGTTCGACTGGTCCGGGGTCATCGTTTTTCATCATAAAATTGATTTTTTGGGCTCTACCAAAAATAATTCAAAATGTCATTTGGATCAGGCCTCATGTTGAATAACCACTTTTTAAACCCTCACAGTTACCAAATTTGTCATATTTACAGAGTTTTGCTTACTCAGAAGCTTCAATTTTGACCAATTTCAGGCACAGAAATGACTTTAAACACACATATTTTAGTTGAAAAAGTAATATTTCACATCCAACAGTAATTTAAAGTCAAAAGATTAAATGTTAAAATTTGATCAATATTGACAATTTTTTGAACGTTCGACTGGTCCGGGGTTATCGTTTTTTATCATAAAATTGATTTTTTTTGGACTACCAAAAATGATTCAAAATGTCATTTGGATCGGGCCTCATGTTGAATAACCACTTTTTAAACCCTCACAGTGGCCAAAATTGCCATTTTTACAGAGTTTTGCTTACTCAGAAGCTTCAATTTTGTCCAATTTCAGGCACAGAAATCACTTTAAACACACTTATGTTAGTTGAAAAAGTAATAATTCACATCCAACAGTCATTTAAAGTCAAAAGATTAAATGTTAAAATGTCATCAATATTGAACATTTTTTGTACGTTCGACTGGTACGGGGTCATCGTTTTTCATCATAAAATTGATTTTTTGGGCTCTACCAAAAATGATTCAAAATGTCATTTGGATCGGGCCTCATGTAGAATAACCACTTTTTAAACCCTCACAGTTACCAAAATTGTCATATTTACAGAGTTTTGCTTACTCAGAAGCTTCAATTTTGACCAATTTCAGGCACAGAAATGACTTTAAACACACTTATTTGAGTTGAAAAAGTAATAATTCACATCCAATAGTAATTTAAAGTCAAAAGATTAAATGTTAAAATTTGATCAATATTGACAATTTTTTGAACGTTCGACTGGTCCGGGGTCATCGTTTTTCATCATAAAATTTCATTTTTTGGAATACCAAAAATGATTCAAAATGTCATTTGGATCGGGCCTCATGTTGAATAACCACTTTTTAAACCCTCACAGTGACCAAAATTGCCATTTATTACAGAGTTTTGCTTACTCAGAAGCTTCAATTTTGACCAATTTCAGCAACAGAAATGACTTTAAACACACATATTTTAGTTGAAAAAGTAATAATTCACATCCAACAGTAATTTAAAGTCAAAAGATTAAATGTTAAAATTTCATCAATATTGACAATTTTTTGTACGTTCGCCTGTCCGGGGTCATCGTTTTTCATCATAAAATTTCATTTTTTGGGCTCTACCAAAAATGATTCAAAATGTCATTTGGATCGGGCCTCATGTAGAATAACCACTTTTTAAACCCTCACAGTTACCAAAATTGTCATATTTACAGAGTTTTGCTTACTCAGAAGCTTCAATTTTGAACAATTTCAGGCACAGAAATCACTTTAAACACACATATTTTAGTTGAAAAAGTAATAATTCACATCCAACAGTAATTTAAAGTCAAAAGATTAAATGTTAAAATTTCATCAATATTGACAATTTTTTTGTACGTTCGACTGGTCCAGGGTCATCGTTTTTCATCATAAAATTGATTTTTTGGCCTCTACCAAAAATGATTCAAAATGTCATTTGGATCGGGCCTCATGTTGAATAACCACTTTTTAAACCCTCACAGTGACCAAAATTGCCATTTTTACAGAGTTTTCGCTTACACAAAAGCTTCAATTTTGACCAATTTCAGGCACAGAAATGACTTTAAACACACTTATTTGAGTTGAAAGAGTAATAATTCACATCCAACAGTAATTTAAAGTCAAAAGATTAAATGTTAAAATGTCATCAATATTGACAATTTTTTGTACGTTCGACTGGTCCGGGGTCATCGTTTTTCATCATAAAATTGATTTTTTGGGCTCTACCAAAAATGATTCAAAATCTCATTTGGATCGGGCCTCATGTTGAATAACCACTTTTTAAACCCTCACAGTGGCCAAAATTGCCATTTTTACAGAGTTTTGCTTACTCAGAAGCTTCAATTTTGACCAATTTCAGGCACAGAAATGACTTTAAACACACATATTTTAGTTGAAAAAGTAATAATTCACATCCAACAGTAGTTTAAAGTCAAAAGATTAAATGTTAAAATTTGATCAATATTGACAATTTTTTGAACGTTCGACTGGTCCGGGGTCATCGTTTTTCATCATAAAATTGATTTTTTTTGGACTACCAAAAATGATTAAAAATGTCATTTGGATCGGGCCTCATGTTGAATAACCACTTTTTAAACCCTCACAGTGACCAAAATTGCCATTTATTACAGAGTTTTGCTTACTCAGAAGCTTCAATTTTGACCAATTTCAGGAACAGAAATGACTTTAAACACACATATTTTAGTTGAAAAAGTAATAATTCACATCCAACAGTAATTTAAAGTCAAAAGATTAAATGTTAAAATGTCATCAATATTGTCAATTTTTTGTACGTTCGACTGGTCCGGGTCATCGTTTTTCATCATAAAATGGATTTTTTGGGCTCTACCAAAAATGATTCAAAATGTCATTTGGATCGGGCCTCATGTAGAATAACCACTTTTTAAACCCTCACAGTTACCAAAATTGTCATATTTACAGAGTTTTGCTTACTCAGAAGCTTCAATTTTGACCAATTTCAGGAACAGAAATGACTTTAAACACACATATTTTAGTTGAAAAAGTAATAATTCACATCCAACAGTAATTTAAAGTCAAAAGATTAAATGTTAAAATTTCATCAATATTGACAATTTTTTGTACGTTTGACTGGTCCGGGGTCATCGTTTTTCATCATAAAATTGATTTTTTGGGCTCTACCAAAAATAATTCAAAATGTCATTTGGATCAGGCCTCATGTTGAATAACCACTTTTTAAACCCTCACAGTTACCAAAATTGTCATATTTACAGAGTTTTGCTTACTCAGAAGCTTCAATTTTGACCAATTTCAGGCACAGAAATGACTTTAAACACACTTATTTGAGTTGAAAAAGTAATAATTCACATCCAATAGTAATTTAAAGTCAAAAGATTAAATGTTAAAATTTGATCAATATTGACAATTTTTTGAACGTTCGACTGGTCCGGGGTCATCGTTTTTCATCATAAAATTGATTTTTTTTGGACTACCAAAAATGATTCAAAATGTCATTTGGATCGGGCCTCATGTTAAATAACCACTTTTTAAACCCTCACAGTGACCAAAATTGCCATTTATTACAGAGTTTTGCTTACTCAGAAGCTTCAATTTTGACCAATTTCAGGCACAGAAATCACTTTAAACACACTAATTTTAGTTGAAAAAGTAATAATTCACATCCAACAGTCATTTAAAGTAAAAAGATTAAATGTTAAAATTTCATCAATATTGACCACTTTTTTGAACGTTCGACTGGTCCGGGGTCATCGTTTTTCATCATAAAATTGATTTTTTGGACTCTACCAAACATGATTCCAAATGTCATTTGGATCGGGCCTCATGTTGAATAACTACTTTTTAAACCCTCACATTGACCAAAATTGCCATTTATTACAGAGTTTTGCTTACTCAGAAGCTTCAATTTTGACCGATTTCAGGCACAGAAATGACTTTAAACACACATATTTTAGTTGAAAAAGTAATAATTCACATCCAACAGTAATTTAAAGTCAAAAGATTAAATGTTAAAATTTCATCAATATTGACAATTTTTTGTACGTACGACTGGTCCAGGGTCATCCTTTTTCATCACAAAATTGATTTTTTGTCCTCTACCAAAAATGATTCAAAATGAAATTTGGATCGGGCCT
Organism: Lissotriton helveticus; assembly: GCF_964261635.1. Taxonomy (NCBI): domain Eukaryota; kingdom Metazoa; phylum Chordata; class Amphibia; order Caudata; family Salamandridae; genus Lissotriton; species Lissotriton helveticus. The sequence goes on along the minus strand of NC_136063.1, from coordinate 1,074,586,375 downwards.
CATGTTGAATAACCACTTTTTAAACCCTCACAGTGACCAAAATTGCCATTTTTACAGAGTTTTCGCTTACACAAAAGCTTCAATTTTGACCAATTTCAGGCACAGAAATGACTTTAAACACACTTATTTGAGTTGAAAGAGTAATAATTCACATCCAACAGTAATTTAAAGTCAAAAGATTAAATGTTAAAATTTCATCAATATTGACAATTTTTTGTACGTTCGACTGGTCCGGGGTCATCGTTTTTCATCATAAAATTGATTTTTTGGGCTCTACCAAAAATGATTCAAAATCTCATTTGGATCGGGCCTCATGTTGAATAACCACTTTTTAAACCCTCACAGTGGCCAAAATTGCCATTTTTACAGAGTTTTGCTTACTCAGAAGTTTCAATTTTGTCCAATTTCAGGCACAGAAATCACTTTAAACACACTTATGTTAGTTGAAAAAGTAATAATTCACATCCAACAGTCATTTAAAGTCAAAAGATTACATTTTAAAATTTCATCAATATTGTCCACTTTTTTGAACGTTCGACTGGCCCGGGGTCATTGTTTTTCATCATAAAATTGATTTTTTGGGCTCTACCAAAAATAATTAAAAATGTCATTTGGATCGGGCCTCATGTTGAATAACCACTTTGTAAACCCTCACAGTTACCAAATTTGTCATATTTACAGAATTTTGCTTACTCAGAAGCTTCAATTTTGACCAATTTCAGGCACAGAAATGACTTTAAACACACATATTTTAGTTGAAAAAGTAATAATTCACATCCAACAGTAATTTAAAGTCAAAAGATTAAATGTTAAAATTTGATCAATATTGACAATTTTTTGAACGTTCGACTGGTCCGGGGTCATCGTTTTTCATCATAAAATTGATTTTTTTTGGACTACCATAAATGATTAAAAATGTCATTTGGATCGGGCCTCATGTTGAATAACCACTTTTTAAACCCTCACAGTGACCAAAATTGCCATTTATTACAGAGTTTTGCTTACTCAGAAGCTTCAATTTTGACCAATTTCAGGAACAGAAATGACTTTAAACACACATATTTTAGTTGAAAAAGTAATAATTCACATCCAACAGTAATTTAAAGTCAAAAGATTAAATGTTAAAATGTCATCAATATTGACAATTTTTTGTACGTTCGACTGGTCCGGGGTCATCGTTTTTCATCATAAAATTGATTTTTTGGGCTCTACCAAAAATGATTCAAAATCTCATTTGGATCGGGCCTCATGTTGAATAACCACTTTTTAAACCCTCACAGTGGCCAAAATTGCCATTTTTACAGAGTTTTGCTTACTCAGAAGCTTCAATTTTGACCAATTTCAGGCACAGAAATGACTTTAAACACACATATTTTAGTTGAAAAAGTAATAATTCACATCCAACAGTAATTTAAAGTCAAAAGATTAAATGTTAAAATTTGATCAATATTGACAATTTTTTGAACGTTCGACTGGTCCGGGGTCATCGTTTTTCATCATAAAATTGATTTTTTTTGGACTACCAAAAATGATTAAAAATGTCATTTGGATCGGGCCTCATGTTGAATAACCACTTTTTAAACCCTCACAGTGACCAAAATTGCCATTTATTACAGAGTTTTGCTTACTCAGAAGCTTCAATTTTGACCAATTTCAGGAACAAAAATGACTTTAAACACACATATTTTAGTTGAAAAAGTAATAATTCACATCCAACAGTAATTTAAAGTCAAAAGATTAAATGTTAAAATTTCATCAATATTGCCAATTTTTTGTACGTTCGACTGGTCCGGGGTCATCGTTTTTCATCATAAAATTGATTTTTTGGGCTCTACCAAAAAGGATTCAAAATGTCATTTGGATCGGGCCTCATGTAGAATAACCACTTTTTAAACCCTCACAGTTACCAAAATTGTCATATTTACAGAGTTTTGCTTACTCAGAAGCTTCAATTTTGACCAATTTCAGGAACAGAAATGACTTTAAACACACATATTTTAGTTGAAAAAGTAATAATTCACATCCAACAGTAATTTAAAGTCAAAAGATTAAATGTTAAAATTTCATCAATATTGACAATTTTTTGTACGTTTGACTGGTCCGGGGTCATCGTTTTTCATCATAAAATGGATTTTTTGGGCTCTACCACAAATGATTCAAAATCTCATTTGGATCGGGCATCATGTTGAATAACCACTTTTTAAACCCTCACAGTGGCCAAAATTGCCATTTTTACAGAGTTTTAGTTACTCAGAAGCTTCAATTTTGTCCAATTTCAGGCACAGAAATCACTTTAAACACACTTATGTTAGTTGAAAAAGTAATAATTCACATCCAACAGTCATTTAAAGTCAAAAGATTACATTTTAAAATTTCATCAATATTGTCCACTTTTTTGAACGTTCGACTGGTCCGGGGTCATCGTTTTTCATCATAAAATAGATTTTTTGGGCTCTACCAAAAATAATTCAAAATGTCATTTGGATCGGGCCTCATGTTGAATAACCACTTTTTAAACCCTCACAGTTACCAAATTTGTCATATTTACAGAGTTTTGCTTACTCAGAAGCTTCAATTTTGACCGATTTCAGGCACAGAAATGACTTTAAACACACTTATTTGAGTTGAAAGAGTAATAATTCACATCCAACAGTAATTTAAAGTCAAAAGATTAAATGTTAAAATTTCATCAATATTGACAATTTTTTGTACGTTCGACTGGTCCGGGGTCATCGTTTTTCATCATAAAATTGATTTTTTGGGCTCTACCAAAAATGATTCAAAATCTCATTTGGATCGGGCCTCATGTTGAATAACCACTTTTTAAACCCTCACAGTGACCAAAATTGCCATTTATTACAGAGTTTTGCTTACTCAGAAGCTTCAATTTTGACCAATTTCAGGAACAGAAATGACTTTAAACACACATATTTTAGTTGAAAAAGTAATAATTCACATCCAACAGTAATTTAAAGTCAAAAGATTAAATGTTAAAATGTCATCAATATTGACAATTTTTTGTACGTTCGACTGGTCCGGGGTCATCGTTTTTTATCATAAAATTGATTTTCTGGGCTCTACCAAAAATGATTCAAAATCTCATTTGGATCGGGCCTCATGTTGAATAACCACTTTTTAAACCCTCACAGTGGCCAAAATTGCCATTTTTACAGAGTTTTGCTTACTCAGAAGCTTCAATTTTGACCAATTTCAGGCACAGAAATGACTTTAAACACACATATTTTAGTTGAAAAAGTAATAATTCACATCCAACAGTAATTTAAAGTCAAAAGATTAAATGTTAAAATTTGATCAATATTGACAATTTTTTGAACGTTCGACTGGTCCGGGGTTATCGTTTTTCATCATAAAATTGATTTTTTTTGGACTACCAAAAATGATTCAAAATGTCATTTGGATCGGGCCTCATGTTGAATAACCACTTTTTAAACCCTCACAGTGACCAAAATTGCCATTTATTACAGAGTTTTGCTTACTCAGAAGCTTCAATTTTGACCAATTTCAGGCACAGAAATCACTTTAAACACACTAATTTTAGTTGAAAAAGTAATAATTCACATCCAACAGTCATTTAAAGTAAAAAGATTAAATGTTAAAATTTCATCAATATTGACCACTTTTTTGAACGTTCGACTGGTCCGGGGTCATCGTTTTTCATCATAAAATTGATTTTTTGGACTCTACCAAACATAATTCCAAATGTCATTTGGATCGGGCCTCATGTTGAATAACTACTTTTTAAACCCTCACATTGACCAAAATTGCCATTTATTACAGAGTTTTGCTTACTCAGAAGCTTCAATTTTGACCGATTTCAGGCACAGAAATGACTTTAAACACACATATTTTAGTTGAAAAAGTAATAATTCACATCCAACAGTAATTTAAAGTCAAAAGATTAAATGTTAAAATTTCATCAATATTGACAATTTTTTGTACGTACGACTGGTCCAGGGTCATCGTTTTTCATCACAAAATTGATTTTTTGTCCTCTACCAAAAATGATTCAAAATGAAATTTGGATCGGGCCTCATGTTGAATAACCACTTTTTAAACCCTCACAGTGACCAAAATTGCCATTTTTACAGAGTTTTCGCTTACACAAAAGCTTCAATTTTGACCAATTTCAGGCACAGAAATGACTTTAAACACACTTATTTGAGTTGAAAGAGTAATAATTCACATCCAACAGTAATTTAAAGTCAAAAGATTAAATGTTAAAATGTCATCAATATTGACAATTTTTTGTACGTTCGACTGGTCCGGGGTCATCGTTTTTCATCATAAAATTGATTTTTTGGGCTCTACCAAAAATGATTCAAAATCTCATTTGGATCGGGCCTCATGTTGAATAACCACTTTTTAAACACTCACAGTGGCCAAAATTGCCATTTTTACAGAGTTTTGCTTACTCAGAAGCTTCAATTTTGTCCAATTTCAGGCACAGAAATCACTTTAAACACACTTATGTTAGTTGAAAAAGTAATAATTCACATCCAACAGTCATTTAAAGTCAAAAGATTAAATTTTAAAATTTCATCAATATTGTCCACTTTTTTGAACGTTCGACTGGTCCGGGGTCATTGTTTTTCATCATAAAATTGATTTTTTTGGGACTACCATAAATGATTAAAAATGTCATTTGGATCGGGCCTCATGTTGAATAACCACTTTTTAAACCCTCACAGTGACTAAAATTGCCATTTATTATAGAGTTTTGCTTACTCAGAAGCTTCAATTTTGACCAATTTCAGGAACAGAAATGACTTTAAACACACATATTTTAGTTGAAAAAGTAATAATTCACATCCAACAGTAATTTAAAGTCAAAAGATTAAATGTTAAAATGTCATCAATATTGACAATTTTTTGTACGTTCGACTGGTCCGGGGTCATCGTTTTTCATCATAAAATTGATTTTTTGGGCTCTACCAAAAATGATTCAAAATCTCATTTGGATCGGGCCTCATGTTGAATAACCACTTTTTAAACCCTCACAGTGGCCAAAATTGCCATTTTTACAGAGTTTTGCTTACTCAGAAGCTTCAATTTTGTCCAATTTCAGGCACAGAAATCACTTTAAACACACTTATGTTAGTTGAAAAAGTAATAATTCACATCCAACAGTCATTTAAAGTCAAAAGATTAAATTTTAAAATTTCATCAATATTGTCCACTTTTTTGAACGTTCGACTGGTCCGGGGTCATCGTTTTTCATCATAAAATTGATTTTTTTGGGACTACCATAAATGATTAAAAATGTCATTTGGATCGGGCCTCATGTTGAATAACCACTTTTTAAACCCTCACAGTGACCAAAATTGCCATTTATTACAGAGTTTTGCTTACTCAGAAGCTTCAATTTTGACCAATTTCAGGAACAGAAATGACTTTAAACACACATATTTTAGTTGAAAAAGTAATAATTCACATCCAACAGTAATTTAAAGTCAAAAGATTAAATGTTAAAATGTCATCAATATTGACAATTTTTTGTACGTTCGACTGGTCCGGGGTCGTCGTTTTTCATCATAAAATTGATTTTTTGGGCTCTACCAAAAATGATTCAAAATCTCATTTGGATCGGGCCTCATGTTGAATAACCACTTTTTAAACCCTCACAGTGGCCAAAATTGCCATTTTTACAGAGTTTTGCTTACTCAGAAGCTTCAATTTTGACCAATTTCAGGCACAGAAATGACTTTAAACACACATATTTTAGTTGAAAAAGTAATAATTCACATCCAACAGTAATTTAAAGTCAAAAGATTAAATGTTAAAATTTGATCAATATTGACAATTTTTTGAACGTTCGACTGGTCCGGGGTCATCGTTTTTCATCATAAAATTGATTTTTTTTGGACTACCAAAAATGATTCAAAATGTCATTTGGATCGGGCCTCATGTTGAATAACCACTTTTTAAACCCTCACAGTGGCCAAAATTGCCATTTTTACAGAGTTTTAGTTACTCAGAAGCTTCAATTTTGTCCAATTTCAGGCACAGAAATCACTTTAAACACACTTATGTTAGTTGAAAAAGTAATAATTCACATCCAACAGTCATTTAAAGTCAAAAGATTACATTTTAAAATTTCATCAATATTGTCCACTTTTTTGAACGTTCGACTGGTCCGGGGTCATCGTTTTTCATCATAAAATAGATTTTTTGGGCTCTACCAAAAATAATTCAAAATGTCATTTGGATCGGGCCTCATGTTGAATAACCACTTTTTAAACCCTCACAGTTACCAAATTTGTCATATTTACAGAGTTTTGCTTACTCAGAAGCTTCAATTTTGACCAATTTCAGGCACAGAAATGACTTTAAACACACTTATTTGAGTTGAAAAAGTAATAATTCACATCCAATAGTAATTTAAAGTCAAAAGATTAAATGTTAAAATTTGATCAATATTGACAATTTTTTGAACGTTCGACTGGTCCGGGGTCATCGTTTTTCATCATAAAATTGATTTTTTTTGGACTACCAAAAATGATTCAAAATGTCATTTGGATCGGGCCTCATGTTGAATAACTACTTTTTAAACCCTCACATTGACCAAAATTGCCATTTATTACAGAGTTTTGCTTACTCAGAAGCTTCAATTTTGACCGATTTCAGGCACAGAAATGACTTTAAACACACTTATTTGAGTTGAAAGAGTAATAATTCACATCCAACAGTAATTTAAAGTCAAAAGATTAAATGTTAAAATTTCATCAATATTGACAATTTTTTGTACGTTCGACTGGTCCGGGGTCATCGTTTTTCATCATAAAATTGATTTTTTGGGCTCTACCAAAAATGATTCAAAATCTCATTTGGATCGGGCCTCATGTTGAATAACCACTTTTTAAACCCTCACAGTGACCAAAATTGCCATTTATTACAGAGTTTTGCTTACTCAGAAGCTTCAATTTTGACCAATTTCAGGAACAGAAATGACTTTAAACACACATATTTTAGTTGAAAAAGTAATAATTCACATCCAACAGTAATTTAAAGTCAAAAGATTAAATGTTAAAATGTCATCAATATTGACAATTTTTTGTACGTTCGACTGGTCCGGGGTCATCGTTTTTTATCATAAAATTGATTTTCTGGGCTCTACCAAAAATGATTCAAAATCTCATTTGGATCGGGCCTCATGTTGAATAACCACTTTTTAAACCCTCACAGTGGCCAAAATTGCCATTTTTACAGAGTTTTGCTTACTCAGAAGCTTCAATTTTGACCAATTTCAGGCACAGAAATGACTTTAAACACACATATTTTAGTTGAAAAAGTAATAATTCACATCCAACAGTAATTTAAAGTCAAAAGATTAAATGTTAAAATTTGATCAATATTGACAATTTTTTGAACGTTCGACTGGTCCGGGGTTATCGTTTTTCATCATAAAATTGATTTTTTTTGGACTACCAAAAATGATTCAAAATGTCATTTGGATCGGGCCTCATGTTGAATAACCACTTTTTAAACCCTCACAGTGACCAAAATTGCCATTTATTACAGAGTTTTGCTTACTCAGAAGCTTCAATTTTGACCAATTTCAGGCACAGAAATCACTTTAAACACACTAATTTTAGTTGAAAAAGTAATAATTCACATCCAACAGTCATTTAAAGTAAAAAGATTAAATGTTAAAATTTCATCAATATTGACCACTTTTTTGAACGTTCGACTGGTCCGGGGTCATCGTTTTTCATCATAAAATTGATTTTTTGGACTCTACCAAACATAATTCCAAATGTCATTTGGATCGGGCCTCATGTTGAATAACTACTTTTTAAACCCTCACATTGACCAAAATTGCCATTTATTACAGAGTTTTGCTTACTCAGAAGCTTCAATTTTGACCGATTTCAGGCACAGAAATGACTTTAAACACACATATTTTAGTTGAAAAAGTAATAATTCACATCCAACAGTAATTTAAAGTCAAAAGATTAAATGTTAAAATTTCATCAATATTGACAATTTTTTGTACGTACGACTGGTCCAGGGTCATCGTTTTTCATCACAAAATTGATTTTTTGTCCTCTACCAAAAATGATTCAAAATGAAATTTGGATCGGGCCTCATGTTGAATAACCACTTTTTAAACCCTCACAGTGACCAAAATTGCCATTTTTACAGAGTTTTCGCTTACACAAAAGCTTCAATTTTGACCAATTTCAGGCACAGAAATGACTTTAAACACACTTATTTGAGTTGAAAGAGTAATAATTCACATCCAACAGTAATTTAAAGTCAAAAGATTAAATGTTAAAATGTCATCAATATTGACAATTTTTTGTACGTTCGACTGGTCCGGGGTCATCGTTTTTCATCATAAAATTGATTTTTTGGGCTCTACCAAAAATGATTCAAAATCTCATTTGGATCGGGCCTCATGTTGAATAACCACTTTTTAAACACTCACAGTGGCCAAAATTGCCATTTTTACAGAGTTTTGCTTACTCAGAAGCTTCAATTTTGTCCAATTTCAGGCACAGAAATCACTTTAAACACACTTATGTTAGTTGAAAAAGTAATAATTCACATCCAACAGTCATTTAAAGTCAAAAGATTAAATTTTAAAATTTCATCAATATTGTCCACTTTTTTGAACGTTCGACTGGTCCGGGGTCATTGTTTTTCATCATAAAATTGATTTTTTTGGGACTACCATAAATGATTAAAAATGTCATTTGGATCGGGCCTCATGTTGAATAACCACTTTTTAAACCCTCACAGTGACTAAAATTGCCATTTATTATAGAGTTTTGCTTACTCAGAAGCTTCAATTTTGACCAATTTCAGGAACAGAAATGACTTTAAACACACATATTTTAGTTGAAAAAGTAATAATTCACATCCAACAGTAATTTAAAGTCAAAAGATTAAATGTTAAAATGTCATCAATATTGACAATTTTTTGTACGTTCGACTGGTCCGGGGTCATCGTTTTTCATCATAAAATTGATTTTTTGGGCTCTACCAAAAATGATTCAAAATCTCATTTGGATCGGGCCTCATGTTGAATAACCACTTTTTAAACCCTCACAGTGGCCAAAATTGCCATTTTTACAGAGTTTTGCTTACTCAGAAGCTTCAATTTTGTCCAATTTCAGGCACAGAAATCACTTTAAACACACTTATGTTAGTTGAAAAAGTAATAATTCACATCCAACAGTCATTTAAAGTCAAAAGATTAAATTTTAAAATTTCATCAATATTGTCCACTTTTTTGAACGTTCGACTGGTCCGGGGTCATCGTTTTTCATCATAAAATTGATTTTTTTGGGACTACCATAAATGATTAAAAATGTCATTTGGATCGGGCCTCATGTTGAATAACCACTTTTTAAACCCTCACAGTGACCAAAATTGCCATTTATTACAGAGTTTTGCTTACTCAGAAGCTTCAATTTTGACCAATTTCAGGAACAGAAATGACTTTAAACACACATATTTTAGTTGAAAAAGTAATAATTCACATCCAACAGTAATTTAAAGTCAAAAGATTAAATGTTAAAATGTCATCAATATTGACAATTTTTTGTACGTTCGACTGGTCCGGGGTCGTCGTTTTTCATCATAAAATTGATTTTTTGGGCTCTACCAAAAATGATTCAAAATCTCATTTGGATCGGGCCTCATGTTGAATAACCACTTTTTAAACCCTCACAGTGGCCAAAATTGCCATTTTTACAGAGTTTTGCTTACTCAGAAGCTTCAATTTTGACCAATTTCAGGCACAGAAATGACTTTAAACACACATATTTTAGTTGAAAAAGTAATAATTCACATCCAACAGTAATTTAAAGTCAAAAGATTAAATGTTAAAATTTGATCAATATTGACAATTTTTTGAACGTTCGACTGGTCCGGGGTCATCGTTTTTCATCATAAAATTGATTTTTTTTGGACTACCAAAAATGATTCAAAATGTCATTTGGATCGGGCCTCATGTTGAATAACCACTTTTTAAACCCTCACAGTGACCAAAATTGCCATTTATTACAGAGTTTTGCTTACTCAGAAGCTTCAATTTTGACCAATTTCAGGCACAGAAATCACTTTAAACACACTAAGTTTAGTTGAAAAAGTAATAATTCACATCCAACAGTCATTTAAAGTAAAAAGATTAAATGTTAAAATTTCATCAATATTGACCACTTTTTTGAACGTTCGACTGGGCCGGGGTCATCGTTTTTCATCATAAAATTGATTTTTTGGACTCTACCAAACATGATTCCAAATGTCATTTGGATCGGGCCTCATGTTGAATAACTACTTTTTAAACCCTCACATTGACCAAAATTGCCATTTATTACAGAGTTTTGCTTACTCAGAAGCTTCAATTTTGACCGATTTCAGGCACAGAAATGACTTTAAACACACATATTTTAGTTGAAAAAGTAATAATTCACATCCAACAGTAATTTAAAGTCAAAAGATTAAATGTTAAAATTTCATCAATATTGACAATTTTTTGTACGTACGACTGGTCCAGGGTCATCGTTTTTCATCACAAAATTGATTTTTTGTCCTCTACCAAAAATGATTCAAAATGAAATTTGGATCGGGCCTCATGTTGAATAACCACTTTTTAAACCCTCACAGTGACCAAAATTGCCATTTTTACAGAGTTTTCGCTTACACAAAAGCTTCAATTTTGACCAATTTCAGGCACAGAAATGACTTTAAACACACTTATTTGAGTTGAAAGAGTAATAATTCACATCCAACAGTAATTTAAAGTCAAAAGATTAAATGTTAAAATGTCATCAATATTGACAATTTTTTGTACGTTCGACTGGTCCGGGGTCATCGTTTTTCATCATAAAATTGATTTTTTGGGCTCTACCAAAAATGATTCAAAATCTCATTTGGATCGGGCCTCATGTTGAATAACCACTTTTTAAACCCTCACAGTGGCCAAAATTGCCATTTTTACAGAGTTTTGCTTACTCAGAAGCTTCAATTTTGTCCAATTTCAGGCACAGAAATCACTTTAAACACACTTATGTTAGTTGAAAAAGTAATAATTCACATCCAACAGTCATTTAAAGTCAAAAGATTACATTTTAAAATTTCATCAATATTGTCCACTTTTTTGAACGTTCGACTGGTCCGGGGTCATCGTTTTTCATCATAAAATTGATTTTTTTGGGACTACCATAAATGATTAAAAATGTCATTTGGATCGGGCCTCATGTTGAATAACCACTTTTTAAACCCTCACAGTGACTAAAATTGCCATTTATTACAGAGTTTTGCTTACTCAGAAGCTTCAATTTTGACCAATTTCAGGAACAGAAATGACTTTAAACACACATATTTTAGTTGAAAAAGTAATAATTCACATCCAACAGTAATTTAAAGTCAAAAGATTAAATGTTAAAATGTCATCAATATTGACAATTTTTTGTACGTTCGACTGGTCCGGGGTCATCGTTTTTCATCATAAAATTGATTTTTTGGGCTCTACCAAAAATGATTCAAAATCTCATTTGGTTCGGGCCTCATGTTGAATAACCACTTTTTAAACCCTCACAGTGGCCAAAATTGCCATTTTTACAGAGTTTTGCTTACTCAGAAGCTTCAATTTTGACCAATTTCAGGCACAGAAATGACTTTAAACACACATATTTTAGTTGAAAAAGTAATAATTCACATCCAACAGTAATTTAAAGTCAAAAGATTAAATGTTAAAATTTGATCAATATTGACAATTTTTTGAACGTTCGACTGGTCCGGGGTCATCGTTTTTCATCATAAAATTGATTTTTTGTCCTCTACCAAAAATGATTCAAAATGTCATTTGGATCCGGCCTCATGTTGAATAACCACTTTTTAAACCCTCACAGTGACCAAAATTGCCATTTATTACAGAGTTTTGCTTACTCAGAAGCTTCAATTTTGACCAATTTCAGGAACAGAAATGACTTTAAACACACATATTTTAGTTGAAAAAGTAATAATTCACATCCAACAGTAATTTAAAGTCAAAAGATTAAATGTTAAAATTTCATCAATATTGACAATTTTTTGTACGTTTGACTGGTCCGGGGTCATCGTTTTTCATCATAAAATGGATTTTTTGGGCTCTACCAAAAATAATTCAAAATGTCATTTGGATCAGGCCTCATGTTGAATAACCACTTTTTAAACCCTCACAGTTACCAAATTTGTCATATTTACAGAGTTTTGCTTACTCAGAAGCTTGAATTTTGACCAATTTCAGGCACAGAAATGACTTTAAACACACATATTTTAGTTGAAAAAGTAATATTTCACATCCAACAGTAATTTAAAGTCAAAAGATTAAATGTTAAAATGTCATCAATATTGACAATTTTTTGTACGTTCGACTGGTACGGGGTCATCGTTTTTCATCATAAAATTGATTTTTTGGGCTCTACCAAAAATGATTCAAAATGTCATTTGGATCGGGCCTCATGTAGAATAACCACTTTTTAAACCCTCACAGTTACCAAAATTGTCATATTTACAGAGTTTTGCTTACTCAGAAGCTTCAATTTTGACCAATTTCAGGCACAGAAATGACTTTAAACACACTAATTTTAGTTGAAAAAGTAATAATTCACATCCAACAGTCATTTAAAGTAAAAAGATTAAATGTTAAAATTTCATCAATATTGACCACTTTTTTGAACGTTCGACTGGTCCGGGGTCATCGTTTTTCATCATAAAATTGATTTTTTGGACTCTACCAAACATGATTCCAAATGTCATTTGGATCGGGCCTCATGTTGAATAACCACTTTTTAAACCCTCACAGTGGCCAAAATTGCCATTTTTACAGAGTTTTGCTTACTCAGAAGCTTCAATTTTGTCCAATTTCAGGCACAGAAATCACTTTAAACACACTTATGTTAGTTGAAAAAGTAATAATTCACATCCAACAGTCATTTAAAGTCAAAAGATTAAATTTTTAAATTTCATCAATATTGTCCACTTTTTTGAACGTTCGACTGGTCCGGGGTCATTGTTTTTCATCATAAAATTGATTTTTTGGGCTCTACCAAAAATAATTAAAAATGTCATTTGGATCGGGCCTCATGTTGAATAACCACTTTTTAAACCCTCACAGTTACCAAAATTGCCATTTATTACAGAGTTTTGCTTACTCAGAAGCTTCAATTTTGACCAATTTCAGGAACAGAAATGACTTTAAACACACATATTTTAGTTGAAAAAGTAATAATTCACATCCAACAGTAATTTAAAGTCAAAAGATTAAATGTTAAAATGTCATCAATATTGACAATTTTTTGTACGTACGACTGGTCCAGGGTCATCGTTTTTCATCACAAAATTGATTTTTTGTCCTCTACCAAAAATGATTCAAAATGAAATTTGGATCGGGCCTCATGTTGAATAACCACTTTTTAAACCCTCACAGTGACCAAAATTGCCATTTTTACAGAGTTTTCGCTTACACAAAAGCTTGAATTTTTACCAATTTCAGGCACAGAAATTACTTTAAACACACTTATTTGAGTTGAAAGAGTAATAATTCACATCCAACAGTAATTTAAAGTCAAAAGATTAAATGTTAAAATTTCATCAATATTGACAATTTTTTGTACGTTCGACTGGTCCGGGGTCATCGTTTTTCATCATAAAATTGATTTTTTGGGCTCTACCAAAAATGATTCAAAATCTCATTTGGATCGGGCCTCGTGTTGAATAACCACTTTTTAAACCCTCACAGTGGCCAAAATTGCCATTTTTACAGAGTTTTGCTTACTCAGAAGCTTCAATTTTGTCCAATTTCAGGCACAGAAATCACTTTAAACACACTTATGTTAGTTGAAAAAGTAATAATTCACATCCAACAGTCATTTAAAGTCAAAAGATTAAATTTTAAAATTTCATCAATATTGTCCACTTTTTTGAACGTTCGACTGGTCCGGGGTCATTGTTTTTCATCATAAAATTGATTTTTTGGGCTCTACCAAAAATAATTAAAAATGTCATTTGGATCGGGCCTCATGTTGAATAACCACTTTTTAAACCCTCACAGTTACCAAATTTGTCATATTTACAGAGTTTTGCTTACTCAGAGGCTTCAATTTTGACCAATTTCAGGCACAGAAATGACTTTAAACACACATATTTTAGTTGAAAAAGTAATAATTCACATCCAACAGTAATTTAAAGTCAAAAGATTAAATGTTAAAATTTGATCAATATTGACAATTTTTTGAACGTTCGACTGGTCCGGGGTCATCGTTTTTCATCATAAAATTGATTTTTTGGGCTCTACCAAAAATGATTCAAAATGTCATTTGGATCGGGCCTCATGTAGAATAACCACTTTTTAAACCCTCACAGTTACCAAAATTGTCATATTTACAGAGTTTTGCTTACTCAGAAGCTTCAATTTTGACCAATTTCAGGAACAGAAATGACTTTAAACACACATATTTTAGTTGAAAAAGTAATAATTCACATCCAACAGTAATTTAAAGTCAAAAGATTAAATGTTAAAATTTCATCAATATTGACAATTTTTTGTACGTTTGACTGGTCCGGGGTCATCGTTTTTCATCATAAAATTGATTTTTTGGGCTCTACCACAAATGATTCAAAATCTCATTTGGATCGGGCCTCATGTTGAATAACCACTTTTTAAACCCTCACAGTGGCCAAAATTGCCATTTTTACAGAGTTTTAGTTACTCAGAAGCTTCAATTTTGTCCAATTTCAGGCACAGAAATCACTTTAAACACACTTATGTTAGTTGAAAAAGTAATAATTCACATCCAACAGTCATTTAAAGTCAAAAGATTACATTTTAAAATTTCATCAATATTGTCCACTTTTTTGAACGTTCGACTGGTCCGGGGTCATCGTTTTTCATCATAAAATTGATTTTTTGGGCTCTACCACAAATGATTCAAAATCTCATTTGGATCGGGCCTCATGTTGAATAACCACTTTTTAAACCCTCACAGTGGCCAAAATTGCCATTTTTACAGAGTTTTAGTTACTCAGAAGCTTCAATTTTGTCCAATTTCAGGCACAGAAATCACTTTAAACACACTTATGTTAGTTGAAAAAGTAATAATTCACATCCAACAGTCATTTAAAGTCAAAAGATTACATTTTAAAATTTCATCAATATTGTCCACTTTTTTGAACGTTCGACTGGTCCGGGGTCATCGTTTTTCATCATAAAATTGATTTTTTGGGCTCTACCAAAAATAATTCAAAATGTCATTTGGATCAGGCCTCATGTTGAATAACCACTTTTTAAACCCTCACAGTTACCAAATTCGTCATATTTACAGAGTTTTGCTTACTCAGAAGCTTCAATTTTGACCAATTTCAGGCACAGAAATGACTTTAAACACACATATTTTAGTTGAAAAAGTAATAATTCACATCCAACAGTAATTTAAAGTCAAAAGATTAAATGTTAAAATTTCATCAATATTGACCACTTTTTCGAACGTTCGACTGGTCCGGGGTCATCGTTTTTCATCATAAAATTGATTTTTTGGGCTCTACCAAAAATAATTCAAAATGTCATTTGGATCAGGCCTCATGTTGAATAACCACTTTTTAAACCCTCACAGTTACCAAATTTGTCATATTTACAGAGTTTTGCTTACTCAGAAGCTTCAATTTTGACCAATTTCAGGCACAGAAATGACTTTAAACACACATATTTTAGTTGAAAAAGTAATAATTCACATCCAACAGTAATTTAAAGTCAAAAGATTAAATGTTAAAATTTGATCAATATTGACAATTTTTTGAACGTTCGACTGGTACGGGGCTATCGTTTTTTATCATAAAATTGATTTTTTTTGGACTACCAAAAATGATTCAAAATGTCATTTGGATCGGGCCTCATGTTGAATAACCACTTTTGAAACCCTCACAGTGGCCAAAATTGCCATTTTTACAGAGTTTTGCTTACTCAGAAGCTTCAATTTTGTCCAATTTCAGGCACAGAAATCACTTTAAACACACTTATGTTAGTTGAAAAAGTAATAATTCACATCCAACAGTCATTTAAAGTCAAAAGATTAAATGTTAAAATGTCATCAATATTGACAATTTTTTGTACGTTCGACTGGTACGGGGTCATCGTTTTTCATCATAAAATTGATTTTTTGGGCTCTACCAAAAATGATTCAAAATGTCATTTGGATCGGGCCTCATGTAGAATAACCACTTTTTAAACCCTCACAGTTACCAAAATTGTCATATTTACAGAGTTTTGCTTACTCAGAAGCTTCAATTTTGACCAATTTCAGGCACAGAAATGACTTTAAACACACTTATTTGAGTTGAAAAAGTAATAATTCACATCCAATAGTCATTTAAAGTCAAAAGATTAAATGTTAAAATTTGATCAATATTGACAATTTTTTGAACGTTCGACTGGTCCGGGGTCATCGTTTTTCATCATAAAATTGATTTTTTTTGGACTACCAAAAATGATTCAAAATGTCATTTGGATCGGGCCTCATGTTGAATAACCACTTTTTAAACCCTCACAGTGACCAAAATTGCCATTTATTACAGAGTTTTGCTTACTCAGAAGCTTCAATTTTGACCAATTTCAGGCACAGAAATCACTTTAAACACACATATTTTAGTTGAAAAAGTAATAATTCACATCCAACAGTAATTTAAAGTCAAAAGATTACATTTTAAAATTTCATCAATATTGTCCACTTTTTTGAACGTTCGACTGGTCCGGGGTCATCGTTTTTCATCATAAAATTGATTTTTTGGACTCTACCAAACATGATTCCAAATGTCATTTGGATCGGGCCTCATGTTGAATAACTACTTTTTAAACCCTCACATTGACCAAAATTGCCATTTATTACAGAGTTTTGCTTACTCAGAAGCTTCAATTTTGACCGATTTCAGGCACAGAAATGACTTTAAACACACATATTTTAGTTGAAAAAGTAATAATTCACATCCAACAGTAATTTAAAGTCAAAAGATTAAATGTTAAAATGTCATCAATATTGACAATTTTTTGTACGTACGACTGGTCCAGGGTCATCGTTTTTCATCACAAAATTGATTTTTTGTCCTCTACCAAAAATGATTCAAAATGAAATTTGGATCGGGCCTCATGTTGAATAACCACTTTTTAAACCCTCACAGTGACCAAAATTGCCATTTTTACAGAGTTTTCGCTTACACAAAAGCTTCAATTTTGACCAATTTCAGGCACAGAAATGACTTTAAACACACTTATTTGAGTTGAAAGAGTAATAATTCACATCCAACAGTAATTTAAAGTCAAAAGATTAAATGTTAAAATTTCATCAATATTGACAATTTTTTGTACGTTCGACTGGTCCGGGGTCATCGTTTTTCATCATAAAATTGATTTTTTGGGCTCTACCAAAAATGATTCAAAATCTCATTTGGATCGGGCCTCATGTTGAATAACCACTTTTTAAACCCTCACAGTTACCAAAATTGCCATTTATTACAGAGTTTTGCTTACTCAGAAGCTTCAATTTTGACCAATTTCAGGAACAGAAATGACTTTAAACACACATATTTTAGTTGAAAAAGTAATAATTCACATCCAACAGTAATTTAAAGTCAAAAGATTAAATGGTAAAATTTCATCAATATTGACAATTTTTTGTACGTTCGACTGGTCCGGGGTCATCGTTTTTCATCATAAAATTGATTTTTTGGGCTCTACCACAAATGATTCAAAATCTCATTTGGATCGGGCCTCATGTTGAATAACCACTTTTTAAACCCTCACAGTGGCCAAAATTGCCATTTTTACAGAGTTTTAGTTACTCAGAAGCTTCAATTTTGTCCAATTTCAGGCACAGAAATCACTTTAAACACACTTATGTTAGTTGAAAAAGTTATAATTCACATCCAACAGTCATTTAAAGTCAAAAGATTACATTTTAAAATTTCATCAATATTGTCCACTTTTTTGAACGTTCGACTGGTCCGGGGTCATCGTTTTTCATCATAAAATTGATTTTTTGGGCTCTACCAAAAATAATTCAAAATGTCATTTGGATCAGGCCTCATGTTGAATAACCACTTTTTAAACCCTCACAGTTACCAAATTTGTCATATTTACAGAGTTTTGCTTACTCAGAAGCTTCAATTTTGACCAATTTCAGGCACAGAAATGACTTTAAACACACTTATTTGAGTTGAAAAAGTAATAATTCACATCCAATAGTCATTTAAAGTCAAAAGATTAAATGTTAAAATTTGATCAATATTGACAATTTTTTGAACGTTCGACTGGTCCGGGGTCATCGTTTTTCATCATAAAATTGTTTTTTTTTGGACTACCAAAAATGATTCAAAATGTCATTTGGATCGGGCCTCATGTTGAATAACCACTTTTTAAACCCTCACAGTGACCAAAATTGCCATTTATTACAGAGTTTTGCTTACTCAGAAGCTTCAATTTTGACCAATTTCAGGCACAGAAATCACTTTAAACACACATATTTTAGTTGAAAAAGTAATAATTCACATCCAACAGTAATTTAAAGTCAAAAGATTACATTTTAAAATGTCATCAATATTGTCCACTTTTTTGAACGTTCGACTGGTCCGGGGTCATCGTTTTTCATCATAAAATTGATTTTTTGGACTCTACCAAACATGATTCCAAATGTCATTTGGATCGGGCCTCATGTTGAATAACTACTTTTTAAACCCTCACATTGACCAAAATTGCCATTTATTACAGAGTTTTGCTTACTCAGAAGCTTCAATTTTGACCGATTTCAGGCACAGAAATGACTTTAAACACACATATTTTAGTTGAAAAAGTAATAATTCACATCCAACAGTAATTTAAAGTCAAAAGATTAAATGTTAAAATGTCATCAATATTGACAATTTTTTGTACGTACGACTGGTCCAGGGTCATCGTTTTTCATCACAAAATTGATTTTTTGTCCTCTACCAAAAATGATTCAAAATGAAATTTGGATCGGGCCTCATGTTGAATAACCACTTTTTAAACCCTCACAGTGACCAAAATTGCCATTTTTACAGAGTTTTCGCTTACACAAAAGCTTGAATTTTGACCAATTTCAGGCACAGAAATGACTTTAAACACACTTATTTGAGTTGAAAGAGTAATAATTCACATCCAACAGTAATTTAAAGTCAAAAGATTAAATGTTAAAATTTCATCAATATTGACAATTTTTTGTACGTTCGACTGGTCCGGGGTCATCGTTTTTCATCATAAAATTGATTTTTTGGGCTCTACCAAAAATGATTCAAAATCTCATTTGGATCGGGCCTCGTGTTGAATAACCACTTTTTAAACCCTCACATGGCCAAAATTGCCATTTTTACAGAGTTTTGCTTACTCAGAAGCTTCAATTTTGTCCAATTTCAGGCACAGAAATCACTTTAAACACACTTATGTTAGTTGAAAAAGTAATAATTCACATCCAACAGTCATTTAAAGTCAAAAGATTAAATTTTAAAATTTCATCAATATTGTCCACTTTTTTGAACGTTCGACTGGTCCGGGGTCATTGTTTTTCATCATAAAATTGATTTTTTGGGCTCTACCAAAAATAATTAAAAATGTCATTTGGATCGGGCCTCATGTTGAATAACCACTTTTTAAACCCTCACAGTTACCAAATTTGTCATATTTACAGAGTTTTGCTTACTCAGAGGCTTCAATTTTGACCAATTTCAGGCACAGAAATGACTTTAAACACACATATTTTAGTTGAAAAAGTAATAATTCACATCCAACAGTAATTTAAAGTCAAAAGATTAAATGTTAAAATTTGATCAATATTGACAATTTTTGGAACGTTCGACTGGTCCGGGGTCATCGTTTTTCATCATAAAATTGATTTTTTGGGCTCTACCAAAAATGATTCAAAATGTCATTTGGATCGGGCCTCATGTAGAATAACCACTTTTTAAACCCTCACAGTTACCAAAATTGTCATATTTACAGAGTTTTGCTTACTCAGAAGCTTCAATTTTGACCAATTTCAGGAACAGAAATGACTTTAAACACACATATTTTAGTTGAAAAAGTAATAATTCACATCCAACAGTAATTTAAAGTCAAAAGATTAAATGTTAAAATTTCATCAATATTGACAATTTTTTGTACGTTTGACTGGTCCGGGGTCATCGTTTTTCATCATAAAATTGATTTTTTGGGCTCTACCACAAATGATTCAAAATCTCATTTGGATCGGGCCTCATGTTGAATAACCACTTTTTAAACCCTCACAGTGGCCAAAATTGCCATTTTTACAGAGTTTTAGTTACTCAGAAGCTTCAATTTTGTCCAATTTCAGGCACAGAAATCACTTTAAACACACTTATGTTAGTTGAAAAAGTAATAATTCACATCCAACAGTCATTTAAAGTCAAAAGATTACATTTTAAAATTTCATCAATATTGTCCACTTTTTTGTCCGTTCGACTGGTCCGGGGTCATCGTTTTTCATCATAAAATTGATTTTTTGGGCTCTACCAAAAATAATTCAAAATGTCATTTGGATCAGGCCTCATGTTGAATAACCACTTTTTAAACCCTCACAGTTACCAAATTTGTCATATTTACAGAGTTTTGCTTACTCAGAAGCTTCAATTTTGACCAATTTCAGGCACAGAAATGACTTTAAACACACATATTTTAGTTGAAAAAGTAATATTTCACATCCAACAGTAATTTAAAGTCAAAAGATTAAATGTTAAAATCTGATCAATATTGACAATTTTTTGAACGTTCGACTGGTCCGGGGCTATCGTTTTTTATCATAAAATTGATTTTTTTTGGACTACCAAAAATGATTCAAAATGTCATTTGGATCGGGCCTCATGTTGAATAACCACTTTTTAAACCCTCACAGTGGCCAAAATTGCCATTTTTACAGAGTTTTGCTTACTCAGAAGCTTCAATTTTGTCCAATTTCAGGCACAGAAATCACTTTAAACACACTTATGTTAGTTGAAAAAGTAATAATTCACATCCAACAGTCATTTAAAGTCAAAAGATTAAATGTTAAAATGTCATCAATATTGACAATTTTTTGTACGTTCGACTGGTACGGGGTCATCGTTTTTCATCATAAAATTGATTTTTTGGGCTCTACCAAAAATGATTCAAAATGTCATTTGGATCGGGCCTCATGTAGAATAACCACTTTTTAAACCCTCACAGTTACCAAAATTGTCATATTTACAGAGTTTTGCTTACTCAGAAGCTTCAATTTTGACCAATTTCAGGCACAGAAATAACTTTAAACACACTTATTTGAGTTGAAAAAGTAATAATTCACATCCAATAGTCATTTAAAGTCAAAAGATTAAATGTTAAAATTTGATCAATATTGACAATTTTTTGAACGTTCGACTGGTCCGGGGTCATCGTTTTTCATCATAAAATTGATTTTTTTTGGACTACCAAAAATGATTCAAAATGTCATTTGGATCGGGCCTCATGTTGAATAACCACTTTTTAAACCCTCACAGTGACCAAAATTGCCATTTATTACAGAGTTTTTCTTACTCAGAAGCTTCAATTTTGACCAATTTCAGGCACAGAAATCACTTTAAACACACATATTTTAGTTGAAAAAGTAATAATTCACATCCAACAGTAATTTAAAGTCAAAAGATTACATTTTAAAATTTCATCAATATTGTCCACTTTTTTGAACGTTCGACTGGTCCGGGGTCATCGTTTTTCATCATAAAATTGATTTTTTGGACTCTACCAAACATGATTCCAAATGTCATTTGGATCGGGCCTCATGTTGAATAACTACTTTTTAAACCCTCACATTGACCAAAATTGCCATTTATTACAGAGTTTTGCTTACTCAGAAGCTTCAATTTTGACCGATTTCAGGCACAGAAATGACTTTAAACACACATATTTTAGTTGAAAAAGTAATAATTCACATCCAACAGTAATTTAAAGTCAAAAGATTAAATGTTAAAATGTCATCAATATTGACAATTTTTTGTACGTACGACTGGTCCAGGGTCATCGTTTTTCATCACAAAATTGATTTTTTGTCCTCTACCAAAAATGATTCAAAATGAAATTTGGATCGGGCCTCATGTTGAATAACCACTTTTTAAACCCTCACAGTGACCAAAATTGCCATTTTTACAGAGTTTTCGCTTACACAAAAGCTTCAATTTTGACCAATTTCAGGCACAGAAATGACTTTAAACACACTTATTTGAGTTGAAAGAGTAATAATTCACATCCAACAGTAATTTAAAGTCAAAAGATTAAATGTTAAAATTTCATCAATATTGAAAATTTTTTGTACGTTCGACTGGTCCGGGGTCATCGTTTTTCATCATAAAATTGATTTTTTGGGCTCTACCAAAAATGATTCAAAATCTCATTTGGATCGGGCCTCATGTTGAATAACCACTTTTTAAACCCTCACAGTGGCCAAAATTGCCATTTTTACAGAGTTTTGCTTACTCAGAAGCTTCAATTTTGACCGATTTCAGGCACAGAAATGACTTTAAACACACATATTTTAGTTGAAAAAGTAATAATTCACATCCAACAGTAATTTAAAGTCAAAAGATTAAATGTTAAAATGTCATCAATATTGACAATTTTTTGTACGTACGACTGGTCCAGGGTCATCGTTTTTCATCACAAAATTGATTTTTTGTCCTCTACCAAAAATGATTCAAAATGAAATTTGGATCGGGCCTCATGTTGAATAACCACTTTTTAAACCCTCACAGTGACCAAAATTGCCATTTTTACAGAGTTTTCGCTTACACAAAAGCTTGAATTTTGACCAATTTCAGGCACAGAAATGACTTTAAACACACTTATTTGAGTTGAAAGAGTAATAATTCACATCCAACAGTAATTTAAAGTCAAAAGATTAAATGTTAAAATTTCATCAATATTGACAATTTTTTGTACGTTCGACTGGTCCGGGGTCATCGTTTTTCATCATAAAATTGATTTTTTGGGCTCTACCAAAAATGATTCAAAATCTCATTTGGATCGGGCCTCGTGTTGAATAACCACTTTTTAAACCCTCACAGTGGCCAAAATTGCCATTTTTACAGAGTTTTGCTTACTCAGAAGCTTCAATTTTGTCCAATTTCAGGCACAGAAATCACTTTAAACACACTTATGTTAGTTGAAAAAGTAATAATTCACATCCAACAGTCATTTAAAGTCAAAAGATTAAATTTTAAAATTTCATCAATATTGTCCACTTTTTTGAACGTTCGACTGGTCCGGGGTCATTGTTTTTCATCATAAAATTGATTTTTTGGGCTCTACCAAAAATAATTAAAAATGTCATTTGGATCGGGCCTCATGTTGAATAACCACTTTTTAAACCCTCACAGTTACCAAATTTGTCATATTTACAGAGTTTTGCTTACTCAGAGGCTTCAATTTTGACCAATTTCAGGCACAGAAATGACTTTAAACACACATATTTTAGTTGAAAAAGTAATAATTCACATCCAACAGTAATTTAAAGTCAAAAGATTAAATGTTAAAATTTGATCAATATTGACAATTTTTTGAACGTTCGACTGGTCCGGGGTCATCGTTTTTCATCATAAAATTGATTTTTTGGGCTCTACCAAAAATGATTCAAAATGTCATTTGGATCGGGCCTCATGTAGAATAACCACTTTTTAAACCCTCACAGTTACCAAAATTGTCATATTTACAGAGTTTTGCTTACTCAGAAGCTTCAATTTTGACCAATTTCAGGAACAGAAATGACTTTAAACACACATATTTTAGTTGAAAAAGTAATAATTCACATCCAACAGTAATTTAAAGTCAAAAGATTAAATGTTAAAATTTCATCAATATTGACAATTTTTTGTACGTTTGACTGGTCCGGGGTCATCGTTTTTCATCATAAAATTGATTTTTTGGGCTCTACCACAAATGATTCAAAATCTCATTTGGATCGGGCCTCATGTTGAATAACCACTTTTTAAACCCTCACAGTGGCCAAAATTGCCATTTTTACAGAGTTTTAGTTACTCAGAAGCTTCAATTTTGTCCAATTTCAGGCACAGAAATCACTTTAAACACACTTATGTTAGTTGAAAAAGTAATAATTCACATCCAACAGTCATTTAAAGTCAAAAGATTACATTTTAAAATTTCATCAATATTGTCCACTTTTTTGAACGTTCGACTGGTCCGGGGTCATCGTTTTTCATCATAAAATTGATTTTTTGGGCTCTACCAAAAATAATTCAAAATGTCATTTGGATCAGGCCTCATGTTGAATAACCACTTTTTAAACCCTCACAGTTACCAAATTTGTCATATTTACAGAGTTTTGCTTACTCAGAAGCTTCAATTTTGACCAATTTCAGGCACAGAAATGACTTTAAACACACATATTTTAGTTGAAAAAGTAATATTTCACATCCAACAGTAATTTAAAGTCAAAAGATTAAATGTTAAAATTTGATCAATATTGACAATTTTTTGAACGTTCGACTGGTCCGGGGCTATCGTTTTTTATCATAAAATTGATTTTTTTTGGACTACCAAAAATGATTCAAAATGTCATTTGGATCGGGCCTCATGTTGAATAACCACTTTTTAAACCCTCACAGTGGCCAAAATTGCCATTTTTACAGAGTTTTGCTTACTCAGAAGCTTCAATTTTGTCCAATTTCAGGCACAGAAATCACTTTAAACACACTTATGTTAGTTGAAAAAGTAATAATTCACATCCAACAGTCATTTAAAGTCAAAAGATTAAATGTTAAAATGTCATCAATATTGACAATTTTTTGTACGTTCGACTGGTACGGGGTCATCGTTTTTCATCATAAAATTGATTTTTTGGGCTCTACCAAAAATGATTCAAAATGTCATTTGGATCGGGCCTCATGTAGAATAACCACTTTTTAAACCCTCACAGTTACCAAAATTGTCATATTTACAGAGTTTTGCTTACTCAGAAGCTTCAATTTTGACCAATTTCAGGCACAGAAATGACTTTAAACACACTTATTTGAGTTGAAAAAGTAATAATTCACATCCAATAGTCATTTAAAGTCAAAAGATTAAATGTTAAAATTTGATCAATATTGACAATTTTTTGAACGTTCGACTGGTCCGGGGTCATCGTTTTTCATCATAAAATTGATTTTTTTTGGACTACCAAAAATGATTCAAAATGTCATTTGGATCGGGCCTCATGTTGAATAACCACTTTTTAAACCCTCACAGTGACCAAAATTGCCATTTATTACAGAGTTTTTCTTACTCAGAAGCTTCAATTTTGACCAATTTCAGGCACAGAAATCACTTTAAACACACATATTTTAGTTGAAAAAGTAATAATTCACATCCAACAGTAATTTAAAGTCAAAAGATTACATTTTAAAATTTCATCAATATTGTCCACTTTTTTGAACGTTCGACTGGTCCGGGGTCATCGTTTTTCATCATAAAATTGATTTTTTGGACTCTACCAAACATGATTCCAAATGTCATTTGGATCGGGCCTCATGTTGAATAACTACTTTTTAAACCCTCACATTGACCAAAATTGCCATTTATTACAGAGTTTTGCTTACTCAGAAGCTTCAATTTTGACCGATTTCAGGCACAGAAATGACTTTAAACACACATATTTTAGTTGAAAAAGTAATAATTCACATCCTACAGTAATTTAAAGTCAAAAGATTAAATGTTAAAATGTCATCAATATTGACAATTTTTTGTACGTACGACTGGTCCAGGGTCATCGTTTTTCATCACAAAATTGATTTTTTGTCCTCTACCAAAAATGATTCAAAATGAAATTTGGATCGGCCTCATGTTGAATAACCACTTTTTAAACCCTCACAGTGACCAAAATTGCCATTTTTACAGAGTTTTCGCTTACACAAAAGCTTCAATTTTGACCAATTTCAGGCACAGAAATGACTTTAAACACACGTATTTGAGTTGAAAGAGTAATAATTCACATCCAACAGTAATTTAAAGTCAAAAGATTAAATGTTAAAATGTCATCAATATTGACAATTTTTTGTACGTTCGACTGGTCCGGGGTCATCGTTTTTCATCATAAAATTGATTTTTTGGGCTCTACCAAAAATGATTCAAAATCTCATTTGGATCGGGCCTCATGTTGAATAACCACTTTTTAAACCCTCACAGTGGCCAAAATTGCCATTTTTACAGAGTTTTGCTTACTCAGAAGCTTCAATTTTGTCCAATTTCAGGCACAGAAATCACTTTAAACACACTTATGTTAGTTGAAAAAGTAATGATTCACATCCAACAGTCATTTAAAGTCAAAAGATTAAATTTTTAAATTTCATCAATATTGTCCACTTTTTTGTACGTTCGACTGGTCCGGGGTCATCGTTTTTCATCATAAAATTGATTTTTTGGGCTCTACCAAAAATGATTCAAAATCTCATTTGGATCGGGCCTCATGTTGAATAACCACTTTTTAAACCCTCACAGTGGCCAAAATTGCCATTTTTACAGAGTTTTGCTTACTCAGAAGCTTCAATTTTGACCAATTTCAGGCACAGAAATGACTTTAAACACACTAATTTTAGTTGAAAAAGTAATAATTCACATCCAACAGTCATTTAAAGTCAAAAGATTAAATGTTAAAATTTCATCAATATTGACCCCCTTTTTGAACGTTCGACTGGTCCGGGGTCATCGTTTTTCATCATAAAATTGATTTTTTGGACTCTACCAAACATGATTCCAAATGTCATTTGGATCGGGCCTCATGTTGAATTAACCACTTTTTAAACCCTCACAGTGACCAAAATTGCCATTTATTACAGAGTTTTGCTTACTCAGAAGCTTCAATTTTGACCAATTTCAGGAACAGAAATGACTTTAAACACACATATTTTAGTTGAAAAAGTAATAATTCACATCCAACAGTAATTTAAAGTCAAAAGATTAAATGTTAAAATTTCATCAATATTGACAATTTTTTGTACGTTCGACTGGTCCGGGGTCATCGTTTTTCATCATAAAATTGATTTTTTGGGCTCTACCAAAAATGATTCAAAATCTCATTTGGATCGGGCCTCATGTTGAATAACCACTTTTTAAACCCTCACAGTGGCCAAAATTGCCATTTTTACAGAGTTTTGCTTACTCAGAAGCTTCAATTTTGACCAATTTCAGGCACAGAAATGATTTTAAACACACATATTTTAGTTGAAAAAGTAATAATTCACATCCAACAGTAATTTAAAGTCAAAAGATTAAATGTTAAAATTTGATCAATATTGACAATTTTTTGAACGTTCGACTGGTCCGGGGTCATCGTTTTTCATCATAAAATTGATTTTTTTTGGACTACCAAAAATGATTAAAAATGTCATTTGGATCGGGCCTCATGTTGAATAACCACTTTTTAAACCCTCACAGTGACCAAAATTGCCATTTATTACAGAGTTTTGCTTACTCAGAAGCTTCAATTTTGACCAATTTCAGGAACAGAAATGACTTTAAACACACATATTTTAGTTGAAAAAGTAATAATTCACATCCAACAGTAATTTAAAGTCAAAAGATTAAATGTTAAAATTTCATCAATATTGACAATTTTTTGTACGTTCGACTGGTCCGGGGTCATCGTTTTTCATCATAAAATTGATTTTTTGGGCTCTACCAAAAATGATTCAAAATGTCATTTGGATCGGGCCTCATGTAGAATAACCACTTTTTAAACCCTCACAGTTACCAAAATTGTCATATTTACAGAGTTTTGCTTACTCAGAAGCTTCAATTTTGACCAATTTCAGGAACAGACATGACTTTAAACACACATATTTTAGTTGAAAAAGTAATAATTCACATCCAACAGTAATTTAAAGTCAAAAGATTAAATGTTAAAATTTCATCAATATTGACAATTTTTTGTACGTTTGACTGGTCCGGGGTCATCGTTTTTCATCATAAAATTGATTTTTTGGGCTCTACCACAAATGATTCAAAATCTCATTTGGATCGGGCCTCATGTTGAATAACCACTTTTTAAACCCTCACAGTGGCCAAAATTGCCATTTTTACAGAGTTTTAGTTACTCAGAAGCTTCAATTTTGTCCAATTTCAGGCACAGAAATCACTTTAAACACACTTATGTTAGTTGAAAAAGTAATAATTCACATCCAACAGTCATTTAAAGTCAAAAGATTACATTTTAAAATTGCATCAATATTGTCCACTTTTTTGAACGTTCGACTGGTCCGGGGTCATCGTTTTTCATCATAAAATTGATTTTTTGGGCTCTACCAAAAATAATTCAAAATGTCATTTGGATCAGGCCTCATGTTGAATAACCACTTTTTAAACCCTCACAGTTACCAAATTTGTCATATTTACAGAGTTTTGCTTACTCAGAAGCTTCAATTTTGACCAATTTCAGGCACAGAAATGACTTTAAACACACATATTTTAGTTGAAAAAGTAATATTTCACATCCAACAGTAATTTAAAGTCAAAAGATTAAATGTTAAAATTTGATCAATATTGACAATTTTTTGAACGTTCGACTGGTCCGGGGCTATCGTTTTTTATCATAAAATTGATTTTTTTTGGACTACCAAAAATGATTCAAAATGTCATTTGGATCGGGCCTCATGTTGAATAACCACTTTTTAAACCCTCACAGTTACCAAATTTGTCATATTTACAGAGTTTTGCTTACTCAGAAGCTTCAATTTTGACCAATTTCAGGCACAGAAATGACTTTAAACACACATATTTTAGTTGAAAAAGTAATATTTCACATCCAACAGTAATTTAAAGTCAAAAGATTAAATGTTAAAATTTGATCAATATTGACAATTTTTTGAACGTTCGACTGGTCCGGGGCTATCGTTTTTTATCATAAAATTGATTTTTTTTGGACTACCAAAAATGATTCAAAATGTCATTTGGATCGGGCCTCATGTTGAATAACCACTTTTTAAACCCTCACAGTGGCCAAAATTGCCATTTTTACAGAGTTTTGCTTACTCAGAAGCTTCAATTTTGTCCAATTTCAGGCACAGAAATCACTTTAAACACACTTATGTTAGTTGAAAAAGTAATAATTCACATCCAACAGTCATTTAAAGTCAAAAGATTAAATGTTAAAATGTCATCAATATTGACAATTTTGTGTACGTTCGACTGGTACGGGGTCATCGTTTTTCATCATAAAATTGATTTTTTGGGCTCTACCAAAAATGATTCAAAATGTCATTTGGATCAGGCCTCATGTAGAATAACCACTTTTTAAACCCTCACAGTTACCAAAATTGTCATATTTACAGAGTTTTGCTTACTCAGAAGCTTCAATTTTGACCAATTTCAGGAACAGAAATGACTTTAAACACACATATTTTAGTTGAAAAAGTAATAATTCACATCCAACAGTAATTTAAAGTCAAAAGATTAAATGTTAAAATTTCATCAATATTGACAATTTTTTGTACGTTTGACTGGTCCGGGGTCATCGTTTTTCATCATAAAATTGATTTTTTGGGCTCTACCACAAATGATTCAAAATCTCATTTGGATCGGGCCTCATGTTGAATAACCACTTTTTAAACCCTCACAGTGGCCAAAATTGCCATTTTTACAGAGTTTTAGTTACTCAGAAGCTTCAATTTTGTCCAATTTCAGGCACAGAAATCACTTTAAACACACTTATGTTAGTTGAAAAAGTAATAATTCACATCCAACAGTCATTTAAAGTCAAAAGATTACATTTTAAAATTTCATCAATATTGTCCACTTTTTTGAACGTTCGACTGGTCCGGGGTCATCGTTTTTCATCATAAAATTGATTTTTTGGGCTCTACCAAAAATAATTCAAAATGTCATTTGGATCAGGCCTCATGTTGAATAACCACTTTTTAAACCCTCACAGTGACCAAAATTGCCATTTATTACAGAGTTTTGCTTACTCAGAAGCTTCAATTTTGACCAATTTCAGGCACAGAAATCACTTTAAACACACATATTTTAGTTGAAAAAGTAATAATTCACATCCAACAGTAATTTAAAGTCAAAAGATTACATTTTAAAATGTCAATATTGTCCACTTTTTTGAACGTTCGACTGGTCCGGGGTCATCGTTTTTCATCATAAAATTGATTTTTTGGGCTCTACCAAAAATGATTCAAAATGTCATTTGGATCGGGCCTCATGTAGAATAACCACTTTTTAAACCCTCACAGTTACCAAAATTGCCATTTATTACAGAGTTTTGCTTACTCAGAACTTCAATTTTGACCGATTTCAGGCACAGAAATGACTTTAAACACACATATTTTAGTTGAAAAAGTAATAATTCACATCCAACAGTAATTTAAAGTCAAAAGATTAAATGTTAAAATGTCATCAATATTGACAATTTTTTGTACGTACGACTGGTCCAGGGTCATCGTTTTTCATCACAAAATTGATTTTTTGTCCTCTACCAAAAATGATTCAAAATGAAATTTGGATCGGGCTTCATGTTGAATAACCACTTTTTAAACCCTCACAGTGACCAAAATTGCCATTTTTACAGAGTTTTCGCTTACACAAAAGCTTCAATTTTGACCAATTTCAGGCACAGAAATGACTTTAAACACACTTATTTGAGTTGAAAGAGTAATAATTCACATCCAACAGTAATTTAAAGTCAAAAGATTAAATGTTAAAATTTCATCAATATTGACAATTTTTTGTACGTTCGACTAGTCCGGGGTCATCGTTTTTCATCATAAAATTGATTTTTTGGGCTCTACCAAAAATGATTCAAAATCTCATTTGGATCGGGCCTCATGTTGAATAACCACTTTTTAAACCCTCACAGTGGCCAAAATTGCCATTTTTACAGAGTTTTGCTTACTCAGAAGCTTCAATTTTGTCCAATTTCAGGCACAGAAATCACTTTAAACACACTTATGTTAGTTGAAAAAGTAATGATTCACATCCAACAGTCATTTAAAGTCAAAAGATTAAATTTTTAAATTTCATCAATATTGTCCACTTTTTTGAACGTTCGACTGGTCCGGGGTCATTGTTTTTCATCATAAAATTGATTTTTTGGGCTCTACCAAAAATAATTAAAAATGTCATTTGGATCGGGCCTCATGTTGAATAACCACTTTTTAAACCCTCACAGTTACCAAAATTGCCATTTATTACAGAGTTTTGCTTACTCAGAAGCTTCAATTTTGACCAATTTCAGGAACAGAAATGACTTTAAACACACATATTTTAGTTGAAAAAGTAATAATTCACATCCAACAGTAATTTAAAGTCAAAAGATTAAATGGTAAAATTTCATCAATATTGACAATTTTTTGTACGTTCGACTGGTCCGGGGTCATCGTTTTTCATCATAAAATTGATTTTTTGGGCTCTACCAAAAATGATTCAAAATCTCATTTGGATCGGGCCTCATGTTGAATAACCACTTTTTAAACCCTCACAGTGGCCAAAATTGCCATTTTTACAGAGTTTTGCTTACTCAGAAGCTTCAATTTTGACCAATTTCAGGCACAGAAATGACTTTAAACACACTAATTTTAGTTGAAAAAGTAATAATTCACATCCAACAGTCATTTAAAGTCAAAAGATTAAATGTTAAAATTTCATCAATATTGACCCCCTTTTTGAACGTTCGACTGGTCCGGGGTCATCGTTTTTCATCATAAAATTGATTTTTTGGACTCTACCAAACATGATTCCAAATGTCATTTGGATCGGGCCTCATGTTGAATTAACCACTTTTTAAACCCTCACAGTGACCAAAATTGCCATTTATTACAGAGTTTTGCTTACTCAGAAGCTTCAATTTTGACCAATTTCAGGAACAGAAATGACTTTAAACACACATATTTTAGTTGAAAAAGTAATAATTCACATCCAACAGTAATTTAAAGTCAAAAGATTAAATGTTAAAATGTCATCAATATTGACAATTTTTTGTACGTTCGACTGGTCCGGGGTCATCGTTTTTCATCATAAAATTGATTTTTTGGGCTCTACCAAAAATGATTCAAAATCTCATTTGGATCGGGCCTCATGTTGAATAACCACTTTTTAAACCCTCACAGTGGCCAAAATTGCCATTTTTACAGAGTTTTGCTTACTCAGAAGCTTCAATTTTGACCAATTTCAGGCACAGAAATGATTTTAAACACACATATTTTAGTTGAAAAAGTAATAATTCACATCCAACAGTAATTTAAAGTCAAAAGATTAAATGTTAAAATTTGATCAATATTGACAATTTTTTGAACGTTCGACTGGTCCGGGGTCATCGTTTTTCATCATAAAATTGATTTTTTTTGGACTACCAAAAATGATTAAAAATGTCATTTGGATCGGGCCTCATGTTGAATAACCACTTTTTAAACCCTCACAGTGACCAAAATTGCCATTTATTACAGAGTTTTGCTTACTCAGAAGCTTCAATTTTGACCAATTTCAGGAACAGAAATGACTTTAAACACACATATTTTAGTTGAAAAAGTAATAATTCACATCCAACAGTAATTTAAAGTCAAAAGATTAAATGTTAAAATGTCATCAATATTGACAATTTTTTGTACGTTCGACTGGTCCGGGGTCATCGTTTTTCATCATAAAATTGATTTTTTGGGCTCTACCAAAAATGATTCAAAATGTCATTTGGATCGGGCCTCATGTAGAATAACCACTTTTTAAACCCTCACAGTTACCAAAATTGTCATATTTACAGAGTTTTGCTTACTCAGAAGCTTCAATTTTGACCAATTTCAGGAACAGACATGACTTTAAACACACATATTTTAGTTGAAAAAGTAATAATTCACATCCAACAGTAATTTAAAGTCAAAAGATTAAATGTTAAAATTTCATCAATATTGACAATTTTTTGTACGTTTGACTGGTCCGGGGTCATCGTTTTTCATCATAAAATTGATTTTTTGGGCTCTACCACAAATGATTCAAAATCTCATTTGGATCGGGCCTCATATTGAATAACCACTTTTTAAACCCTCACAGTGGCCAAAATTGCCATTTTTACAGAGTTTTAGTTACTCAGAAGCTTCAATTTTGTCCAATTTCAGGCACAGAAATCACTTTAAACACACTTATGTTAGTTGAAAAAGTAATAATTCACATCCAACAGTCATTTAAAGTCAAAAGATTACATTTTAAAATTTCATCAATATTGTCCACTTTTTTGAACGTTCGACTGGTCCGGGGTCATCGTTTTTCATCATAAAATTGATTTTTTGGGCTCTACCAAAAATAATTCAAAATGTCATTTGGATCAGGCCTCATGTTGAATAACCACTTTTTAAACCCTCACAGTTACCAAATTTGTCATATTTACAGAGTTTTGCTTACTCAGAAGCTTCAATTTTGACCAATTTCAGGCACAGAAATGACTTTAAACACACATATTTTAGTTGAAAAAGTAATATTTCACATCCAACAGTAATTTAAAGTCAAAAGATTAAATGTTAAAATTTGATCAATATTGACAATTTTTTGAACGTTCGACTGGTCCTGGGCTATCGTTTTTTATCATAAAATTGATTTTTTTTGGACTACCAAAAATGATTCAAAATGTCATTTGGATCGGGCCTCATGTTGAATAACCACTTTTTAAACCCTCACAGTTACCAAATTTGTCATATTTACAGAGTTTTGCTTACTCAGAAGCTTCAATTTTGACCAATTTCAGGCACAGAAATGACTTTAAACACACATATTTTAGTTGAAAAAGTAATATTTCACATCCAACAGTAATTTAAAGTCAAAAGATTAAATGTTAAAATTTGATCAATATTGACAATTTTTTGAACGTTCGACTGGTCCGGGGCTATCGTTTTTTATCATAAAATTGATTTTTTTTGGACTACCAAAAATGATTCAAAATGTCATTTGGATCGGGCCTCATGTTGAATAACCACTTTTTAAACCCTCACAGTGGCCAAAATTGCCATTTTTACAGAGTTTTGCTTACTCAGAAGCTTCAATTTTGTCCAATTTCAGGCACAGAAATCACTTTAAACACACTTATGTTAGTTGAAAAAGTAATGATTCACATCCAACAGTCATTTAAAGTCAAAAG
This sequence comes from Lissotriton helveticus, assembly GCF_964261635.1. Classification (NCBI taxonomy): domain Eukaryota; kingdom Metazoa; phylum Chordata; class Amphibia; order Caudata; family Salamandridae; genus Lissotriton; species Lissotriton helveticus. The sequence continues at coordinate 1,074,552,224 of NC_136063.1, read as the reverse complement.
ATTAAATTTTTAAATTTCATCAATATTGTCCACTTTTTTGAACGTTCGACTGGTTGTTTTTCATCATAAAATTGATTTTTTGGGCTCTACCAAAAATGATTCAAAATCTCATTTGGATCGGGCCTCATGTTGAATAACCACTTTTTAAACCCTCACAGTGGCCAAAATTGCCATTTTTACAGAGTTTTGCTTACTCAGAAGCTTCAATTTTGACCAATTTCAGGCACAGAAATGATTTTAAACACACATATTTTAGTTGAAAAAGTAATAATTCACATCCAACAGTAATTTAAAGTCAAAAGATTAAATGTTAAAATTTGATCAATATTGACAATTTTTTGAACGTTCGACTGGTCCGGGGTCATCGTTTTTCATCATAAAATTGATTTTTTTTGGACTACCAAAAATGATTAAAAATGTCATTTGGATCGGGCCTCATGTTGAATAACCACTTTTTAAACCCTCACAGTGACCAAAATTGCCATTTATTACAGAGTTTTGCTTACTCAGAAGCTTCAATTTTGACCAATTTCAGGAACAGAAATGACTTTAAACACACATATTTTAGTTGAAAAAGTAATAATTCACATCCAACAGTAATTTAAAGTCAAAAGATTAAATGTTAAAATGTCATCAATATTGACAATTTTTTGTACGTTCGACTGGTCCGGGGTCATCGTTTTTCATCATAAAATTGATTTTTTGGGCTCTACCAAAAATGATTCAAAATGTCATTTGGATCGGGCCTCATGTAGAATAACCACTTTTTAAACCCTCACAGTTACCAAAATTGTCATATTTACAGAGTTTTGCTTACTCAGAAGCTTCAATTTTGACCAATTTCAGGAACAGACATGACTTTAAACACACATATTTTAGTTGAAAAAGTAATAATTCACATCCAACAGTAATTTAAAGTCAAAAGATTAAATGTTAAAATTTCATCAATATTGACAATTTTTTGTACGTTTGACTGGTCCGGGGTCATCGTTTTTCATCATAAAATTGATTTTTTGGGCTCTACCACAAATGATTCAAAATCTCATTTGGATCGGGCCTCATATTGAATAACCACTTTTAAACCCTCACAGTGGCCAAAATTGCCATTTTTACAGAGTTTTAGTTACTCAGAAGCTTCAATTTTGTCCAATTTCAGGCACAGAAATCACTTTAAACACACTTATGTTAGTTGAAAAAGTAATAATTCACATCCAACAGTCATTTAAAGTCAAAAGATTACATTTTAAAATTTCATCAATATTGTCCACTTTTTTGAACGTTCGACTGGTCCGGGGTCATCGTTTTTCATCATAAAATTGATTTTTTGGGCTCTACCAAAAATAATTCAAAATGTCATTTGGATCAGGCCTCATGTTGAATAACCACTTTTTAAACCCTCACAGTTACCAAATTTGTCATATTTACAGAGTTTTGCTTACTCAGAAGCTTCAATTTTGACCAATTTCAGGCACAGAAATGACTTTAAACACACATATTTTAGTTGAAAAAGTAATATTTCACATCCAACAGTAATTTAAAGTCAAAAGATTAAATGTTAAAATTTGATCAATATTGACAATTTTTTGAACGTTCGACTGGTCCTGGGCTATCGTTTTTTATCATAAAATTGATTTTTTTTGGACTACCAAAAATGATTCAAAATGTCATTTGGATCGGGCCTCATGTTGAATAACCACTTTTTAAACCCTCACAGTTACCAAATTTGTCATATTTACAGAGTTTTGCTTACTCAGAAGCTTCAATTTTGACCAATTTCAGGCACAGAAATGACTTTAAACACACATATTTTAGTTGAAAAAGTAATATTTCACATCCAACAGTAATTTAAAGTCAAAAGATTAAATGTTAAAATTTGATCAATATTGACAATTTTTTGAACGTTCGACTGGTCCGGGGCTATCGTTTTTTATCATAAAATTGATTTTTTTTGGACTACCAAAAATGATTCAAAATGTCATTTGGATCGGGCCTCATGTTGAATAACCACTTTTTAAACCCTCACAGTGGCCAAAATTGCCATTTTTACAGAGTTTTGCTTACTCAGAAGCTTCAATTTTGTCCAATTTCAGGCACAGAAATCACTTTAAACACACTTATGTTAGTTGAAAAAGTAATGATTCACATCCAACAGTCATTTAAAGTCAAAAGATTAAATTTTTAAATTTCATCAATATTGTCCACTTTTTTGAACGTTCGACTGGTTGTTTTTCATCATAAAATTGATTTTTTGGGCTCTACCAAAAATAATTAAAAATGTCATTTGGATCGGGCCTCATGTTGAATAACCACTTTTTAAACCCTCACAGTTACCAAAATTGCCATTTATTACAGAGTTTTGCTTACTCAGAAGCTTCAATTTTGACCAATTTCAGGAACAGAAATGACTTTAAACACACATATTTTAGTTGAAAAAGTAATAATTCACATCCAACAGTAATTTAAAGTCAAAAGATTAAATGGTAAAATTTCATCAATATTGACAATTTTTTGTACGTTCGACTGGTCCGGGGTCATCGTTTTTCATCATAAAATTGATTTTTTGGGCTCTACCAAAAATGATTCAAAATCTCATTTGGATCGGGCCTCATGTTGAATAACCACTTTTTAAACCCTCACAGTGGCCAAAATTGCCATTTTTACAGAGTTTTGCTTACTCAGAAGCTTCAATTTTGACCAATTTCAGGCACAGAAATGACTTTAAACACACTAATTTTAGTTGAAAAAGTAATAATTCACATCCAACAGTCATTTAAAGTCAAAAGATTAAATGTTAAAATTTCATCAATATTGACCCCCTTTTTGAACGTTCGACTGGTCCGGGGTCATCGTTTTTCATCATAAAATTGATTTTTTGGACTCTACCAAACATGATTCCAAATGTCATTTGGATCGGGCCTCATGTTGAATTAACCACTTTTTAAACCCTCACAGTGACCAAAATTGCCATTTATTACAGAGTTTTGCTTACTCAGAAGCTTCAATTTTGACCAATTTCAGGAACAGAAATGACTTTAAACACACATATTTTAGTTGAAAAAGTAATAATTCACATCCAACAGTAATTTAAAGTCAAAAGATTAAATGTTAAAATTTCATCAATATTGACAATTTTTTGTACGTTCGACTGGTCCGGGGTCATCGTTTTTCATCATAAAATTGATTTTTTGGGCTCTACCAAAAATGATTCAAAATCTCATTTGGATCGGGCCTCATGTTGAATAACCACTTTTTAAACCCTCACAGTGGCCAAAATTGCCATTTTTACAGAGTTTTGCTTACTCAGAAGCTTCAATTTTGACCAATTTCAGGCACAGAAATGATTTTAAACACACATATTTTAGTTGAAAAAGTAATAATTCACATCCAACAGTAATTTAAAGTCAAAAGATTAAATGTTAAAATTTGATCAATATTGACAATTTTTTGAACGTTCGACTGGTCCGGGGTCATCGTTTTTCATCATAAAATTGATTTTTTTTGGACTACCAAAAATGATTAAAAATGTCATTTGGATCGGGCCTCATGTTGAATAACCACTTTTTAAACCCTCACAGTGACCAAAATTGCCATTTATTACAGAGTTTTGCTTACTCAGAAGCTTCAATTTTGACCAATTTCAGGAACAGAAATGACTTTAAACACACATATTTTAGTTGAAAAAGTAATAATTCACATCCAACAGTAATTTAAAGTCAAAAGATTAAATGTTAAAATTTCATCAATATTGACAATTTTTTGTACGTTCGACTGGTCCGGGGTCATCGTTTTTCATCATAAAATTGATTTTTTGGGCTCTACCAAAAATGATTCAAAATGTCATTTGGATCGGGCCTCATGTAGAATAACCACTTTTTAAACCCTCACAGTTACCAAAATTGTCATATTTACAGAGTTTTGCTTACTCAGAAGCTTCAATTTTGACCAATTTCAGGAACAGACATGACTTTAAACACACATATTTTAGTTGAAAAAGTAATAATTCACATCCAACAGTAATTTAAAGTCAAAAGATTAAATGTTAAAATTTCATCAATATTGACAATTTTTTGTACGTTTGACTGGTCCGGGGTCATCGTTTTTCATCATAAAATTGATTTTTTGGGCTCTACCACAAATGATTCAAAATCTCATTTGGATCGGGCCTCATATTGAATAACCACTTTTTAAACCCTCACAGTGGCCAAAATTGCCATTTTTACAGAGTTTTAGTTACTCAGAAGCTTCAATTTTGTCCAATTTCAGGCACAGAAATCACTTTAAACACACTTATGTTAGTTGAAAAAGTAATAATTCACATCCAACAGTCATTTAAAGTCAAAAGATTACATTTTAAAATTTCATCAATATTGTCCACTTTTTTGAACGTTCGACTGGTCCGGGGTCATCGTTTTTCATCATAAAATTGATTTTTTGGGCTCTACCAAAAATAATTCAAAATGTCATTTGGATCAGGCCTCATGTTGAATAACCACTTTTTAAACCCTCACAGTTACCAAATTTGTCATATTTACAGAGTTTTGCTTACTCAGAAGCTTCAATTTTGACCAATTTCAGGCACAGAAATGACTTTAAACACACATATTTTAGTTGAAAAAGTAATATTTCACATCCAACAGTAATTTAAAGTCAAAAGATTAAATGTTAAAATTTGATCAATATTGACAATTTTTTGAACGTTCGACTGCTCCGGGGCTATCGTTTTTTATCATAAAATTGATTTTTTTTGGACTACCAAAAATGATTCAAAATGTCATTTGGATCGGGCCTCATGTTGAATAACCACTTTTTAAACCCTCACAGTTACCAAATTTGTCATATTTACAGAGTTTTGCTTACTCAGAAGCTTCAATTTTGACCAATTTCAGGCACAGAAATGACTTTAAACACACATATTTTAGTTGAAAAAGTAATAATTCACATCCAACAGTAATTTAAAGTCAAAAGATTAAATGTTAAAATGTCATCAATATTGACAATTTTTTGTACGTACGACTGGTCCAGGGTCATCGTTTTTCATCACAAAATTGATTTTTTGTCCTCTACCAAAAATGATTCAAAATGAAATTTGGATCGGGCCTCATGTTGAATAACCACTTTTTAAACCCTCACAGTGACCAAAATTGCCTTTTTTACAGAGTTTTCGCTTACACAAAAGCTTGAATTTTGACCAATTTCAGGCACAGAAATGACTTTAAACACACTTATTTGAGTTGAAAGAGTAATAATTCACATCCAACAGTATTTTAAAGTCAAAAGATTAAATGTTAAAATTTCATCAATATTGACAATTTTTTGTACGTTCGACTGGTCCGGGGTCATCGTTTTTCATCATAAAATTGATTTTTTGGGCTCTACCAAAAATGATTCAAAATCTCATTTGGATCGGGCCTCGTGTTGAATAACCACTTTTTAAACCCTCACAGTGGCCAAAATTGCCATTTTTACAGAGTTTTGCTTACTCAGAAGCTTCAATTTTGTCCAATTTCAGGCACAGAAATCACTTTAAACACACTTATGTTAGTTGAAAAGGTAATAATTCACATCCAACAGTCATTTAAAGTCAAAAGATTAAATTTTAAAATTTCATCAATATTGTCCACTTTTTTGAACGTTCGACTGGTCCGGGGTCATTGTTTTTCATCATAAAATTGATTTTTTGGGCTCTACCAAAAATAATTAAAAATGTCATTTGGATAGGGCCTCATGTTGAATAACCACTTTTTAAACCCTCACAGTTACCAAATTTGTCATATTTACAGAGTTTTGCTTACTCAGAGGCTTCAATTTTGACCAATTTCAGGCACAGAAATGACTTTAAACACACATATTTTAGTTGAAAAAGTAATAATTCACATCCAACAGTAATTTAAAGTCAAAAGATTAAATGTTAAAATTTGATCAATATTGACAATTTTTTGAACGTTCGACTGGTCCGGGGTCATCGTTTTTCATCATAAAATTGATTTTTTTTGGACTACCAAAAATGATTAAAAATGTCATTTGGATCGGGCCTCATGTTGAATAACCACTTTTTAAACCCTCACAGTGACCAAAATTGCCATTTATTACAGAGTTTTGCTTACTCAGAAGCTTCAATTTTGACCAATTTCAGGAACAGAAATGACTTTAAACACACATATTTTAGTTGAAAAAGTAATAATTCACATCCAACAGTAATTTAAAGTCAAAAGATTAAATGTTAAAATTTCATCAATATTGACAATTTTTTGTACGTTCGACTGGTCCGGGGTCATCGTTTTTCATCATAAAATTGATTTTTTGGGCTCTACCAAAAATGATTCAAAATGTCATTTGGATCGGGCCTCATGTAGAATAACCACTTTTTAAACCCTCACAGTTACCAAAATTGTCATATTTACAGAGTTTTGCTTACTCAGAACCTTCAATTTTGACCAATTTCAGGAACAGATATGACTTTAAACACACATATTTTAGTTGAAAAAGTAATAATTCACATCCAACAGTAATTTAAAGTCAAAAGATTAAATGTTAAAATTTCATCAATATTGACAATTTTTTGTACGTTTGACTGGTCCGGGGTCATCGTTTTTCATCATAAAATTGATTTTTTGGGCTCTACCACAAATGATTCAAAATCTCATTTGGATCGGGCCTCATGTTGAATAACCACTTTTTAAACCCTCACAGTGGCCAAAATTGCCATTTTTACAGAGTTTTAGTTACTCAGAAGCTTCAATTTTGTCCAATTTCAGGCACAGAAATCACTTTAAACACACTTATGTTAGTTGAAAAAGTAATAATTCACATCCAACAGTCATTTAAAGTCAAAAGATTACATTTTAAAATTTCATCAATATTGTCCACTTTTTTGAACGTTCGACTGGTCCGGGGTCATCGTTTTTCATCATAAAATTGATTTTTTGGGCTCTACCAAAAATGATTCAAAATGTCATTTGGATCGGGCCTCATGTAGAATAACCACTTTTTAAACCCTCACAGTTACCAAAATTGTCATATTTACAGAGTTTTGCTTACTCAGAAGCTTCAATTTTGACCAATTTCAGGCACAGAAATGACTTTAAACACACATATTTTAGTTGAAAAAGTAATATTTCACATCCAACAGTAATTTAAAGTCAAAAGATTAAATGTTAAAATTTGATCAATATTGACAATTTTTTGAACGTTCGACTGGTCCGGGGCTATCGTTTTTTATCATAAAATTGATTTTTTTTGGACTACCAAAAATGATTCAAAATGTCATTTGGATCGGGCCTCATGTTGAATAACCACTTTTTAAACCCTCACAGTTACCAAATTTGTCATATTTACAGAGTTTTGCTTACTCAGAAGCTTCAATTTTGACCAATTTCAGGCACAGAAATGACTTTAAACACACATATTTTAGTTGAAAAAGTAATATTTCACATCCAACAGTAATTTAAAGTCAAAAGATTAAATGTTAAAATTTGATCAATATTGACAATTTTTTGAACGTTCGACTGGTCCGGGGCTATCGTTTTTTATCATAAAATTGATTTTTTTTGGACTACCAAAAATGATTCAAAATGTCATTTGGATCGGGCCTCATGTTGAATAACCACTTTTTAAACCCTCACAGTGGCCAAAATTGCCATTTTTACAGAGTTTTGCTTACTCAGAAGCTTCAATTTTGTCCAATTTCAGGCACAGAAATCACTTTAAACACACTTATGTTAGTTGAAAAAGTAATAATTCACATCCAACAGTCATTTAAAGTCAAAAGATTAAATGTTAAAATGTCATCAATATTGACAATTTTGTGTACGTTCGACTGGTACGGGGTCATCGTTTTTCATCATAAAATTGATTTTTTGTCCTCTACCAAAAATGATTCAAAATGAAATTTGGATCGGGCCTCATGTTGAATAACCACTTTTTAAACCCTCACAGTGACCAAAATTGCCATTTTTACAGAGTTTTCGCTTACACAAAAGCTTGAATTTTGACCAATTTCAGGCACAGAAATGACTTTAAACACACTTATTTGAGTTGAAAGAGTAATAATTCACATCCAACAGTAATTTAAAGTCAAAAGATTAAATGTTAAAATTTCATCAATATTGACAATTTTTTGTACGTTCGACTGGTCCGGGGTCATCGTTTTTCATCATAAAATTGATTTTTTGGGCTCTACCAAAAATGATTCAAAATCTCATTTGGATCGGGCCTCGTGTTGAATAACCACTTTTTAAACCCTCACAGTTACCAAATTTGTCATATTTACAGAGTTTTGCTTACTCAGAGGCTTCAATTTTGACCAATTTCAGGCACAGAAATGACTTTAAACACACATATTTTAGTTGAAAAAGTAATAATTCACATCCAACAGTAATTTAAAGTCAAAAGATTAAATGTTAAAATTTGATCAATATTGACAATTTTTTGAACGTTCGACTGGTCCGGGGTCATCGTTTTTCATCATAAAATTGATTTTTTGGGCTCTACCAAAAATGATTCAAAATGTCATTTGGATCGGGCCTCATGTAGAATAACCACTTTTTAAACCCTCACAGTTACCAAAATTGTCATATTTACAGAGTTTTGCTTACTCAGAAGCTTCAATTTTGACCAATTTCAGGAACAGAAATGACTTTAAACACACATATTTTAGTTGAAAAAGTAATAATTCACATCCAACAGTAATTTAAAGTCAAAAGATTAAATGTTAAAATTTCATCAATATTGACAATTTTTTGTACGTTTGACTGGTCCGGGGTCATCGTTTTTCATCATAAAATTGATTTTTTGGGCTCTACCACAAATGATTCAAAATCTCATTTGGATCGGGCCTCATGTTGAATAACCACTTTTTAAACCCTCACAGTGGCCAAAATTGCCATTTTTACAGAGTTTTAGTTACTCAGAAGCTTCAATTTTGTCCAATTTCAGGCACAGAAATCACTTTAAACACACTTATGTTAGTTGAAAAAGTAATAATTCACATCCAACAGTCATTTAAAGTCAAAAGATTACATTTTAAAATTTCATCAATATTGTCCACTTTTTTGAACGTTCGACTGGTCCGGGGTCATCGTTTTTCATCATAAAATTGATTTTTTGGGCTCTACCAAAAATAATTCAAAATGTCATTTGGATCAGGCCTCATGTTGAATAACCACTTTTTAAACCCTCACAGTTACCAAATTTGTCATATTTACAGAGTTTTGCTTACTCAGAAGCTTCAATTTTGACCAATTTCAGGCACAGAAATGACTTTAAACACACATATTTTAGTTGAAAAAGTAATATTTCACATCCAACAGTAATTTAAAGTCAAAAGATTAAATGTTTAAATTTGATCAATATTGACAATTTTTTGAACGTTCAACTGGTCCGGGGCTATCGTTTTTTATCATAAAATTGATTTTTTTTGGACTACCAAAAATGATTCAAAATGTCATTTGGATCGGGCCTCATGTTGAATAACCACTTTTTAAACCCTCACAGTGGCCAAAATTGCCATTTTTACAGAGTTTTGCTTACTCAGAAGCTTCAATTTTGTCCAATTTCAGGCACAGAAATCACTTTAAACACACTTATGTTAGTTGAAAAAGTAATAATTCACATCCAACAGTCATTTAAAGTCAAAAGATTAAATGTTAAAATGTCATCAATATTGACAATTTTTTGTACGTTCGACTGGTACGGGGTCATCGTTTTTCATCATAAAATTGATTTTTTGGGCTCTACCAAAAATGATTCAAAATGTCATTTGGATCGGGCCTCATGTAGAATAACCACTTTTTAAACCCTCACAGTTACCAAAATTGTCATATTTACAGAGTTTTGCTTACTCAGAAGCTTCAATTTTGACCAATTTCAGGCACAGAAATGACTTTAAACACACTTATTTGAGTTGAAAAAGTAATAATTCACATCCAATAGTCATTTAAAGTCAAAAGATTAAATGTTAAAATTTGATCAATATTGACAATTTTTTGAACGTTCGACTGGTCCGGGGTCATCGTTTTTCATCATAAAATTGATTTTTTGGACTCTACCAAACATGATTCCAAATGTCATTTGGATCGGGCCTCATGTTGAATAACTACTTTTTAAACCCTCACATTGACCAAAATTGCCATTTATTACAGAGTTTTGCTTACTCAGAAGCTTCAATTTTGACCGATTTCAGGCACAGAAATGACTTTAAACACACATATTTTAGTTGAAAAAGTAATAATTCACATCCAACAGTAATTTAAAGTCAAAAGATTAAATGTTAAAATGTCATCAATATTGACAATTTTTTGTACGTACGACTGGTCCAGGGTCATCGTTTTTCATCACAAAATTGATTTTTTGTCCTCTACCAAAAATGATTCAAAATGAAATTTGGATCGGGCCTCATGTTGAATAACCACTTTTTAAACCCTCACAGTGACCAAAATTGCCATTTTTACAGAGTTTTCGCTTACACAAAAGCTTCAATTTTGACCAATTTCAGGCACAGAAATGACTTTAAACACACTTATTTGAGTTGAAAGAGTAATAATTCACATCCAACAGTAATTTAAAGTCAAAAGATTAAATGTTAAAATTTCATCAATATTGACAATTTTTTGTACGTTCGACTGGTCCGGGGTCATCGTTTTTCATCATAAAATTGATTTTTTGGGCTCTACCAAAAATGATTCAAAATCTCATTTGGATCGGGCCTCATGTTGAATAACCACTTTTTAAACCCTCACAGTGGCCAAAACTGCCATTTTTACAGAGTTTTGCTTACTCAGAAGCTTCAATTTTGTCCAATTTCAGGCACAGAAATCACTTTAAACACACTTATGTTAGTTGAAAAAGTAATGATTCACATCCAACAGTCATTTAAAGTCAAAAGATTAAATTTTTAAATTTCATCAATATTGTCCACTTTTTTGAACGTTCGACTGGTCCGGGGTCATTGTTTTTCATCATAAAATTGATTTTTTGGACTCTACCAAACATGATTCCAAATGTCATTTGGATCGGGCCTCATGTTGAACTAACCACTTTTTAAACCCTCACAGTGACCAAAATTGCCATTTATTACAGAGTTTTGCTTACTCAGAAGCTTCAATTTTGACCAATTTCAGGAACAGAAATGACTTTAAACACACATATTTTAGTTGAAAAAGTAATAATTCACATCCAACAGTAATTTAAAGTCAAAAGATTAAATGTTAACATTTCATCAATATTGACAATTTTTTGTACGTTCGACTGGTCCGGGGTCATCGTTTTTCATCATAAAATTGATTTTTTGGGCTCTACCAAAAATGATTCAAAATCTCATTTGGATCGGGCCTCATGTTGAATAACCACTTTTTAAACCCTCACAGTGGCCAAAATTGCCATTTTTACAGAGTTTTGCTTACTCAGAAGCTTCAATTTTGACCAATTTCAGGCACAGAAATGACTTTAAACACACATATTTTAGTTGAAAAAGTAATAATTCACATCCAACAGTAATTTAAAGTCAAAAGATTAAATGTTAAAATTTGATCAATATTGACAATTTTTTGAACGTTCGACTGGTCCGGGGTCATCGTTTTTCATCATAAAATTGATTTTTTTTGGACTACCAAAAATGATTAAAAATGTCATTTGGATCGGGCCTCATGTTGAATAACCACTTTTTAAACCCTCACAGTGACCAAAATTGCCATTTATTACAGAGTTTTGCTTACTCAGAAGCTTCAATTTTGACCAATTTCAGGAACAGAAATGACTTTAAACACACATATTTTAGTTGAAAAGGTAATAATTCACATCCAACAGTAATTTAAAGTCAAAAGATTAAATGTTAACATTTCATCAATATTGACAATTTTTTGTACGTTCGACTGGTCCGGGGTCATCGTTTTTCATCATAAAATTGATTTTTTGGGCTCTACCAAAAATGATTCAAAATGTCATTTGGATCGGGCCTCATGTAGAATAACCACTTTTTAAACCCTCACAGTTACCAAAATTGTCATATTTACAGAGTTTTGCTTACTCAGAAGCTTCAATTTTGACCAATTTCAGGAACAGAAATGACTTTAAACACACATATTTTAGTTGAAAAAGTAATAATTCACATCCAACAGTAATTTAAAGTCAAAAGATTAAATGTTAAAATTTCATCAATATTGACAATTTTATGTACGTTTGACTGGTCCGGGGTCATCGTTTTTCATCATAAAATTGATTTTTTGGGCTCTACCACAAATGATTCAAAATCTCATTTGGATCGGGCCTCATGTTGAATAACCACTTTTTAAACCCTCACAGTGGCCAAAATTGCCATTTTTACAGAGTTTTAGTTACTCAGAAGCTTCAATTTTGTCCAATTTCAGGCACAGAAATCACTTTAAACACACTTATGTTAGTTGAAAAAGTAATAATTCACATCCAACAGTCATTTAAAGTCAAAAGATTACATTTTAAAATTTCATCAATATTGTCCACTTTTTTGAACGTTCGACTGGTCCGGGGTCATCGTTTTTCATCATAAAATTGATTTTTTGGGCTCTACCAAAAATAATTCAAAATGTCATTTGGATCAGGCCTCATGTTGAATAACCACTTTTTAAACCCTCACAGTTACCAAATTTGTCATATTTACAGAGTTTTGCTTACTCAGAAGCTTCAATTTTGACCAATTTCAGGCACAGAAATGACTTTAAACACACATATTTTAGTTGAAAAAGTAATATTTCACATCCAACAGTAATTTAAAGTCAAAAGATTAAATGTTAAAATTTGATCAATATTGACAATTTTTTGAACGTTCGACTGGTCTGGGGCTATCGTTTTTTATCATAAAATTGATTTTTTTTGGACTACCAAAAATGATTCAAAATGTCATTTGGATCGGGCCTCATGTTGAATAACCACTTTTTAAACCCTCACAGTGGCCAAAATTGCCATTTTTACAGAGTTTTGCTTACTCAGAAGCTTCAATTTTGTCCAATTTCAGGCACAGAAATCACTTTAAACACACTTATGTTAGTTGAAAAAGTAATAATTCACCTCCATCAGTCATTTAAAGTCAAAAGATTAAATGTTAAAATGTCATCAATATTGACAATTTTGTGTACGTTCGACTGGTACGGGGTCATCGTTTTTCATCATAAAATTGATTTTTTGGGCTCTACCAAAAATGATTCAAAATGTCATTTGGATCAGGCCTCATGTAGAATAACCACTTTTTCAACCCTCACAGTTACCAAAATTGTCATATTTACAGAGTTTTGCTTACTCAGAAGCTTCAATTTTGACCAATTTCAGGAACAGAAATGACTTTAAACACACATATTTTAGTTGAAAAAGTAATATTTCACATCCAACAGTCATTTAAAGTCAAAAGATTACATTTTAAAATTTCATCAATATTGTCCACTTTTTTGAACGTTCGACTGGTCCGGGGTCATCGTTTTTCATCATAAAATTGATTTTTTGGGCTCTACCAAAAATAATTCAAAATGTCATTTGGATCAGGCCTCATGTTGAATAACCACTTTTTAAACCCTCACAGTTACCAAATTTGTCATATTTACAGAGTTTTGCTTACTCAGAAGCTTCAATTTTGACCAATTTCAGGCACAGAAATGACTTTAAACACACTTATTTGAGTTGAAAAAGTAATAATTCACATCCAATAGTCATTTAAAGTCAAAAGATTAAATGTTAAAATTTGATCAATATTGACAATTTTTTGAACGTTCGACTGGTCCGGGGTCATCGTTTTTCATCATAAAATTGATTTTTTTTGGACTACCAAAAATGATTCAAAATGTCATTTGGATCGGGCCTCATGTTGAATAACCACTTTTTAAACCCTCACAGTGACCAAAATTGCCATTTATTACAGAGTTTTGCTTACTCAGAAGCTTCAATTTTGACCAATTTCAGGCACAGAAATCACTTTAAACACACATATTTTAGTTGAAAAAGTAATAATTCACATCCAACAGTAATTTAAAGTCAAAAGATTACATTTTAAAATGTCATCAATATTGTCCACTTTTTTGAACGTTCGACTGGTCCGGGGTCATCGTTTTTCATCATAAAATGGATTTTTTGGACTCTACCAAACATGATTCCAAATGTCATTTGGATCGGGCCTCATGTTGAATAACTACTTTTTAAACCCTCACATTGACCAAAATTGCCATTTATTACAGAGTTTTGCTTACTCAGAAGCTTCAATTTTGACCGATTTCAGGCACAGAAATGACTTTAAACACACATATTTTAGTTGAAAAAGTAATAATTCACATCCAACAGTAATTTAAAGTCAAAAGATTAAATGTTAAAATGTCATCAATATTGACAATTTTTTGTACGTACGACTGGTCCAGGGTCATCGTTTTTCATCACAAAATTTTTTTGTCCTCTACCAAAAATGATTCAAAATGAAATTTGGATCGGGCCTCATGTTGAATAACCACTTTTTAAACCCTCACAGTGACCAAAATTGCCATTTTTACAGAGTTTTCGCTTGCACAAAAGCTTGAATTTTGACCAATTTCAGGCACAGAAATGACTTTAAACACACTTATTTGAGTTGAAAGAGTAATAATTCACATCCAACAGTAATTTAAAGTCAAAAGATTAAATGTTAAAATTTCATCAATATTGACAATTTTTTGTACGTTCGACTGGTCCGGGGTCATCGTTTTTCATCATAAAATTGATTTTTTGGGCTCTACCAAAAATGATTCAAAATCTCATTTGGATCGGGCCTCGTGTTGAATAACCACTTTTTAAACCCTCACAGTGGCCAAAATTGCCATTTTTACAGAGTTTTGCTTACTCAGAAGCTTCAATTTTGTCCAATTTCAGGCACAGAAATCACTTTAAACACACTTATGTTAGTTGAAAACAGTAATAATTCACATCCAACAGTCATTTAAAGTCAAAAGATTAAATTTAAAAAATTTCATCAATATTGTCCACTTTTTTGAACGTTCGACTGGTCCGGGGTCATTGTTTTTCATCATAAAATTGATTTTTTGGGCTCTACCAAAAATAATTAAAAATGTCATTTGGATCGGGCCTCATGTTGAATAACCACTTTTTAAACCCTCACAGTTACCAAATTGTCATATTTACAGAGTTTTGCTTACTCAGAAGCTTCAATTTTGACCAATTTCAGGCACAGAAATGACTTTAAACACACATATTTTAGTTGAAAAAGTAATAATTCACATCCAACAGTAATTTAAAGTCAAAAGATTAAATGTTAAAATTTCATCAATATTGACAATTTTTTGTACGTTTGACTGGTCCGGGGTCATCGTTTTTCATCATAAAATTGATTTTTTGGGCTCTACCACAAATGATTCAAAATCTCATTTGGATCGGGCCTCATGTTGAATAACCACTTTTTAAACCCTCACAGTGGCCAAAATTGCCATTTTTACAGAGTTTTAGTTACTCAGAAGCTTCAATTTTGTCCAATTTCAGGCACAGAAATCACTTTAAACACACTTATGTTAGTTGAAAAAGTAATAATTCACATCCAACAGTCATTTAAAGTCAAAAGATTACATTTTAAAATTTCATCAATATTGTCCACTTTTTTGAACGTTCGACTGGTCCGGGGTCATCGTTTTTCATCATAAAATTGATTTTTTGGGCTCTACCAAAAATAATTCAAAATGTCATTTGGATCAGGCCTCATGTTGAATAACCACTTTTTAAACCCTCACAGTTACCAAATTTGTCATATTTACAGAGTTTTGCTTACTCAGAAGCTTCAATTTTGACCAATTTCAGGCACAGAAATGACTTTAAACACACATATTTTAGTTGAAAAAGTAATAATTCACATCCAACAGTAATTTAAAGTCAAAAGATTAAATGTTAAAATTTGATCAATATTGACAATTTTTTGAACGTTCGACTGGTCCGGGGCTATCGTTTTTTATCATAAAATTGATTTTTTTTGGACTACCAAAAATGATTCAAAATGTCATTTGGATCGGGCCTCATGTTGAATAACCACTTTTTAAACCCTCACAGTGGCCAAAATTGCCATTTTTACAGAGTTTTGCTTACTCAGAAGCTTCAATTTTGTCCAATTTCAGGCACAGAAATCACTTTAAACACACTTATGTTAGTTGAAAAAGTAATAATTCACATCCAACAGTCATTTAAAGTCAAAAGATTAAATGTTAAAATTTGATCAATATTGACAACTTTTTGAACGTTCGACTGGTCCGGGGTCATCGTTTTTCATCATAAAATTGATTTTTTTTGGACTACCAAAAATGATTCAAAATGTCATTTGGATCGGGCCTCATGTTGAATAACAACTTTTTAAACCCTCACAGTGGCCAAAATTGCCATTTATTACAGAGTTTTGCTTACTCAGAAGCTTCAATTTTGACCAATTTCAGGCACAGAAATCACTTTAAACACACATATTTTAGTTGAAAAAGTAATAATTCACATCCAACAGTAATTTAAAGTCAAAAGATTAAATGTTAAAATTTCATCAATATTGACAATTTTTTGTACGTTCGACTGGTCCGGGGTCATCGTTTTTCATCATAAAATTGATTTTTTGGGCTCTACCAAAAATGATTCAAAATCTCATTTGGATCGGGCCTCATGTTGAATAACCACTTTTTAAACCCTCACAGTGGCCAAAATTGCCATTTTTACAGAGTTTTGCTTACTCAGAAGCTTCAATTTTGTCCAATTTCAGGCACAGAAATCACTTTAAACACACTTATATTAGTTGAAAAAGTAATGATTCACATCCAACAGTCATTTAAAGTCAAAAGATTAAATTTTTAAATTTCATCAATATTGTCCACTTTTTTGAACGTTCGACTGGTCCGGGGTCATTGTTTTTCATCATAAAATTGATTTTTTGGGCTCTACCAAAAATAATTAAAAATGTCATTTGGATCGGGCCTCATGTTGAATAACCACTTTTTAAACCCTCACAGTTACCAAAATTGCCATTTATTACAGAGTTTTGCTTACTCAGAAGCTTCAATTTTGACCAATTTCAGGAACAGAAATGACTTTAAACACACATATTTTAGTTGAAAAAGTAATAATTCACATCCAACAGTAATTTAAAGTCTAAAGATTAAATGGTAAAATTTCATCAATATTGACAATTTTTTGTACGTTCGACTGGTCCGGGGTCATCGTTTTTCATCATAAAATTGATTTTTTGGGCTCTACCAAAAATGATTCAAAATCTCATTTGGATCGGGTCTCATGTTGAATAACCACTTTTTAAACCCTCACAGTGGCCAACATTGCCATTTTTACAGAGTTTTGCTTACTCAGAAGCTTCAATTTTGACCAATTTCAGGCACAGAAATGACTTTAAACACACTAATTTCAGTTGAAAAAGTAATAATTCACATCCAACAGTCATTTAAAGTCAAAAGATTAAATGTTAAAATTTCATCAATATTGACCCCCTTTTTGAACGTTCGACTGGTCCGGGGTCATCGTTTTTCATCATAAAATTGATTTTTTGGACTCTACCAAACATGATTCCAAATGTCATTTGGATCGGGCCTCATGTTGAATTAACCACTTTTTAAACCCTCACAGTGACCAAAATTGCCATTTATTACAGAGTTTTGCTTACTCAGAAGCTTCAATTTTGACCAATTTCAGGAACAGAAATGACTTTAAACACACATATTTTAGTTGAAAAAGTAATAATTCACATCCAACAGTAATTTAAAGTCAAAAGATTAAATGTTAAAATTTCATCAATATTGACAATTTTTTGTACGTTCGACTGGTCCGGGGTCATCGTTTTTCATCATAAAATTGATTTTTTGGGCTCTACCAAAAATGATTCAAAATGTCATTTGGATCGGGCCTCATGTTGAATAACCACTTTTTAAACCCTCACAGTGGCCAAAATTGCCATTTTTACAGAGTTTTGCTTACTCAGAAGCTTCAATTTTGACCAATTTCAGGCACAGAAATGACTTTAAACACACATATTTTAGTTGAAAAAGTAATAATTCACATCCAACAGTAATTTAAAGTCAAAAGATTAAATGTTAAAATTTGATCAATATTGACAATTTTTTGAACGTTCGACTGGTCCGGGGTCATCGTTTTTCATCATAAAATTGATTTTTTTTGGACTACCAAAAATGATTAAAAATGTCATTTGGATCGGGCCTCATGTTGAATAACCACTTTTTAAACCCTCACAGTGACCAAAATTGCCATTTATTACAGAGTTTTGCTTACTCAGAAGCTTCAATTTTGACCAATTTCAGGAACAGAAATGACTTTAAACACACATATTTTAGTTGAAAAAGTAATAATTCACATCCAACAGTAATTTAAAGTCAAAAGATTAAATGTTAAAATTTCATCAATATTGACAATTTTTTGTACGTTCGACTGGTCCGGGGTCATCGTTTTTCATCATAAAATTGATTTTTTGGGCTCTACCAAAAATGATTCAAAATGTCATTTGGATCGGGCCTCATGTAGAATAACCACTTTTTAAACCCTCACAGTTACCAAAATTGTCATATTTACAGAGTTTTGCTTACTCAGAAGCTTCAATTTTGACCAATTTCAGGAACAGAAATGACTTTAAACACACATATTTTAGTTGAAAAAGTAATAATTCACATCCAACAGTAATTTAAAGTCAAAAGATTAAATGTTAAAATTTCATCAATATTGACAATTTTTTGTACGTTTGACTGGTCCGGGGTCATCGTTTTTCATCATAAAATTGATTTTTTGGGCTCTACCACAAATGATTCAAAATCTCATTTGGATCGGGCCTCATGTTGAATAACCACTTTTTAAACCCTCACGGTGGCCAAAATTGCCATTTTTACAGAGTTTTAGTTACTCAGAAGCTTCAATTTTGTCCAATTTCAGGCACAGAAATCACTTTAAACACACTTATGTTAGTTGAAAAAGTAATAATTCACATCCAACAGTCATTTAAAGTCAAAAGATTACATTTTAAAATTTCATCAATATTGTCCACTTTTTTGAACGTTCGACTGGTCCGGGGTCATCGTTTTTCATCATAAAATTGATTTTTTGGGCTCTACCAAAAAAAATTCAAAATGTCATTTGGATCAGGCCTCATGTTGAATAACCACTTTTTAAACCCTCACAGTTACCAAATTTGTCATATTTACAGAGTTTTGCTTACTCAGAAGCTTCAATTTTGACCAATTTCAGGCACAGAAATGACTTTAAACACACATATTTTAGTTGAAAAAGTAATATTTCACATCCAACAGTAATTTAAAGTCAAAAGATTAAATGTTAAAATTTGATCAATATTGACAATTTTTTGAACGTTCGACTGGTCCGGGGCTATCGTTTTTTATCATAAAATTGATTTTTTTTGGACTACCAAAAATGATTCAAAATGTCATTTGGATCGGGCCTCATGTTGAATAACCACTTTTTAAACCCTCACAGTGGCCAAAATTGCCATTTTTACAGAGTTTTGCTTACTCAGAAGCTTCAATTTTGTCCAATTTCAGGCACAGAAATCACTTTAAACACACTTATGTTAGTTGAAAAAGTAATAATTCACATCCAACAGTCATTTAAAGTCAAAAGATTAAATGTTAAAATGTCATCAATATTGACAATTTTGTGTACGTTCGACTGGTACGGGGTCATCGTTTTTCATCATAAAATTGATTTTTTGGGCTCTACCAAAAATGATTCAAAATGTCATTTGGATCAGGCCTCATGTAGAATAACCACTTTTTAAACCCTCACAGTTACCAAAATTGTCATATTTACAGAGTTTTGCTTACTCAGAAGCTTCAATTTTGACCAATTTCAGGAACAGAAATGACTTTAAACACACATATTTTAGTTGAAAAAGTAATAATTCACATCCAACAGTAATTTAAAGTCAAAAGATTAAATGTTAAAATTTCATCAATATTGACAATTTTTTGTACGTTTGACTGGTCCGGGGTCATCGTTTTTCATCATAAAATTGATTTTTTGGGCTCTACCACAAATGATTCAAAATCTCATTTGGATCGGGCCTCATGTTGAATAACCACTTTTTAAACCCTCACAGTGGCCAAAATTGCCATTTTTACAGAGTTTTAGTTACTCAGAAGCTTCAATTTTGTCCAATTTCAGGCACAGAAATCACTTTAAACACACTTATGTTAGTTGAAAAAGTAATAATTCACATCCAACAGTCATTTAAAGTCAAAAGATTACATTTTAAAATTTCATTAATATTGTCCACTTTTTTGAACGTTCGACTGGTCCGGGGTC
This sequence comes from Lissotriton helveticus, assembly GCF_964261635.1. NCBI lineage: Eukaryota > Metazoa > Chordata > Amphibia > Caudata > Salamandridae > Lissotriton > Lissotriton helveticus. The sequence goes on along the minus strand of NC_136063.1, from coordinate 1,074,531,932 downwards.
ATCGTTTTTCATCATAAAATTGATTTTTTGGGCTCTACCAAAAATAATTCAAAATGTCATTTGGATCAGGCCTCATGTTGAATAACCACTTTTTAAACCCTCACAGTTACCAAATTTGTCATATTTACAGAGTTTTGCTTACTCAGAAGCTTCAATTTTGACCAATTTCAGGCACAGAAATGACTTTAAACACACTTATTTGAGTTGAAAAAGTAATAATTCACATCCAACAGTAATTTAAAGTCAAAAGATTAAATGTTAAAATTTCATCAATATTGACAATTTTTTGTACGTTTGACTGGTCCGGGGTCATCGTTTTTCATCATAAAATTGATTTTTTGGGCTCTACCACAAATGATTCAAAATCTCATTTGGATCGGGCCTCATGTTGAATAACCACTTTTTAAACCCTCACGGTGGCCAAAATTGCCATTTTTACAGAGTTTTAGTTACTCAGAAGCTTCAATTTTGTCCAATTTCAGGCACAGAAATCACTTTAAACACACTTATGTTAGTTGAAAAAGTAATAATTCACATCCAACAGTCATTTAAAGTCAAAAGATTACATTTTAAAATTTCATCAATATTGTCCACTTTTTTGAACGTTCGACTGGTCCGGGGTCATCGTTTTTCATCATAAAATTGATTTTTTGGGCTCTACCAAAAAAAATTCAAAATGTCATTTGGATCAGGCCTCATGTTGAATAACCACTTTTTAAACCCTCACAGTTACCAAATTTGTCATATTTACAGAGTTTTGCTTACTCAGAAGCTTCAATTTTGACCAATTTCAGGCACAGAAATGACTTTAAACACACATATTTTAGTTGAAAAAGTAATATTTCACATCCAACAGTAATTTAAAGTCAAAAGATTAAATGTTAAAATTTGATCAATATTGACAATTTTTTGAACGTTCGACTGGTCCGGGGCTATCGTTTTTTATCATAAAATTGATTTTTTTTGGACTACCAAAAATGATTCAAAATGTCATTTGGATCGGGCCTCATGTTGAATAACCACTTTTTAAACCCTCACAGTGGCCAAAATTGCAATTTTTACAGAGTTTTGCTTACTCAGAAGCTTCAATTTTGTCCAATTTCAGGCACAGAAATCACTTTAAACACACTTATGTTAGTTGAAAAAGTAATAATTCACATCCAACAGTCATTTAAAGTCAAAAGATTAAATGTTAAAATGTCATCAATATTGACAATTTTGTGTACGTTCGACTGGTACGGGGTCATCGTTTTTCATCATAAAATTGATTTTTTGGGCTCTACCAAAAATGATTCAAAATGTCATTTGGATCAGGCCTCATGTAGAATAACCACTTTTTAAACCCTCACAGTTACCAAAATTGTCATATTTACAGAGTTTTGCTTACTCAGAAGCTTCAATTTTGACCAATTTCAGGAACAGAAATGACTTTAAACACACATATTTTAGTTGAAAAAGTAATAATTCACATCCAACAGTAATTTAAAGTCAAAAGATTAAATGTTAAAATTTCATCAATATTGACAATTTTTTGTACGTTTGACTGGTCCGGGGTCATCGTTTTTCATCATAAAATTGATTTTTTGGGCTCTACCACAAATGATTCAAAATCTCATTTGGATCGGGCCTCATGTTGAATAACCACTTTTTAAACCCTCACAGTGGCCAAAATTGCCATTTTTACAGAGTTTTAGTTACTCAGAAGCTTCAATTTTGTCCAATTTCAGGCACAGAAATCACTTTAAACACACTTATGTTAGTTGAAAAAGTAATAATTCACATCCAACAGTCATTTAAAGTCAAAAGATTACATTTTAAAATTTCATTAATATTGTCCACTTTTTTGAACGTTCGACTGGTCCGGGGTCATCGTTTTTCATCATAAAATTGATTTTTTGGGCTCTACCAAAAATAATTCAAAATGTCATTTGGATCAGGCCTCATGTTGAATAACCACTTTTTAAACCCTCACAGTTACCAAATTTGTCATATTTACAGAGTTTTGCTTACTCAGAAGCTTCAATTTTGACCAATTTCAGGCACAGAAATGACTTTAAACACACTTATTTGAGTTGAAAAAGTAATAATTCACATCCAATAGTCATTTAAAGTCAAAAGATTAAATGTTAAAATTTGATCAATATTGACAATTTTTTGAACGTTCGACTGGTCCGGGGTCATCGTTTTTCAACATAAAATTGATTTTTTGGGCTCTACCAAAAATGATTCAAAATCTCATTTGGATAGGGCCTCATGTTGAATAACCACTTTTTAAACCCTCACAGTGGCCAAAATTGCCATTTTTACAGAGTTTTGCTTACTCAGAAGCTTCTATTTTGTCCAATTTCAGGCACAGAAATCACTTTAAACACACTTATGTTAGTTGAAAAAGTAATGATTCACATCCAACAGTCATTTAAAGTCAAAAGATTAAATGTTAAAATTTCATCAATATTGACCCCCTTTTTGAACGTTCGACTGGTCCGGGGTCATCGTTTTTCATCATAAAATTGATTTTTTGGACTCTACCAAACATGATTCCAAATGTCATTTGGATCGGGCCTCATGTTGAATTAACCACTTTTTAAACCCTCACAGTGACCAAAATTGCCATTTATTACAGAGTTTTGCTTACTCAGAAGCTTCAATTTTGACCAATTTCAGGAACAGAAATGACTTTAAACACACATATTTTAGTTGAAAAAGTAATAATTCACATCCAACAGTAATTTAAAGTCAAAAGATTAAATGTTAAAATTTCATCAATATTGACAATTTTTTGTACGTTCGACTGGTCCGGGGTCATCGTTTTTCATCATAAAATTGATTTTTTGGGCTCTACCAAAAATGATTCAAAATCTCATTTGGATCGGGCCTCATGTTGAATAACCACTTTTTAAACCCTCACAGTGGCCAAAATTGCCATTTTTACAGAGTTTTGCTTACTCAGAAGCTTCAATTTTGACCAATTTCAGGCACAGAAATGACTTTAAACACACATATTTTAGTTGAAAAAGTAATAATTCACATCCAACAGTAATTTAAAGTCAAAAGATTAAATGTTAAAATGTGATCAATATTGACAATTTTTTGAACGTTCGACTGGTCCGGGGTCATCGTTTTTCATCATAAAATTGATTTTTTTTGGACTACCAAAAATTATTAAAAATGTCATTTGGATCGGGCCTCATGTTGAATAACCACTTTTTAAACCCTCACAGTGACCAAAATTGCCATTTATTACAGAGTTTTGCTTACTCAGAAGCTTCAATTTTGACCAATTTCAGGAACAGAAATGACTTTAAACACACATATTTTAGTTGAAAAAGTAATAATTCACATCCAACAGTAATTTAAAGTCAAAAGATTAAATGTTAAAATTTCATCAATATTGACAATTTTTTGTACGTTCGACTGGTCCGGGGTCATCGTTTTTCATCATAAAATTGATTTTTTGGGCTCTACCAAAAATGATTCAAAATGTCATTTGGATCGGGCCTCATGTAGAATAACCACTTTTTAAACCCTCACAGTTACCAAAATTGTCATATTTACAGAGTTTTGCTTACTCAGAAGCTTCAATTTTGACCAATTTCAGGAACAGAAATGACTTTAAACACACATATTTTAGTTGAAAAAGTAATAATTCACATCCAACAGTAATTTAAAGTCAAAAGATTAAATGTTAAAATTTCATCAATATTGACAATTTTTTGTACGTTTGACTGGTCCGGGGTCATCGTTTTTCATCATAAAATTGATTTTTTGGGCTCTACCACAAATGATTCAAAATCTCATTTGGATCGGGCCTCATGTTGAATAACCACTTTTTAAACCCTCACAGTGGCCAAAATTGCCATTTTTACAGAGTTTTAGTTACTCAGAAGCTTCAATTTTGTCCAATTTCAGGCACAGAAATCACTTTAAACACACTTATGTTAGTTGAAAAAGTAATAATTCACATCCAACAGTCATTTAAAGTCAAAAGATTACATTTTAAAATTTCATCAATATTGTCCACTTTTTTGAACGTTCGACTGGTCCGGGGTCATCGTTTTTCATCATAAAATTGATTTTTTGGGCTCTACCAAAAATAATTCAAAATGTCATTTGGATCAGGCCTCATGTTGAATAACCACTTTTTAAACCCTCACAGTTACCAAATTTGTCATATTTACAGAGTTTTGCTTACTCAGAAGCTTCAATTTTGACCAATTTCAGGCACAGAAATGACTTTAAACACACATATTTTAGTTGAAAAAGTAATATTTCACATCCAACAGTAATTTAAAGTCAAAAGATTAAATGTTAAAATTTGATCAATATTGACAATTTTTTGAACGTTCGACTGGTCCGGGGCTATCGTTTTTTATCATAAAATTGATTTTTTTTGGACTACCAAAAATGATTCAAAATGTCATTTGGATCGGGCCTCATGTAGAATAACCACTTTTTAAACCCTCACAGTTACCAAAATTGTCATATTTACAGAGTTTTGATTACTCAGAAGCTTCAATTTTGACCAATTTCAGGAACAGAAATGACTTTAAACACACATATTTTAGTTGAAAAAGTAATAATTCACATCCAACAGTAATTTAAAGTCAAAAGATTAAATGTTAAAATTTCATCAATATTGACAATTTTTTGTACGTTTGACTGGTCCGGGGTCATCGTTTTTCATCATAAAATTGATTTTTTGGGCTCTACCACAAATGATTCAAAATCTCATTTGGATCGGGCCTCATGTTGAATAACCACTTTTTAAACCCTCACAGTGGCCAAAATTGCCATTTTTACAGAGTTTTAGTTACTCAGAAGCTTCAATTTTGTCCAATTTCAGGCACAGAAATCACTTTAAACACACTTATGTTAGTTGAAAAAGTAATAATTCACATCCAACAGTCATTTAAAGTCAAAAGATTACATTTTAAAATTTCATCAATATTGTCCACTTTTTTGAACGTTCGACTGGTCCGGGGTCATCGTTTTTCATCATAAAATTGATTTTTTGGGCTCTACCAAAAATAATTCAAAATGTCATTTGGATCAGGCCTCATGTTGAATAACCACTTTTTAAACCCTCACAGTTACCAAATTTGTCATATTTACAGAGTTTTGCTTACTCAGAAGCTTCAATTTTGACCAATTTCAGGCACAGAAATGACTTTAAACACACATATTTTAGTTGAAAAAGTAATATTTCACATCCAACAGTAATTTAAAGTCAAAAGATTAAATGTTAAAATTTGATCAATATTGACAATTTTTTGAACGTTCGACTGGTCCGGGGCTATCGTTTTTTATCATAAAATTGATTTTTTTTGGACTACCAAAAATGATTCAAAATGTCATTTGGATCGGGCCTCATGTTGAATAACCACTTTTTAAACCCTCACAGTGGCCAAAATTGCCATTTTTACAGAGTTTTGCTTACTCAGAAGCTTCAATTTTGTCCAATTTCAGGCACAGAAATCACTTTAAACACACTTATGTTAGTTGAAAAAGTAATAATTCACATCCAACAGTCATTTAAAGTCAAAAGATTAAATGTTAAAATGTCATCAATATTGACAATTTTGTGTACGTTCGACTGGTACGGGGTCATCGTTTTTCATCATAAAATTGATTTTTTGGGCTCTACCAAAAATGATTCAAAATGTCATTTGGATCAGGCCTCATGTAGAATAACCACTTTTTAAACCCTCACAGTTACCAAAATTGTCATATTTACAGAGTTTTGCTTACTCAGAAGCTTCAATTTTGACCAATTTCAGGAACAGAAATGACTTTAAACACACATATTTTAGTTGAAAAAGTAATAATTCACATCCAACAGTAATTTAAAGTCAAAAGATTAAATGTTAAAATTTCATCAATATTGACAATTTTTTGTACGTTTGACTGGTCCGGGGTCATCGTTTTTCATCATAAAATTGATTTTTTGGGCTCTACCACAAATGATTCAAAATCTCATTTGGATCGGGCCTCATGTTGAATAACCACTTTTTAAACCCTCACAGTGGCCAAAATTGCCATTTTTACAGAGTTTTAGTTACTCAGAAGCTTCAATTGTGTCCAATTTCAGGCACAGAAATCACTTTAAACACACTTATGTTAGTTGAAAAAGTAATAATTCACATCCAACAGTCATTTAAAGTCAAAAGATTACATTTTAAAATGTCATCAATATTGTCCACTTTTTTGAACGTTCGACTGGTCCGGGGTCATCGTTTTTCATCATAAAATTGATTTTTTGGGCTCTACCAAAAATAATTCAAAATGTCATTTGGATCAGGCCTCATGTTGAATAACCACTTTTTAAACCCTCACAGTTACCAAATTTGTCATATTTACAGAGTTTTGCTTACTCAGAAGCTTCAATTTGACCAATTTCAGGCACAGAAATGACTTTAAACACACTTATTTGAGTTGAAAAAGTAATAATTCACATCCAATAGTCATTTAAAGTCAAAAGATTAAATGTTAAAATTTCATCAATATTGACAATTTTTTGTACGTTTGACTGGTCCGGGGTCATTGTTTTTCATCATAAAATTGATTTTTTTGGGCTCTACCACAAATGATTCAAAATCTCATGTGGATCGGGCCTCATGTTGAATAACCACTTTTTAAACCCTCACAGTGGCCAAAATTGCCATTTTTACAGAGTTTTAGTTACTCAGAAGCTTCAATTTTGTCCAATTTCAGGCACAGAATTCACTTTAAACACACTTATGTTAGTTGAAAAAGTAATAATTCACATCCAACAGTCATTTAAAGTCAAAAGATTACATTTTAAAATTTCATCAATATTGTCCACTTTTTTGAACGTTCGACTGGTCCGGGGTCATCGTTTTTCATCATAAAATTGATTTTTTGGGCTCTACCAAAAATAATTCAAAATGTCATTTGGATCAGGCCTCATGTTGAATAACCACTTTTTAAACCCTCACAGTTACCAAATTTGTCATATTTTCAGAGTTTTGCTTACTCAGAAGCTTCAATTTTGACCAATTTCAGGCACAGAAATGACTTTAAACACACATATTTTAGTTGAAAAAGTAATATTTCACATCCAACAGTAATTTAAAGTCAAAAGATTAAATGTTAAAATTTCATCAATATTGACAATTTTTTGTACGTTTGACTGGTCCGGGGTCATCGTTTTTCATCATAAAATTGATTTTTTGGGCTCTACCACAAATGATTCAAAATCTCATTTGGATCGGGCCTCATGTTGAATAACCACTTTTTAAACCCTCACAGTGGCCAAAATTGCCATTTTTACAGAGTTTTAGTTACTCAGAAGCTTCAATTTTGTCCAATTTCAGGCACAGAAATCACTTTAAACACACTTATGTTAGTTGAAAAAGTAATAATTCACATCCAACAGTCATTTAAAGTCAAAAGATTACATTTTAAAATTTCATTAATATTGTCCACTTTTTTGAACGTTCGACTGGTCCGGGGTCATCGTTTTTCATCATAAAATTGATTTTTTGGGCTCTACCAAAAATAATTCAAAATGTCATTTGGATCAGGCCTCATGTTGAATAACCACTTTTTAAACCCTCACAGTTACCAAATTTGTCATATTTACAGAGTTTTGCTTACTCAGAAGCTTCAATTTTGACCAATTTCAGGCACAGAAATGACTTTAAACACACTTATTTGAGTTGAAAAAGTAATAATTCACATCCAATAGTCATTTAAAGTCAAAAGATTAAATGTTAAAATTTGATCAATATTGACAATTTTTTGAACGTTCGACTGGTCCGGGGTCATCGTTTTTCAACATAAAATTGATTTTTTGGGCTCTACCAAAAATGATTCAAAATCTCATTTGGATAGGGCCTCATGTTGAATAACCACTTTTTAAACCCTCACAGTGGCCAAAATTGCCATTTTTACAGAGTTTTGCTTACTCAGAAGCTTCTATTTTGTCCAATTTCAGGCACAGAAATCACTTTAAACACACTTATGTTAGTTGAAAAAGTAATGATTCACATCCAACAGTCATTTAAAGTCAAAAGATTAAATGTTAAAATTTCATCAATATTGACCCCCTTTTTGAACGTTCGACTGGTCCGGGGTCACCGTTTTTCATCATAAAATTGATTTTTTTGGACTCTACCAAACATGATTCCAAATGTCATTTGGATCGGGCCTCATGTTGAATTAACCACTTTTTAAACCCTCACAGTGACCAAAATTGCCATTTATTACAGAGTTTTGCTTACTCAGAAGCTTCAATTTTGACCAATTTCAGGAACAGAAATGACTTTAAACACACATATTTTAGTTGAAAAAGTAATAATTCACATCCAACAGTAATTTAAAGTCAAAAGATTAAATGTTAAAATTTCATCAATATTGACAATTTTTTGTACGTTCGACTGGTCCGGGGTCATCGTTTTTCATCATAAAATTGATTTTTTGGGCTCTACCAAAAATGATTCAAAATCTCATTTGGATCGGGCCTCATGTTGAATAACCACTTTTTAAACCCTCACAGTGGCCAAAACTGCCATTTTTACAGAGTTTTGCTTACTCAGAAGCTTCAATTTTGTCCAATTTCAGGCACAGAAATCACTTTAAAAACACTTATGTTAGTTGAAAAAGTAATGATTCACATCCAACAGTCATTTAAAGTCAAAAGATTAAATTTTTAAATTTCATCAATATTGTCCACTTTTTTGAACGTTCGACTGGTCCGGGGTCATTGTTTTTCATCATAAAATTGATTTTTTGGACTCTACCAAACATGATTCCAAATGTCATTTGGATCGGGCCTCATGTTGAATTAACCACTTTTTAAACCCTCACAGTGACCAAAATTGCCATTTATTACAGAGTTTTGCTTACTCAGAAGCTTCAATTTTGACCAATTTCAGGAACAGAAATGACTTTAAACACACATATTTTAGTTGAAAAAGTAATAATTCACATCCAACAGTAATTTAAAGTTAAAAGATTAAATGTTAACATTTCATCAATATTGACAATTTTTTGTACGTTCGACTGTTCCGGGGTCATCGTTTTTCATCATAAAATTGATTTTTTGGGCTCTACCAAAAATGATTCAAAATCTCATTTGGATCGGGCCTCATGTTGAATAACCACTTTTTAAACCCTCACAGTGGCCAAAATTGCCATTTTTACAGAGTTTTGCTTACTCAGAAGCTTCAATTTTGACCAATTTCAGGCACAGAAATGACTTTAAACACACATATTTTAGTTGAAAAAGTAATAATTCACATCCAACAGTAATTTAAAGTCAAAAGATTAAATGTTAAAATTTGATCAATATTGACAATTTTTTGAACGTTCGACTGGTCCGGGGTCATCGTTTTTCATCATAAAATTGATTTTTTTTGGACTACCAAAAATGATTAAAAATGTCATTTGGATCGGGCCTCATGTTGAATAACCACTTTTTAAACCCTCACAGTGAGCCAAAATTGCCATTTATTACAGAGTTTTGCTTACTCAGAAGCTTCAATTTTGACCAATTTCAGGAACAGAAATGACTTTAAACACACATATTTTAGTTGAAAAGGTAATAATTCACATCCAACAGTAATTTAAAGTCAAAAGATTAAATGTTAACATTTCATCAATATTGACAATTTTTTGTACGTTCGACTGGTCCGGGGTCATCGTTTTTCATCATAAAATTGATTTTTTGGGCTCTACCAAAAATGATTCAAAATGTCATTTGGATCGGGCCTCATGTAGAATAACCACTTTTTAAACCCTCACAGTTACCAAAATTGTCATATTTACAGAGTTTTGCTTACTCAGAAGCTTCAATTTTGACCAATTTCAGGAACAGAAATGACTTTAAACACACATATTTTAGTTGAAAAAGTAATAATTCACATCCAACAGTAATTTAAAGTCAAAAGATTAAATGTTAAAATTTCATCAATATTGACAATTTTTTGTACGTTTGACTGGTCCGGGGTCATCGTTTTTCATCATAAAATTGATTTTTTGGGCTCTACCACAAATGATTCAAAATCTCATTTGGATCGGGCCTCATGTTGAATAACCACTTTTTAAACCCTCACAGTGGCCAAAATTGCCATTTTTACAGAGTTTTAGTTACTCAGAAGCTTCAATTTTGTCCAATTTCAGGCACAGAAATCACTTTAAACACACTTATGTTAGTTGAAAAAGTAATAATTCACATCCAACAGTCATTTAAAGTCAAAAGATTACATTTTAAAATTTCATCAATATTGTCCACTTTTTTGAACGTTCGACTGGTCCGGGGTCATCGTTTTTCATCATAAAATTGATTTTTTGGGCTCTACCAAAAATAATTCAAAATGTCATTTGGATCAGGCCTCATGTTGAATAACCACTTTTTAAACCCTCACAGTTACCAAATTTGTCATATTTACAGAGTTTTGCTTACTCAGAAGCTTCAATTTTGACCAATTTCAGGCACAGAAATGACTTTAAACACACATATTTTAGTTGAAAAAGTAATATTTCACATCCAACAGTAATTTAAAGTCAAAAGATTAAATGTTAAAATTTGATCAATATTGACAATTTTTTGAACGTTCGACTGGTCCGGGGCTATCGTTTTTTATCATAAAATTGATTTTTTTTGGACTACCAAAAATGATTCAAAATGTCATTTGGATCGGGCCTCATGTTGAATAACCACTTTTTAAACCCTCACAGTGGCCAAAATTGCCATTTTTACAGAGTTTTGCTTACTCAGAAGCTTCAATTTTGTCCAATTTCAGGCACAGAAATCACTTTAAACACACTTATGTTAGTTGAAAAAGTAATAATTCACCTCCAACAGTCATTTAAAGTCAAAAGATTAAATGTTAAAATGTCATCAATATTGACAATTTTGTGTACGTTCGACTGGTACGGGGTCATCGTTTTTCATCATAAAATTTATTTTTTGGGCTCTACCAAAAATGATTCAAAATGTCATTTGGATCAGGCCTCATGTAGAATAACCACTTTTTAAACCCTCACAGTTACCAAAATTGTCATATTTACAGAGTTTTGCTTACTCAGAAGCTTCAATTTTGACCAATTTCAGGAACAGAAATGACTTTAAACACACATATTTTAGTTGAAAAAGTAATAATTCACATCCAACAGTCATTTAAAGTCAAAAGATTACATTTTAAAATTTCATCAATATTGTCCACTTTTTTGAACGTTCGACTGGTCCGGGGTCATCGTTTTTCATCATAAAATTGATTTTTTGGGCTCTACCAAAAATAATTCAAAATGTCATTTGGATCAGGCCTCATGTTGAATAACCACTTTTTAAACCCTCACAGTTACCAAATTTGTCATATTTACAGAGTTTTGCTTACTCAGAAGCTTCAATTTTGACCAATTTCAGGCACAGAAATGACTTTAAACACACTTATTTGAGTTGAAAAAGTAATAATTCACATCCAATAGTCATTTAAAGTCAAAAGATTAAATGTTAAAATTTGATCAATATTGACAATTTTTTGAACGTTCGACTGGTCCGGGGTCATCGTTTTTCATCATAAAATTGATTTTTTTTGGACTACCAAAAATGATTCAAAATGTCATTTGGATCGGGCCTCATGTTGAATAACCACTTTTTAAACCCTCACAGTGACCAAAATTGCCATTTATTACATAGTTTTGCTTACTCAGAAGCTTCAATTTTGACCAATTTCAGGCACAGAAATCACTTTAAACACACATATTTTAGTTGAAAAAGTAATAATTCACATCCAACAGTAATTTAAAGTCAAAAGATTACATTTTAAAATGTCATCAATATTGTCCACTTTTTTGAACGTTCGACTGGTCCGGGGTCATCGTTTTTCATCATAAAATTGATTTTTTGGACTCTACCAAACATGATTCCAAATGTCATTTGGATCGGGCCTCATGTTGAATAACTACTTTTTAAACCCTCACATTGACCAAAATTGCCATTTTTACAGAGTTTTCGCTTACACAAAAGCTTGAATTTTGACCAATTTCAGGCACAGAAATCACTTTAAACACACTTATGTTAGTTGAAAAAGTAATAATTCACATCCAACAGTCATTTAAAGTCAAAAGATTAAATGTTAAAATGTCATCAATATTGACAATTTTGTGTACGTTCGACTGGTACGGGGTCATCGTTTTTCATCATAAAATTGATTTTTTGGGCTCTACCAAAAATGATTCAAAATGTCATTTGGATCAGGCCTCATGTAGAATAACCACTTTTTAAACCCTCACAGTTACCAAAATTGTCATATTTACAGAGTTTTGCTTACTCAGAAGCTTCAATTTTGACCAATTTCAGGAACAGAAATGACTTTAAACACACATATTTTAGTTGAAAAAGTAATAATTCACATCCAACAGTAATTTAAAGTCAAAAGATTAAATGTTAAAATTTCATCAATATTGACAATTTTTTGTACGTTTGACTGGTCCGGGGTCATCGTTTTTCATCATAAAATTGATTTTTTGGGCTCTACCACAAATGATTCAAAATCTCATTTGGATCGGGCCTCATGTTGAATAACCACTTTTTAAACCCTCACAGTGGCCAAAATTGCCATTTTTACAGAGTTTTAGTTACTCAGAAGCTTCAATTGTGTCCAATTTCAGGCACAGAAATCACTTTAAACACACTTATGTTAGTTGAAAAAGTAATAATTCACATCCAACAGTCATTTAAAGTCAAAAGATTACATTTTAAAATGTCATCAATATTGTCCACTTTTTTGAACGTTCGACTGGTCCGGGGTCATCGTTTTTCATCATAAAATTGATTTTTTGGGCTCTACCAAAAATAATTCAAAATGTCATTTGGATCAGGCCTCATGTTGAATAACCACTTTTTAAACCCTCACAGTTACCAAATTTGTCATATTTACAGAGTTTTGCTTACTCAGAAGCTTCAATTTGACCAATTTCAGGCACAGAAATGACTTTAAACACACTTATTTGAGTTGAAAAAGTAATAATTCACATCCAATAGTCATTTAAAGTCAAAAGATTAAATGTTAAAATTTCATCAATATTGACAATTTTTTGTACGTTTGACTGGTCCGGGGTCATTGTTTTTCATCATAAAATTGATTTTTTTGGGCTCTACCACAAATGATTCAAAATCTCATTTGGATCGGGCCTCATGTTGAATAACCACTTTTTAAACCCTCACAGTGGCCAAAATTGCCATTTTTACAGAGTTTTAGTTACTCAGAAGCTTCAATTTTGTCCAATTTCAGGCACAGAATTCACTTTAAACACACTTATGTTAGTTGAAAAAGTAATAATTCACATCCAACAGTCATTTAAAGTCAAAAGATTACATTTTAAAATTTCATCAATATTGTCCACTTTTTTGAACGTTCGACTGGTCCGGGGTCATCGTTTTTCATCATAAAATTGATTTTTTGGGCTCTACCAAAAATAATTCAAAATGTCATTTGGATCAGGCCTCATGTTGAATAACCACTTTTTAAACCCTCACAGTTACCAAATTTGTCATATTTTCAGAGTTTTGCTTACTCAGAAGCTTCAATTTTGACCAATTTCAGGCACAGAAATGACTTTAAACACACATATTTTAGTTGAAAAAGTAATATTTCACATCCAACAGTAATTTAAAGTCAAAAGATTAAATGTTAAAATTTCATCAATATTGACAATTTTTTGTACGTTTGACTGGTCCGGGGTCATCGTTTTTCATCATAAAATTGATTTTTTGGGCTCTACCACAAATGATTCAAAATCTCATTTGGATCGGGCCTCATGTTGAATAACCACTTTTTAAACCCTCACAGTGGCCAAAATTGCCATTTTTACAGAGTTTTAGTTACTCAGAAGCTTCAATTTTGTCCAATTTCAGGCACAGAAATCACTTTAAACACACTTATGTTAGTTGAAAAAGTAATAATTCACATCCAACAGTCATTTAAAGTCAAAAGATTACATTTTAAAATTTCATTAATATTGTCCACTTTTTTGAACGTTCGACTGGTCCGGGGTCATCGTTTTTCATCATAAAATTGATTTTTTGGGCTCTACCAAAAATAATTCAAAATGTCATTTGGATCAGGCCTCATGTTGAATAACCACTTTTTAAACCCTCACAGTTACCAAATTTGTCATATTTACAGAGTTTTGCTTACTCAGAAGCTTCAATTTTGACCAATTTCAGGCACAGAAATGACTTTAAACACACTTATTTGAGTTGAAAAAGTAATAATTCACATCCAATAGTCATTTAAAGTCAAAAGATTAAATGTTAAAATTTGATCAATATTGACAATTTTTTGAACGTTCGACTGGTCCGGGGTCATCGTTTTTCAACATAAAATTGATTTTTTGGGCTCTACCAAAAATGATTCAAAATCTCATTTGGATAGGGCCTCATGTTGAATAACCACTTTTTAAACCCTCACAGTGGCCAAAATTGCCATTTTTACAGAGTTTTGCTTACTCAGAAGCTTCTATTTTGTCCAATTTCAGGCACAGAAATCACTTTAAACACACTTATGTTAGTTGAAAAAGTAATGATTCACATCCAACAGTCATTTAAAGTCAAAAGATTAAATGTTAAAATTTCATCAATATTGACCCCCTTTTTGAACGTTCGACTGGTCCGGGGTCACCGTTTTTCATCATAAAATTGATTTTTTTGGACTCTACCAAACATGATTCCAAATGTCATTTGGATCGGGCCTCATGTTGAATTAACCACTTTTTAAACCCTCACAGTGACCAAAATTGCCATTTATTACAGAGTTTTGCTTACTCAGAAGCTTCAATTTTGACCAATTTCAGGAACAGAAATGACTTTAAACACACATATTTTAGTTGAAAAAGTAATAATTCACATCCAACAGTAATTTAAAGTCAAAAGATTAAATGTTAAAATTTCATCAATATTGACAATTTTTTGTACGTTCGACTGGTCCGGGGTCATCGTTTTTCATCATAAAATTGATTTTTTGGGCTCTACCAAAAATGATTCAAAATCTCATTTGGATCGGGCCTCATGTTGAATAACCACTTTTTAAACCCTCACAGTGGCCAAAACTGCCATTTTTACAGAGTTTTGCTTACTCAGAAGCTTCAATTTTGTCCAATTTCAGGCACAGAAATCACTTTAAAAACACTTATGTTAGTTGAAAAAGTAATGATTCACATCCAACAGTCATTTAAAGTCAAAAGATTAAATTTTTAAATTTCATCAATATTGTCCACTTTTTTGAACGTTCGACTGGTCCGGGGTCATTGTTTTTCATCATAAAATTGATTTTTTGGACTCTACCAAACATGATTCCAAATGTCATTTGGATCGGGCCTCATGTTGAATTAACCACTTTTTAAACCCTCACAGTGACCAAAATTGCCATTTATTACAGAGTTTTGCTTACTCAGAAGCTTCAATTTTGACCAATTTCAGGAACAGAAATGACTTTAAACACACATATTTTAGTTGAAAAAGTAATAATTCACATCCAACAGTAATTTAAAGTTAAAAGATTAAATGTTAACATTTCATCAATATTGACAATTTTTTGTACGTTCGACTGTTCCGGGGTCATCGTTTTTCATCATAAAATTGATTTTTTGGGCTCTACCAAAAATGATTCAAAATCTCATTTGGATCGGGCCTCATGTTGAATAACCACTTTTTAAACCCTCACAGTGGCCAAAATTGCCATTTTTACAGAGTTTTGCTTACTCAGAAGCTTCAATTTTGACCAATTTCAGGCACAGAAATGACTTTAAACACACATATTTTAGTTGAAAAAGTAATAATTCACATCCAACAGTAATTTAAAGTCAAAAGATTAAATGTTAAAATTTGATCAATATTGACAATTTTTTGAACGTTCGACTGGTCCGGGGTCATCGTTTTTCATCATAAAATTGATTTTTTTTGGACTACCAAAAATGATTAAAAATGTCATTTGGATCGGGCCTCATGTTGAATAACCACTTTTTAAACCCTCACAGTGAGCCAAAATTGCCATTTATTACAGAGTTTTGCTTACTCAGAAGCTTCAATTTTGACCAATTTCAGGAACAGAAATGACTTTAAACACACATATTTTAGTTGAAAAGGTAATAATTCACATCCAACAGTAATTTAAAGTCAAAAGATTAAATGTTAACATTTCATCAATATTGACAATTTTTTGTACGTTCGACTGGTCCGGGGTCATCGTTTTTCATCATAAAATTGATTTTTTGGGCTCTACCAAAAATGATTCAAAATGTCATTTGGATCGGGCCTCATGTAGAATAACCACTTTTTAAACCCTCACAGTTACCAAAATTGTCATATTTACAGAGTTTTGCTTACTCAGAAGCTTCAATTTTGACCAATTTCAGGAACAGAAATGACTTTAAACACACATATTTTAGTTGAAAAAGTAATAATTCACATCCAACAGTAATTTAAAGTCAAAAGATTAAATGTTAAAATTTCATCAATATTGACAATTTTTTGTACGTTTGACTGGTCCGGGGTCATCGTTTTTCATCATAAAATTGATTTTTTGGGCTCTACCACAAATGATTCAAAATCTCATTTGGATCGGGCCTCATGTTGAATAACCACTTTTTAAACCCTCACAGTGGCCAAAATTGCCATTTTTACAGAGTTTTAGTTACTCAGAAGCTTCAATTTTGTCCAATTTCAGGCACAGAAATCACTTTAAACACACTTATGTTAGTTGAAAAAGTAATAATTCACATCCAACAGTCATTTAAAGTCAAAAGATTACATTTTAAAATTTCATCAATATTGTCCACTTTTTTGAACGTTCGACTGGTCCGGGGTCATCGTTTTTCATCATAAAATTGATTTTTTGGGCTCTACCAAAAATAATTCAAAATGTCATTTGGATCAGGCCTCATGTTGAATAACCACTTTTTAAACCCTCACAGTTACCAAATTTGTCATATTTACAGAGTTTTGCTTACTCAGAAGCTTCAATTTTGACCAATTTCAGGCACAGAAATGACTTTAAACACACATATTTTAGTTGAAAAAGTAATATTTCACATCCAACAGTAATTTAAAGTCAAAAGATTAAATGTTAAAATTTGATCAATATTGACAATTTTTTGAACGTTCGACTGGTCCGGGGCTATCGTTTTTTATCATAAAATTGATTTTTTTTGGACTACCAAAAATGATTCAAAATGTCATTTGGATCGGGCCTCATGTTGAATAACCACTTTTTAAACCCTCACAGTGGCCAAAATTGCCATTTTTACAGAGTTTTGCTTACTCAGAAGCTTCAATTTTGTCCAATTTCAGGCACAGAAATCACTTTAAACACACTTATGTTAGTTGAAAAAGTAATAATTCACCTCCAACAGTCATTTAAAGTCAAAAGATTAAATGTTAAAATGTCATCAATATTGACAATTTTGTGTACGTTCGACTGGTACGGGGTCATCGTTTTTCATCATAAAATTGATTTTTTGGGCTCTACCAAAAATGATTCAAAATGTCATTTGGATCAGGCCTCATGTAGAATAACCACTTTTTAAACCCTCACAGTTACCAAAATTGTCATATTTACAGAGTTTTGCTTACTCAGAAGCTTCAATTTTGACCAATTTCAGGAACAGAAATGACTTTAAACACACATATTTTAGTTGAAAAAGTAATAATTCACATCCAACAGTCATTTAAAGTCAAAAGATTACATTTTAAAATTTCATCAATATTGTCCACTTTTTTGAACGTTCGACTGGTCCGGGGTCATCGTTTTTCATCATAAAATTGATTTTTTGGGCTCTACCAAAAATAATTCAAAATGTCATTTGGATCAGGCCTCATGTTGAATAACCACTTTTTAAACCCTCACAGTTACCAAATTTGTCATATTTACAGAGTTTTGCTTACTCAGAAGCTTCAATTTTGACCAATTTCAGGCACAGAAATGACTTTAAACACACTTATTTGAGTTGAAAAAGTAATAATTCACATCCAATAGTCATTTAAAGTCAAAAGATTAAATGTTAAAATTTGATCAATATTGACAATTTTTTGAACGTTCGACTGGTCCGGGGTCATCGTTTTTCATCATAAAATTGATTTTTTTTGGACTACCAAAAATGATTCAAAATGTCATTTGGATCGGGCCTCATGTTGAATAACCACTTTTTAAACCCTCACAGTGACCAAAATTGCCATTTATTACATAGTTTTGCTTACTCAGAAGCTTCAATTTTGACCAATTTCAGGCACAGAAATCACTTTAAACACACATATTTTAGTTGAAAAAGTAATAATTCACATCCAACAGTAATTTAAAGTCAAAAGATTACATTTTAAAATGTCATCAATATTGTCCACTTTTTTGAACGTTCGACTGGTCCGGGGTCATCGTTTTTCATCATAAAATTGATTTTTTGGACTCTACCAAACATGATTCCAAATGTCATTTGGATCGGGCCTCATGTTGAATAACTACTTTTTAAACCCTCACATTGACCAAAATTGCCATTTTTACAGAGTTTTCGCTTACACAAAAGCTTGAATTTTGACCAATTTCAGGCACAGAAATGACTTTAAACACACTTATTTGAGTTGAAAGAGTAATAATTCACATCCAACAGTAATTTAAAGTCAAAAGATTAAATGTTAAAATTTCATCAATATTGACAATTTTTTGTACGTTCGACTGGTCCGGGGTCATCGTTTTTCATCATAAAATTGATTTTTTGGGCTCTACCAAAAATGATTCAAAATCTCATTTGGATCGGGCCTCGTGTTGAATAACCACTTTTTAAACCCTCACAGTGGCCAAAATTGCCATTTTTACAGAGTTTTGCTTACTCAGAAGCTTCAATTTTGTCCAATTTCAGGCACAGAAATCACTTTAAACACACTTATGTTAGTTGAAAACAGTAATAATTCACATCCAACAGTCATTTAAAGTCAAAAGATTAAATTAAAAAAATTTCATCAATATTGTCCACTTTTTTGAACGTTCGACTGGTCCGGGGTCATTGTTTTTCATCATAAAATTGATTTTTTGGGCTCTACCAAAAATAATTAAAAATGTCATTTGGATCGGGCCTCATGTTGAATAACCACTTTTTAAACCCTCACAGTTACCAAATTGTCATATTTACAGAGTTTTGCTTACTCAGAAGCTTCAATTTTGACCAATTTCAGGCACAGAAATGACTTTAAACACACATATTTTAGTTGAAAAAGTAATAATTCACATCCAACAGTAATTTAAAGTCAAAAGATTAAATGTTAAAATTTCATCAATATTGACAATTTTTTGTACGTTTGACTGGTCCGGGGTCATCGTTTTTCATCATAAAATTGATTTTTTGGGCTCTACCACAAATGATTCAAAATCTCATTTGGATCGGGCCTCATGTTGAATAACCACTTTTTAAACCCTCACAGTGGCCAAAATTGCCATTTTTACAGAGTTTTAGTTACTCAGAAGCTTCAATTTTGTCCAATTTCAGGCACAGAAATCACTTTAAACACACTTATGTTAGTTGAAAAAGTAATAATTCACATCCAACAGTCATTTAAAGTCAAAAGATTACATTTTAAAATTTCATTAATATTGTCCACTTTTTTGAACGTTCGACTGGTCCGGGGTCATCGTTTTTCATCATAAAATTGATTTTTTGGGCTCTACCAAAAATAATTCAAAATGTCATTTGGATCAGGCCTCATGTTGAATAACCACTTTTTAAACCCTCACAGTTACCAAATTTGTCATATTTACAGAGTTTTGCTTACTCAGAAGCTTCAATTTTGACCAATTTCAGGCACAGAAATGACTTTAAACACACTTATTTGAGTTGAAAAAGTAATAATTCACATCCAATAGTCATTTAAAGTCAAAAGATTAAATGTTAAAATTTGATCAATATTGACAATTTTTTGAACGTTCGACTGGTCCGGGGTCATCGTTTTTCAACATAAAATTGATTTTTTGGGCTCTACCAAAAATGATTCAAAATCTCATTTGGATAGGGCCTCATGTTGAATAACCACTTTTTAAACCCTCACAGTGGCCAAAATTGCCATTTTTACAGAGTTTTGCTTACTCAGAAGCTTCTATTTTGTCCAATTTCAGGCACAGAAATCACTTTAAACACACTTATGTTAGTTGAAAAAGTAATGATTCACATCCAACAGTCATTTAAAGTCAAAAGATTAAATGTTAAAATTTCATCAATATTGACCCCCTTTTTGAACGTTCGACTGGTCCGGGGTCATCGTTTTTCATCATAAAATTGATTTTTTGGACTCTACCAAACATGATTCCAAATGTCATTTGGATCGGGCCTCATGTTGAATTAACCACTTTTTAAACCCTCACAGTGACCAAAATTGCCATTTATTACAGAGTTTTGCTTACTCAGAAGCTTCAATTTTGACCAATTTCAGGAACAGAAATGACTTTAAACACACATATTTTAGTTGAAAAAGTAATAATTCACATCCAACAGTAATTTAAAGTCAAAAGATTAAATGTTAAAATTTCATCAATATTGACAATTTTTTGTACGTTCGACTGGTCCGGGGTCATCGTTTTTCATCATAAAATTGATTTTTTGGGCTCTACCAAAAATGATTCAAAATCTCATTTGGATCGGGCCTCATGTTGAATAACCACTTTTTAAACCCTCACAGTGGCCAAAACTGCCATTTTTACAGAGTTTTGCTTACTCAGAAGCTTCAATTTTGTCCAATTTCAGGCACAGAAATCACTTTAAACACACTTATGTTAGTTGAAAAAGTAATGATTCACATCCAACAGTCATTTAAAGTCAAAAGATTAAATTTTTAAATTTCATCAATATTGTCCACTTTTTTGAACATTCGACTGGTCCGGGGTCATTGTTTTTCATCATAAAATTGATTTTTTGGACTCTACCAAACATGATTCCAAATGTCATTTGGATCGGGCCTCATGTTGAATTAACCACTTTTTAAACCCTCACAGTGACCAAAATTGCCATTTATGACAGAGTTTTGCTTACTCAGAAGCTTCAATTTTGACCAATTTCAGGAACAGAAATGACTTTAAACACACATATTTTAGTTGAAAAAGTAATAATTCACATCCAACAGTAATTTAAAGTCAAAAGATTAAATGTTAACATTTCATCAATATTGACAATTTTTTGTACGTTCGACTGGTCCGGGGTCATCGTTTTTCATCATAAAATTGATTTTTTGGGCTCTACCAAAAATGATTCAAAATCTCATTTGGATCGGGCCTCATGTTGAATAACCACTTTTTAAACCCTCACAGTGGCCAAAATTGCCATTTTTACAGAGTTTTGCTTACTCAGAAGCTTCAATTTTGACCAATTTCAGGCACAGAAATGACTTTAAACACACATATTTTAGTTGAAAAAGTAATAATTCACATCCAACAGTAATTTAAAGTCAAAAGATTAAATGTTAAAATTTGATCAATATTGACAATTTTTTGAACGTTCGACTGGTCCGGGGTCATCGTTTTTCATCATAAAATTGATTTTTTTTGGACTACCAAAAATGAATAAAAATGTCATTTGGATCGGGCCTCATGTTGAATAACCACTTTTTAAACCCTCACAGTGACCAAAATTGCCATTTATTACAGAGTTTTGCTTACTCAGAAGCTTCAATTTTGACCAATTTCAGGAACAGAAATGACTTTAAACACACATATTTTAGTTGAAAAGGTAATAATTCACATCCAACAGTAATTTAAAGTCAAAAGATTAAATGTTAACATTTCATCAATATTGACAATTTTTTGTACGTTCGACTGGTCCGGGGTCATCGTTTTTCATCATAAAATTGATTTTTTGGGCTCTACCAAAAATGATTCAAAATGTCATTTGGATCGGGCCTCATGTAGAATAACCACTTTTTAAACCCTCACAGTTACCAAAATTGTCATATTTACAGAGTTTTGCTTACTCAGAAGCTTCAATTTTGACCAATTTCAGGAACAGAAATGACTTTAAACACACATATTTTAGTTGAAAAAGTAATAATTCACATCCAACAGTAATTTAAAGTCAAAAGATTAAATGTTAAAATTTCATCAATATTGACAATTTTTTGTACGTTTGACTGGTCCGGGGTCATCGTTTTTCATCATAAAATTGATTTTTTGGGCTCTACCACAAATGATTCAAAATCTCATTTGGATCGGGCCTCATGTTGAATAACCACTTTTTAAACCCTCACAGTGGCCAAAATTGCCATTTTTACAGAGTTTTAGTTACTCAGAAGCTTCAATTTTGTCCAATTTCAGGCACAGAAATCACTTTAAACACACTTATGTTAGTTGAAAAAGTAATAATTCACATCCAACAGTCATTTAAAGTCAAAAGATTACATTTTAAAATTTCATCAATATTGTCCACTTTTTTGAACGTTCGACTGGTCCGGGGTCATCGTTTTTCATCATAAAATTGATTTTTTGGGCTCTACCAAAAATAATTCAAAATGTCATTTGGATCAGGCCTCATGTTGAATAACCACTTTTTAAACCCTCACAGTTACCAAATTTGTCATATTTACAGAGTTTTGCTTACTCAGAAGCTTCAATTTTGACCAATTTCAGGCACAGAAATGACTTTAAACACACATATTTTAGTTGAAAAAGTAATATTTCACATCCAACAGTAATTTAAAGTCAAAAGATTAAATGTTAAAATTTGATCAATATTGACAATTTTTTGAACGTTCGACTGGTCCGGGGCTATCGTTTTTTATCATAAAATTGATTTTTTTTGGACTACCAAAAATGATTCAAAATGTCATTTGGATCGGGCCTCATGTTGAATAACCACTTTTTAAACCCTCACAGTGGCCAAAATTGCCATTTTTACAGAGTTTTGCTTACTCAGAAGCTTCAATTTTGTCCAATTTCAGGCACAGAAATCACTTTAAACACACTTATGTTAGTTGAAAAAGTAATAATTCACCTCCAACAGTCATTTAAAGTCAAAAGATTAAATGTTAAAATGTCATCAATATTGACAATTTTGTGTACGTTCGACTGGTACGGGGTCATCGTTTTTCATCATAAAATTGATTTTTTGGGCTCTACCAAAAATGATTCAAAATGTCATTTGGATCAGGCCTCATGTAGAATAACCACTTTTTAAACCCTCACAGTTACCAAAATTGTCATATTTACAGAGTTTTGCTTACTCAGAAGCTTCAATTTTGACCAATTTCAGGAACAGAAATGACTTTAAACACACATATTTTAGTTGAAAAAGTAATAATTCACATCCAACAGTCATTTAAAGTCAAAAGATTACATTTTAAAATTTCATCAATATTGTCCACTTTTTTGAACGTTCGACTGGTCCGGGGTCATCGTTTTTCATCATAAAATTGATTTTTTGGGCTCTACCAAAAATAATTCAAAATGTCATTTGGATCAGGCCTCATGTTGAATAACCACTTTTTAAACCCTCACAGTTACCAAATTTGTCATATTTACAGAGTTTTGCTTACTCAGAAGCTTCAATTTTGACCAATTTCAGGCACAGAAATGACTTTAAACACACTTATTTGAGTTGAAAAAGTAATAATTCACATCCAATAGTCATTTAAAGTCAAAAGATTAAATGTTAAAATTTGATCAATATTGACAATTTTTTGAACGTTCGACTGGTCCGGGGTCATCGTTTTTCATCATAAAATTGATTTTTTTTGGACTACCAAAAATGATTCAAAATGTCATTTGGATCGGGCCTCATGTTGAATAACCACTTTTTAAACCCTCACAGTGACCAAAATTGCCATTTATTACAGAGTTTTGCTTACTCAGAAGCTTCAATTTTGACCAATTTCAGGCACAGAAATCACTTTAAACACACATATTTTAGTTGAAAAAGTAATAATTCACATCCAACAGTAATTTAAAGTCAAAAGATTACATTTTAAAATGTCATCAATATTGTCCACTTTTTTGAACGTTCGACTGGTCCGGGGTCATCGTTTTTCATCATAAAATTGATTTTTTGGACTCTACCAAACATGATTCCAAATGTCATTTGGATCGGGCCTCATGTTGAATAACTACTTTTTAAACCCTCACATTGACCAAAATTGCCATTTATTACAGAGTTTTGCTTACTCAGAAGCTTCAATTTTGACCGATTTCAGGCACAGAAATGACTTTAAACACACATATTTTAGTTGAAAAAGTAATAATTCACATCCAACAGTAATTTAAAGTCAAAAGATTAAATGTTAAAATGTCATCAATATTGACAATTTTTTGTACGTACGACTGGTCCAGGGTCATCGTTTTTTATCATAAAATTGATTTTTTTTGGACTACCAAAAATGATTCAAAATGTCATTTGGATCGGGCCTCATGTTGAATAACCACTTTTTAAACCCTCACAGTGGCCAAAATTGCCATTTTTACAGAGTTTTGCTTACTCAGAAGCTTCAATTTTGTCCAATTTCAGGCACAGAAATCACTTTAAACACACTTATGTTAGTTGAAAAAGTAATAATTCACCTCCAACAGTCATTTAAAGTCAAAAGATTAAATGTTAAAATGTCATCAATATTGACAATTTTGTGTACGTTCGACTGGTACGGGGTCATCGTTTTTCATCATAAAATTGATTTTTTGGGCTCTACCAAAAATGATTCAAAATGTCATTTGGATCAGGCCTCATGTAGAATAACCACTTTTTAAACCCTCACAGTTACCAAAATTGTCATATTTACAGAGTTTTGCTTACTCAGAAGCTTCAATTTTGACCAATTTCAGGAACAGAAATGACTTTAAACACACATATTTTAGTTGAAAAAGTAATAATTCACATCCAACAGTCATTTAAAGTCAAAAGATTACATTTTAAAATTTCATCAATATTGTCCACTTTTTTGAACGTTCGACTGGTCCGGGGTCATCGTTTTTCATCATAAAATTGATTTTTTGGGCTCTACCAAAAATAATTCAAAATGTCATTTGGATCAGGCCTCATGTTGAATAACCACTTTTTAAACCCTCACAGTTACCAAATTTGTCATATTTACAGAGTTTTGCTTACTCAGAAGCTTCAATTTTGACCAATTTCAGGCACAGAAATGACTTTAAACACACTTATTTGAGTTGAAAAAGTAATAATTCACATCCAATAGTCATTTAAAGTCAAAAGATTAAATGTTAAAATTTGATCAATATTGACAATTTTTTGAACGTTCGACTGGTCCGGGGTCATCGTTTTTCATCATAAAATTGATTTTTTTTGGACTACCAAAAATGATTCAAAATGTCATTTGGATCGGGCCTCATGTTGAATAACCACTTTTTAAACCCTCACAGTGACCAAAATTGCCATTTATTACAGAGTTTTGCTTACTCAGAAGCTTCAATTTTGACCAATTTCAGGCACAGAAATCACTTTAAACACACATATTTTAGTTGAAAAAGTAATAATTCACATCCAACAGTAATTTAAAGTCAAAAGATTACATTTTAAAATGTCATCAATATTGTCCACTTTTTTGAACGTTCGACTGGTCCGGGGTCATCGTTTTTCATCATAAAATTGATTTTTTGGACTCTACCAAACATGATTCCAAATGTCATTTGGATCGGGCCTCATGTTGAATAACTACTTTTTAAACCCTCACATTGACCAAAATTGCCATTTATTACAGAGTTTTGCTTACTCAGAAGCTTCAATTTTGACCGATTTCAGGCACAGAAATGACTTTAAACACACATATTTTAGTTGAAAAAGTAATAATTCACATCCAACAGTAATTTAAAGTCAAAAGATTAAATGTTAAAATGTCATCAATATTGACAATTTTTTGTACGTACGACTGGTCCAGGGTCATCGTTTTTCATCACAAAATTGATTTTTTGTCCTCTACCAAAAATGATTCAAAATGAAATTTGGATCGGGCCTCATGTTGAATAACCACTTTTTAAACCCTCACAGTGACCAAAATTGCCATTTTTACAGAGTTTGCGCTTACACAAAAGCTTGAATTTTGACCAATTTCAGGCACAGAAATGACTTTAAACACACTTATTTGAGTTGAAAGAGTAATAATTCACATCCAACAGTAATTTAAAGTCAAAAGATTAAATGTTAAAATTTCATCAATATTGACAATTTTTTGTACGTTCGACTGGTCCGGGGTCATCGTTTTTCATCATAAAATTGATTTTTTGGGCTCTACCAAAAATGATTCAAAATCTCATTTGGATCGGGCCTCGTGTTGAATAACCACTTTTTAAACCCTCACAGTGGCCAAAATTGCCATTTTTACAGAGTTTTGCTTACTCAGAAGCTTCAATTTTGTCCAATTTCAGGCACAGAAATCACTTTAAACACACTTATGTTAGTTGAAAACAGTAATAATTCACATCCAACAGTCATTTAAAGTCAAAAGATTAAATTTAAAAAATTTCATCAATATTGTCCACTTTTTTGAACGTTCGACTGGTCCGGGGTCATTGTTTTTCATCATAAAATTGATTTTTTGGGCTCTACCAAAAATAATTAAAAATGTCATTTGGATCGGGCCTCATGTTGAATAACCACTTTTTAAACCCTCACAGTTACCAAATTGTCATATTTACAGAGTTTTGCTTACTCAGAAGCTTCAATTTTGACCAATTTCAGGCACAGAAATGACTTTAAACACACATATTTTAGTTGAAAAAGTAATAATTCACATCCAACAGTAATTTAAAGTCAAAAGATTAAATGTTAAAATGTCATCAATATTGACAATTTTTTGTACGTTTGACTGGTCCGGGGTCATCGTTTTTCATCATAAAATTGATTTTTTGGGCTCTACCACAAATGATTCAAAATCTCATTTGGATCGGGCCTCATGTTGAATAACCACTTTTTAAACCCTCACAGTGGCCAAAATTGCCATTTTTACAGAGTTTTAGTTACTCAGAAGCTTCAATTTTGTCCAATTTCAGGCACAGAAATCACTTTAAACACACTTATGTTAGTTGAAAAAGTAATAATTCACATCCAACAGTCATTTAAAGTCAAAAGATTACATTTTAAAATTTCATCAATATTGTCCACTTTTTTGAACGTTCGACTGGTCCGGGGTCATCGTTTTTCATCATAAAATTGATTTTTTGGGCTCTACCAAAAATAATTCAAAATGTCATTTGGATCAGGCCTCATGTTGAATAACCACTTTTTAAACCCTCACAGTTACCAAATTTGTCATATTTACAGAGTTTTGCTTACTCAGAAGCTTCAATTTTGACCAATTTCAGGCACAGAAATGACTTTAAACACACATATTTTAGTTGAAAAAGTAATAATTCACATCCAACAGTAATTTAAAGTCAAAAGATTAAATGTTAAAATTTGATCAATATTGACAATTTTTTGAACGTTCGACTGGTCCGGGGCTATCGTTTTTTATCATAAAATTGATTTTTTTTGGACTACCAAAAATGATTCAAAATGTCATTTGGATCGGGCCTCATGTTGAATAACCACTTTTTAAACCCTCACAGTGGCCAAAATTGCCATTTTTACAGAGTTTTGCTTACTCAGAAGCTTCAATTTTGTCCAATTTCAGGCACAGAAATCACTTTAAACACACTTATGTTAGTTGAAAAAGTAATAATTCACATCCAACAGTCATTTAAAGTCAAAAGATTAAATGTTAAAATTTGATCAATATTGACAATTTTTTGAACGTTCGACTGGTCCGGGGTCATCGTTTTTCATCATAAAATTGATTTTTTTTGGACTACCAAAAATGATTCAAAATGTCATTTGGATCGGGCCTCATGTTGAATAACCACTTTTTAAACCCTCACAGTGGCCAAAATTGCCATTTATTACAGAGTTTTGCTTACTCAGAAGCTTCAATTTTGACCAATTTCAGGCACAGAAATCACTTTAAACACACATATTTTAGTTGAAAAAGTAATAATTCACATCCAACAGTAATTTAAAGTCAAAAGATTACATTTTAAAATTTCATCAATATTGTCCACTTTTTTGAACGTTCGACTGGTCCGGGGTCATCGTTTTTCATCATAAAATTGATTTTTTGGACTCTACCAAACATGATTCCAAATGTCATTTGGATCGGGCCTCATGTTGAATAACTACTTTTTAAACCCTCATATTGACCAAAATTGCCATTTATTACAGAGTTTTGCTTACTCAGAAGCTTCAATTTTGACCGATTTCAGGCACAGAAATGACTTTAAACACACATATTTTAGTTGAAAAAGTAATAATTCACATCCAACAGTAATTTAAAGTCAAAAGATTAAATGTTAAAATGTCATCAATATTGACAATTTTTTGTACGTACGACTGGTCCAGGGTCATCGTTTTTCATCATAAAATTGATTTTTTGGACTCTACCAAACATGATTCCAAATGTCATTTGGATCGGGCCTCATGCTGAATTAACCACTTTTTAAACCCTCACAGTGACCAAAATTGCCATTTATTACAGAGTTTTGCTTACTCAGAAGCTTCAATTTTGACCAATTTCAGGAACAGAAATGACTTTAAACACACATATTTTAGTTGAAAAAGTAATAATTCACATCCAACAGTAATTTAAAGTCAAAAGATTAAATGTTAAAATTTCATCAATATTGACAATTTTTTGTACGTTCGACTGGTCCGGGGTCATCGTTTTTCATCATAAAATTGATTTTTTGGGCTCTACCAAAAATGATTCAAAATGTCATTTGGATCGGGCCTCATGTTGAATAACCACTTTTTAAACCCTCACAGAGGCCAAAATTGCCATTTTTACAGAGTTTTGCTTACTCAGAAGCTTCAATTTTGACCAATTTCAGGCACAGAAATGACTTTAAACACACATATTTTAGTTGAAAAAGTAATAATTCACATCCAACAGTAATTTAAAGTCAAAAGATTAAATGTTAAAATCTGATCAATATTGACAATTTTTTGAACGTTCGACTGGTCCGGGGTCATCGTTTTTCATCATAAAATTGATTTTTTTTGGACTACCAAAAATGATTAAAAATGTCATTTGGATCGGGCCTCATGTTGAATAACCACTTTTTAAACCCTCACAGTGACCAAAATTGCCATTTATTACAGAGTTTTGCTTACTCAGAAGCTTCAATTTTGACCAATTTCAGGAACAGAAATGACTTTAAACACACATATTTTAGTTGAAAAAGTAATAATTCACATCCAACAGTAATTTAAAGTCAAAAGATTAAATGTTAAAATTTCATCAATATTGACAAGTTTTTTGTACGTTCGACTGGTCCGGGGTCATCGTTTTTCATCATAAAATTGATTTTTTGGGCTCTACCAAAAATGATTCAAAATGTCATTTGGATCGGGCCTCATGTAGAATAACCACTTTTTAAACCCTCACAGTTACCAAAATTGTCATATTTACAGAGTTTTGCTTACTCAGAAGCTTCAATTTTGACCAATTTCAGGAACAGAAATGACTTTAAACACACATATTTTAGTTGAAAAAGTAATAATTCACATCCAACAGTAATTTAAAGTCAAAAGATTAAATGTTAAAATTTCATCAATATTGACAATTTTTTGTACGTTTGACTGGTCCGGGGTCATCGTTTTTCATCATAAAATTGATTTTTTGGGCTCTACCACAAATGATTCAAAATCTCATTTGGATCGGGCCTCATGTTGAATAACCACTTTTTAAACCCTCACAGTGGCTAAAATTGCCATTTTTACAGAGTTTTAGTTACTCAGAAGCTTCAATTTTGTCCAATTTCAGGCACAGAAATCACTTTAAACACACTTATGTTAGTTGAAAAAGTAATAATTCACATCCAACAGTCATTTAAAGTCAAAAGATTACATTTTAAAATTTCATCAATATTGTCCACTTTTTTGAACGTTCGACTGGTCCGGGGTCATCGTTTTTCATCATAAAATTGATTTTTTGGGCTCTACCAAAAAAAATTCAAAATGTCATTTGGATCAGGCCTCATGTTGAATAACCACTTTTTAAACCCTCACAGTTACCAAATTTGTCATATTTACAGAGTTTTGCTTACTCAGAAGCTTCAATTTTGACCAATTTCAGGCACAGAAATGACTTTAAACACACATATTTTAGTTGAAAAAGTAATATTTCACATCCAACAGTAATTTAAAGTCAAAAGATTAAATGTTAAAATTTGATCAATATTGACAATTTTTTGAACGTTCGACTGGTCCGGGGCTATCGTTTTTTATCATAAAATTGATTTTTTTTGGACTACCAAAAATGATTCAAAATGTCATTTGGATCGGGCCTCATGTTGAATAACCACTTTTTAAACCCTCACAGTGGCCAAAATTGCCATTTTTACAGAGTTTTGCTTACTCAGAAGCTTCAATTTTGTCCAATTTCAGGCACAGAAATCACTTTAAACACACTTATGTTAGTTGAAAAAGTAATAATTCACATCCAACAGTCATTTAAAGTCAAAAGATTAAATGTTAAAATGTCATCAATATTGACAATTTTGTGTACGTTCGACTGGTACGGGGTCATCGTTTTTCATCATAAAATTGATTTTTTGGGCTCTACCAAAAATGATTCAAAATGTCATTTGGATCAGGCCTCATGTAGAATAACCACTTTTTAAACCCTCACAGTTACCAAAATTGTCATATTTACAGAGTTTTGCTTACTCAGAAGCTTCAATTTTGACCAATTTCAGGAACAGAAATGACTTTAAACACACATATTTTAGTTGAAAAAGTAATAATTCACATCCAACAGTAATTTAAAGTCAAAAGATTAAATGTTAAAATTTCATCAATATTGACAATTTTTTGTACGTTTGACTGGTCCGGGGTCATCGTTTTTCATCATAAAATTGATTTTTTGGGCTCTACCACAAATGATTCAAAATCTCATTTGGATCGGGCCTCATGTTGAATAACCACTTTTTAAACCCTCACAGTGGCCAAAATTGCCATTTTTACAGAGTTTTAGTTACTCAGAAGCTTCAATTTTGTCCAATTTCAGGCACAGAAATCACTTTAAACACACTTATGTTAGTTGAAAAAGTAATAATTCACATCCAACAGTCATTTAAAGTCAAAAGATTACATTTTAAAATTTCATCAATATTGTCCACTTTTTTGAACGTTCGACTGGTCCGGGGTCATCGTTTTTCATCATAAAATTGATTTTTTGGGCTCTACCAAAAATAATTCAAAATGTCATTTGGATCAGGCCTCATGTTGAATAACCACTTTTTAAACCCTCACAGTTACCAAATTTGTCATATTTACAGAGTTTTGCTTACTCAGAAGCTTCAATTTTGACCAATTTCAGGCACAGAAATGACTTTAAACACACATATTTTAGTTGAAAAAGTAATATTTCACATCCAACAGTAATTTAAAGTCAAAAGATTAAATGTTAAAATTTGATCAATATTGACAATTTTTTGAACGTTCGACTGGTCCGGGGCTATCGTTTTTTATCATAAAATTGATTTTTTTTGGACTACCAAAAATGATTCAAAATGTCATTTGGATCGGGCCTCATGTTGAATAACCACTTTTTAAACCCTCACAGTGGCCAAAATTGCCATTTTTACAGAGTTTTGCTTACTCAGAAGCTTCAATTTTGTCCAATTTCAGGCACAGAAATCACTTTAAACACACTTATGTTAGTTGAAAAAGTAATAATTCACATCCAACAGTCATTTAAAGTCAAAAGATTAAATGTTAAAATGTCATCAATATTGACAATTTTGTGTACGTTCGACTGGTACGGGGTCATCGTTTTTCATCATAAAATTGATTTTTTGGGCTCTACCAAAAATGATTCAAAATGTCATTTGGATCAGGCCTCATGTAGAATAACCACTTTTTAAACCCTCACAGTTACCAAAATTGTCATATTTACAGAGTTTTGCTTACTCAGAAGCTTCAATTTTGACCAATTTCAGGCACAGAAATGACTTTAAACACACTTATTTGAGTTGAAAAAGTAATAATTCACATCCAATAGTCATTTAAAGTCAAAAGATTAAATGTTAAAATTTGATCAATATTGACAATTTTTTGAACGTTCAACTGGTCCGGGGTCATCGTTTTTCATCATAAAATTGATTTTTTTTGGACTACCAAAAATGATTCAAAATGTCATTTGGATCGGGCCTCATGTTGAATAACCACTTTTTAAACCCTCACAGTGACCAAAATTGCCATTTATTACAGAGTTTTGCTTACTCAGAAGCTTCAATTTTGACCAATTTCAGGCACAGAAATCACTTTAAACACACATATTTTAGTTGAAAAAGTAATAATTCACATCCAACAGTAATTTAAAGTCAAAAGATTACATTTTAAAATGTCATCAATATTGTCCACTTTTTTGAACGTTCGACTGGTCCGGGGTCATCGTTTTTCATCATAAAATTGATTTTTTGGACTCTACCAAACATGATTCCAAATGTCATTTGGATCGGGCCTCATGTTGAATAACTACTTTTTAAACCCTCACATTGACCAAAATTGCCATTTATTACAGAGTTTTGCTTACTCAGAAGCTTCAATTTGACCAATTTCAGGCACAGAAATGACTTTAAACACACTTATTTGAGTTGAAAAAGTAATAATTCACATCCAATAGTCATTTAAAGTCAAAAGATTAAATGTTAAAATTTGATCAATATTGACAATTTTTTGAACGTTCGACTGGTCCGGGGTCATCGTTTTTCATCATAAAATTGATTTTTTTTGGACTACCAAAAATGATTCAAAATGTCATTTGGATCGGGCCTCATGTTGAATAACCACTTTTTAAACCCTCACAGTGACCAAAATTGCCATTTATTACAGAGTTTTGCTTACTCAGAAGCTTCAATTTTGACCAATTTCAGGCACAGAAATCACTTTAAACACACATATTTTAGTTGAAAAAGTAATAATTCACATCCAACAGTAATTTAAAGTCAAAAGATTACATTTTAAAATGTCATCAATATTGTCCACTTTTTTGAACGTTCGACTGGTCCGGGGTCATCGTTTTTCATCATAAAATTGATTTTTTGGACTCTACCAAACATGATTCCAAATGTCATTTGGATCGGGCCTCATGTTGAATAACTACTTTTTAAACCCTCACATTGACCAAAATTGCCATTTATTACAGAGTTTTGCTTACTCAGAAGCTTCAATTTTGACCGATTTCAGGCACAGAAATGACTTTAAACACACATATATTAGTTGAAAAAGTAATAATTCACATCCAACAGTAATTTAAAGTCAAAAGATTAAATGTTAAAATGTCATCAATATTGACAATTTTTTGTACGTACGACTGGTCCAGGGTCATCGTTTTTCATCACAAAATTGATTTTTTGTCCTCTACCAAAAATGATTCAAAATGAAATTTGGATCGGGCCTCATGTTGAATAACCACTTTTTAAACCCTCACAGTGACCAAAATTGCCATTTTTACAGAGTTTTCGCTTACACAAAAGCTTGAATTTTGACCAATTTCAGGCACAGAAATGACTTTAAACACACATATTTTAGTTGAAAAAGTAATAATTCACATCCAACAGTAATTTAAAGTCAAAAGATTAAATGTTAAAATTTCATCAATATTGACAATTTTTTGTACGTTTGACTGGTCCGGGGTCATCGTTTTTCATCATAAAATTGATTTTTTGGGCTCTACCACAAATGATTCAAAATCTCATTTGGATCGGGCCTCATGTTGAATAACCACTTTTTAAACCCTCACAGTGGCTAAAATTGCCATTTTTACAGAGTTTTAGTTACTCAGAAGCTTCAATTTTGTCCAATTTCAGGCACAGAAATCACTTTAAACACACTTATGTTAGTTGAAAAAGTAATAATTCACATCCAACAGTCATTTAAAGTCAAAAGATTACATTTTAAAATTTCATCAATATTGTCCACTTTTTTGAACGTTCGACTGGTCCGGGGTCATCGTTTTTCATCATAAAATTGATTTTTTGGGCTCTACCAAAAAAAATTCAAAATGTCATTTGGATCAGGCCTCATGTTGAATAACCACTTTTTAAACCCTCACAGTTACCAAATTTGTCATATTTACAGAGTTTTGCTTACTCAGAAGCTTAAATTTTGACCAATTTCAGGCACAGAAATGACTTTAAACACACATATTTTAGTTGAAAAAGTAATATTTCACATCCAACAGTAATTTAAAGTCAAAAGATTAAATGTTAAAATTTGATCAATATTGACAATTTTTTGAACGTTCGACTGGTCCGGGGCTATCGTTTTTTATCATAAAATTGATTTTTTTTGGACTACCAAAAATGATTCAAAATGTCATTTGGATCGGGCCTCATGTTGAATAACCACTTTTTAAACCCTCACAGTGGCCAAAATTGCCATTTTTACAGAGTTTTGCTTACTCAGAAGCTTCAATTTTGTCCAATTTCAGGCACAGAAATCACTTTAAACACACTTATGTTAGTTGAAAAAGTAATAATTCACATCCAACAGTCATTTAAAGTCAAAAGATTAAATGTTAAAATGTCATCAATATTGACAATTTTGTGTACGTTCGACTGGTACGGGGTCATCGTTTTTCATCATAAAATTGATTTTTTGGGCTCTACCAAAAATGATTCAAAATGTCATTTGGATCAGGCCTCATGTAGAATAACCACTTTTTAAACCCTCACAGTTACCAAAATTGTCATATTTACAGAGTTTTGCTTACTCAGAAGCTTCAATTTTGACCAATTTCAGGAACAGAAATGACTTTAAACACACATATTTTAGTTGAAAAAGTAATAATTCACATCCAACAGTAATTTAAAGTCAAAAGATTAAATGTTAAAATTTCATCAATATTGACAATTTTTTGTACGTTTGACTGGTCCGGGGTCATCGTTTTTCATCATAAAATTGATTTTTTGGGCTCTACCACAAATGATTCAAAATCTCATTTGGATCGGGCCTCATGTTGAATAACCACTTTTAAAACCCTCACAGTGGCCAAAATTGCCATTTTTACAGAGTTTTAGTTACTCAGAAGCTTCAATTTTGTCCAATTTCAGGCACAGAAATCACTTTAAACACACTTATGTTAGTTGAAAAAGTAATAATTCACATCCAACAGTCATTTAAAGTCAAAAGATTACATTTTAAAATTTCATCAATATTGTCCACTTTTTTGAACGTTCGACTGGTCCGGGGTCATCGTTTTTCATCATAAAATTGATTTTTTGGGCTCTACCAAAAATAATTCAAAATGTCATTTGGATCAGGCCTCATGTTGAATAACCACTTTTTAAACCCTCACAGTTACCAAATTTGTCATATTTACAGAGTTTTGCTTACTCAGAAGCTTCAATTTTGACCAATTTCAGGCACAGAAATGACTTTAAACACACATATTTTAGTTGAAAAAGTAATATTTCACATCCAACAGTAATTTAAAGTCAAAAGATTAAATGTTAAAATTTGATCAATATTGACAATTTTTTGAACGTTCGACTGGTCCGGGGCTATCGTTTTTTATCATAAAATTGATTTTTTTTGGACTACCAAAAATGATTCAAAATGTCATTTGGATCGGGCCTCATGTTGAATAACCACTTTTTAAACCCTCACAGTGGCCAAAATTGCCATTTTTACAGAGTTTTGCTTACTCAGAAGCTTCAATTTTGTCCAATTTCAGGCACAGAAATCACTTTAAACACACTTATGTTAGTTGAAAAAGTAATAATTCACATCCAACAGTCATTTAAAGTCAAAAGATTAAATGTTAAAATGTCATCAATATTGACAATTTTGTGTACGTTCGACTGGTACGGGGTCATCGTTTTTCATCATAAAATTGATTTTTTGGGCTCTACCAAAAATGATTCAAAATGTCATTTGGATCAGGCCTCATGTAGAATAACCACTTTTTAAACCCTCACAGTTACCAAAATTGTCATATTTACAGAGTTTTGCTTACTCAGAAGCTTCAATTTTGACCAATTTCAGGCACAGAAATGACTTTAAACACACTTATTTGAGTTGAAAAAGTAATAATTCACATCCAATAGTCATTTAAAGTCAAAAGATTAAATGTTAAAATTTGATCAATATTGACAATTTTTTGAACGTTCGACTGGTCCGGGGTCATCGTTTTTCATCATAAAATTGATTTTTTTTGGACTACCAAAAATGATTCAAAATGTCATTTGGATCGGGCCTCATGTTGAATAACCACTTTTTAAACCCTCACAGTGACCAAAATTGCCATTTATTACAGAGTTTTGCTTACTCAGAAGCTTCAATTTTGACCAATTTCAGGCACAGAAATCACTTTAAACACACATATTTTAGTTGAAAAAGTAATAATTCACATCCAACAGTAATTTAAAGTCAAAAGATTACATTTTAAAATGTCATCAATATTGTCCACTTTTTTGAACGTTCGACTGGTCCGGGGTCATCGTTTTTCATCATAAAATTGATTTTTTGGACTCTACCAAACATGATTCCAAATGTCATTTGGATCGGGCCTCATGTTGAATAACTACTTTTTAAACCCTCACATTGACCAAAATTGCCATTTATTACAGAGTTTTGCTTACTCAGAAGCTTCAATTTGACCAATTTCAGGCACAGAAATGACTTTAAACACACTTATTTGAGTTGAAAAAGTAATAATTCACATCCAATAGTCATTTAAAGTCAAAAGATTAAATGTTAAAATTTGATCAATATTGACAATTTTTTGAACGTTCGACTGGTCCGGGGTCATCGTTTTTCATCATAAAATTGATTTTTTTTGGACTACCAAAAATGATTCAAAATGTCATTTGGATCGGGCCTCATGTTGAATAACCACTTTTTAAACCCTCACAGTGACCAAAATTGCCATTTATTACAGAGTTTTGCTTACTCAGAAGCTTCAATTTTGACCAATTTCAGGCACAGAAATCACTTTAAACACACATATTTTAGTTGAAAAAGTAATAATTCACATCCAACAGTAATTTAAAGTCAAAAGATTACATTTTAAAATGTCATCAATATTGTCCACTTTTTTGAACGTTCGACTGGTCCGGGGTCATCGTTTTTCATCATAAAATTGATTTTTTGGACTCTACCAAACATGATTCCAAATGTCATTTGGATCGGGCCTCATGTTGAATAACTACTTTTTAAACCCTCACATTGACCAAAATTGCCATTTATTACAGAGTTTTGCTTACTCAGAAGCTTCAATTTTGACCGATTTCAGGCACAGAAATGACTTTAAACACACATATATTAGTTGAAAAAGGAATAATTCACATCCAACAGTAATTTAAAGTCAAAAGATTAAATGTTAAAATGTCATCAATATTGACAATTTTTTGTACGTACGACTGGTCCAGGGTCATCGTTTTTCATCACAAAATTGATTTTTTGTCCTCTACCAAAAATGATTCAAAATGAAATTTGGATCGGGCCTCATGTTGAATAACCACTTTTTAAACCCTCACAGTGACCAAAATTGCCATTTTTACAGAGTTTTCGCTTACACAAAAGCTTGAATTTTGACCAATTTCAGGCACAGAAATGACTTTAAACACACTTATTTGAGTTGAAAGAGTAATAATTCACATCCAACAGTAATTTAAAGTCAAAAGATTAAATGTTAAAATTTCATCAATATTGACAATTTTTTGTACGTTCGACTGGTCCGGGGTCATCGTTTTTCATCATAAAATTGATTTTTTGGGCTCTACCAAAAATGATTCAAAATCTCATTTGGATCGGGCCTCGTGTTGAATAACCACTTTTTAAACCCTCACAGTGGCCAAAATTGCCATTTTTACAGAGTTTTGCTTACTCAGAAGCTTCAATTTTGTCCAATTTCAGGCACAGAAATCACTTTAAACACACTTATGTTAGTTGAAAAAGTAATAATTCACATCCAACAGTCATTTAAAGTCAAAAGATTAAATTTTAAAATTTCATCAATATTGTCCACTTTTTTGAACGTTCGACTGGTCCGGGGTCATTGTTTTTCATCATAAAATTGATTTTTTGGGCTCTACCAAAAATAATTAAAAATGTCATTTGGATCGGGCCTCATGTTGAATAACCACTTTTTAAACCCTCACAGTTACCAAATTTGTCATATTTACAGAGTTTTGCTTACTCAGAGGCTTCAATTTTGACCAATTTCAGGCACAGAAATGACTTTAAACACACATATTTTAGTTGAAAAAGTAATAATTCACATCCAACAGTAATTTAAAGTCAAAAGATTAAATGTTAAAATTTGATCAATATTGACAATTTTTTGAACGTTCGACTGGTCCGGGGTCATTGTTTTTCATCATAAAATTGATTTTTTTGGGCTCTACCACAAATGATTCAAAATCTCATTTGGATCGGGCCTCATGTTGAATAACCACTTTTTAAACCCTCACAGTGGCCAAAATTGCCATTTTTACAGAGTTTTAGTTACTCAGAAGCTTCAATTTTGTCCAATTTCAGGCACAGAAATCACTTTAAACACACTTATGTTAGTTGAAAAAGTAATAATTCACATCCAACAGTCATTTAAAGTCAAAAGATTACATTTTAAAATTTCATCAATATTGTCCACTTTTTTGAACGTTCGACTGGTCCGGGGTCATCGTTTTTCATCATAAAATTGATTTTTTGGGCTCTACCAAAAATAATTCAAAATGTCATTTGGATCAGGCCTCATGTTGAATAACCACTTTTTAAACCCTCACAGTTACCAAATTTGTCATATTTTCAGAGTTTTGCTTACTCAGAAGCTTCAATTTTGACCAATTTCAGGCACAGAAATGACTTTAAACACACATATTTTAGTTGAAAAAGTAATATTTCACATCCAACAGTAATTTAAAGTCAAAAGATTAAATGTTAAAATTTGATCAATATTGACAATTTTTTGAACGTTCGACTGGTCCGGGGCTATCGTTTTTTATCATAAAATTGATTTTTTTTGGACTACCAAAAATGATTCAAAATGTCATTTGGATCGGGCCTCATGTTGAATAACCACTTTTTAAACCCTCACAGTGGCCAAAATTGCCATTTTTACAGAGTTTTGCTTACTCAGAAGCTTCAATTTTGTCCAATTTCAGGCACAGAAATCACTTTAAACACACTTATGTTAGTTGAAAAAGTAATAATTCACATCCAACAGTCATTTAAAGTCAAAAGATTAAATGTTAAAATGTCATCAATATTGACAATTTTTTGTACGTTCGACTGGTACGGGGTCATCGTTTTTCATCATAAAATTGATTTTTTGGGCTCTACCAAAAATAATTAAAAATGTCATTTGGATCGGGCCTCATGTTGAATAACCACTTTTTAAACCCTCACAGTTACCAAAATTGCCATTTATTACAGAGTTTTGCTTACTCAGAAGCTTCAATTTTGACCAATTTCAGGAACAGAAATGACTTTAAACACACATATTTTAGTTGAAAAAGTAATAATTCACATCCAACAGTAATTTAAAGTCAAAAGATTAAATGGTAAAATTTCATCAATATTGACAATTTGTTGTACGTTCGACTGGTCCGGGGTCATCGTTTTTCATCATAAAATTGATTTTTTGGGCTCTACCAAAAATGATTCAAAATCTCATTTGGATCGGGCCTCATGTTGAATAACCACTTTTTAAACCCTCACAGTGGCCAAAATTGCCATTTTTACAGAGTTTTGCTTACTCAGAAGCTTCAATTTTGACCAATTTCAGGCACAGAAATGACTTTAAACACACTAATTTTAGTTGAAAAAGTAATAATTCACATCCAACAGTCATTTAAAGTCAAAAGATTAAATGTTAAAATTTCATCAATATTGACCCCCTTTTTGAACGTTCGACTGGTCCGGGGTCATCGTTTTTCATCATAAAATTGATTTTTTGGACTCTACCAAACATGATTCCAAATGTCATTTGGATCGGGCCTCATGTTGAATTAACCACTTTTTAAACCCTCACAGTGACCAAAATTGCCATTTATTACAGAGTTTTGCTTACTCAGAAGCTTCAATTTTGACCAATTTCAGGAACAGAAATGACTTTAAACACACATATTTTAGTTGAAAAAGTAATAATTCACATCCAACAGTAATTTAAAGTCAAAAGATTAAATGTTAAAATTTCATCAATATTGACAATTTTTTGTACGTTCGACTGGTCCGGGGTCATCGTTTTTCATCATAAAATTGATTTTTTGGGCTCTACCAAAAATGATTCAAAATCTCATTTGGATCGGGCCTCATGTTGAATAACCACTTTTTAAACCCTCACAGTGGCCAAAATTGCCATTTTTACAGAGTTTTGCTTACTCAGAAGCTTCAATTTTGACCAATTTCAGGCACAGAAATGACTTTAAACACACATATTTTAGTTGAAAAAGTAATAATTCACATCCAACAGTAATTTAAAGTCAAAAGATTAAATGTTAAAATTTGATCAATATTGACAATTTTTTGAACGTTCGACTGGTCCGGGGTCATCGTTTTTCATCATAAAATTGATTTTTTTTGGACTACCAAAAATGATTAAAAATGTCATTTGGATCGGGCCTCATGTTGAATAACCACTTTTTAAACCCTCACAGTGACCAAAATTGCCATTTATTACAGAGTTTTGCTTACTCAGAAGCTTCAATTTTGACCAATTTCAGGAACAGAAATGACTTTAAACACACATATTTTAGTTGAAAAAGTAATAATTCACATCCAACAATAATTTAAAGTCAAAAGATTAAATGTTAAAATTTCATCAATATTGACAATTTTTTGTACGTTCGACTGGTCCGGGGTCATCGTTTTTCATCATAAAATTGATTTTTTGGGCTCTACCAAAAATGATTCAAAATGTCATTTGGATCGGGCCTCATGTAGAATAACCACTTTTTAAACCCTCACAGTTACCAAAATTGTCATATTTACAGAGTTTTGCTTACTCAGAAGCTTCAATTTTGACCAATTTCAGGAACAGAAATGACTTTAAACACACATATTTTAGTTGAAAAAGTAATGATTCACATCCAACAGTAATTTAAAGTCAAAAGATTAAATGTTAAAATTTCATCAATATTGACAATTTTTTGTACGTTTGACTGGTCCGGGGTCATCGTTTTTCATCATAAAATTGACTTTTTGGGCTCTACCACAAATGATTCAAAATCTCATTTGGATCGGGCCTCATGTTGAATAACCACTTTTTAAACCCTCACAGTGGCCAAAATTGCCATTTTTACAGAGTTTTAGTTACTCAGAAGCTTCAATTTTGTCCAATTTCAGGCACAGAAATCACTTTAAACACACTTATGTTAGTTGAAAAAGTAATAATTCACATCCAACAGTCATTTAAAGTCAAAAGATTACATTTTAAAATTTCATCAATATTGTCCACTTTTTTGAACGTTCGACTGGTCCGGGGTCATCGTTTTTCATCATAAAATTGATTTTTTGGGCTCTACCAAAAATAATTCAAAATGTCATTTGGATCAGGCCTCATGTTGAATAACCACTTTTTAAACCCTCACAGTTACCAAATTTGTCATATTTACAGAGTTTTGCTTACTCAGAAGCTTCAATTTTGACCAATTTCAGGCACAGAAATGACTTTAAACACACATATTTTAGTTGAAAAAGTAATATTTCACATCCAACAGTAATTTAAAGTCAAAAGATTAAATGTTAAAATTTGATCAATATTGACAATTTTTTGAACGTTCGACTGGTCCGGGGCTATCGTTTTTTATCATAAAATTGATTTTTTTTGGACTACCAAAAATGATTCAAAATGTCATTTGGATCGGGCCTCATGTTGAATAACCACTTTTTAAACCCTCACAGTGGCCAAAATTGCCATTTTTACAGAGTTTTGCTTACTCAGAAGCTTCAATTTTGTCCAATTTCAGGCACAGAAATCACTTTAAACACACTTATGTTAGTTGAAAAAGTAATAATTCACATCCAACAGTCATTTAAAGTCAAAAGATTAAATGTTAAAATGTCATCAATATTGACAATTTTGTGTACGTTCGATTGGTACGGGGTCATCGTTTTTCATCATAAAATTGATTTTTTGGGCTCTACCAAAAATGATTCAAAATGTCATTTGGATCAGGCCTCATGTAGAATAACCACTTTTTAAACCCTCACAGTTACCAAAATTGTCATATTTACAGAGTTTTGCTTACTCAGAAGCTTCAATTTTGACCAATTTCAGGCACAGAAATGACTTTAAACACACTTATTTGAGTTGAAAAAGTAATAATTCACATCCAATAGTCATTTAAAGTCAAAAGATTAAATGTTAAAATTTGATCAATATTGACAATTTTTTGAACGTTCGACTGGTCCGGGGTCATCGTTTTTCATCAAAAAATTGATTTTTTATGGACTACCAAAAATGATTCAAAATGTCATTTGGATCGGGCCTCATGTTGAATAACCACTTTTTAAACCCTCACAGTGACCAAAATTGCCATTTATTACAGAGTTTTGCTTACTCAGAAGCTTCAATTTTGACCAATTTCAGGCACAGAAATCACTTTAAACACACATATTTTAGTTGAAAAAGTAATAATTCACATCCAACAGTAATTTAAAGTCAAAAGATTACATTTTAAAATGTCATCAATATTGTCCACTTTTTTGAACGTTCGACTGGTCCGGGGTCATCGTTTTTCATCATAAAATTGATTTTTTGGGCTCTACCAAAAATGATTCAAAATGTCATTTGGATCGGGCCTCATGTAGAATAACCACTTTTTAAACCCTCACAGTTACCAAAATTGTCATATTTATAGAGTTTTGCTTACTCAGAAGCTTCAATTTGACCAATTTCAGGCACAGAAATGACTTTAAACACACTTATTTGAGTTGAAAAAGTAATAATTCACATCCAATAGTCATTTAAAGTCAAAAGATTACATTTTAAAATGTCATCAATATTGTCCACTTTTTTGAACGTTCGACTGGTCCGGGGTCATCGTTTTTCATCATAAAATTGATTTTTTGGACTCTACCAAACATGATTCCAAATGTCATTTGGATCGGGCCTCATGTTGAATAACTACTTTTTAAACCCTCACATTGACCAAAATTGCCATTTATTACAGAGTTTTGCTTACTCAGAAGCTTCAATTTGACCAATTTCAGGCACAGAAATGACTTTAAACACACTTATTTGAGTTGAAAAAGTAATAATTCACATCCAATAGTCATTTAAAGTCAAAAGATTAAATGTTAAAATTTGATCAATATTGACAATTTTTTGAACGTTCGACTGGTCCGGGGTCATCGTTTTTCATCATAAAATTGATTTTTTTTGGACTACCAAAAATGATTCAAAATGTCATTTGGATCGGGCCTCATGTTGAATAACCACTTTTTAAACCCTCACAGTGACCAAAATTGCCATTTATTACAGAGT
This sequence comes from Lissotriton helveticus, assembly GCF_964261635.1. Lineage (NCBI taxonomy): Eukaryota > Metazoa > Chordata > Amphibia > Caudata > Salamandridae > Lissotriton > Lissotriton helveticus. The sequence goes on along the minus strand of NC_136063.1, from coordinate 1,074,488,470 downwards.
TTTGCTTACTCAGAAGCTTCAATTTTGACCAATTTCAGGCACAGAAATCACTTTAAACACACATATTTTAGTTGAAAAAGTAATAATTCACATCCAACAGTAATTTAAAGTCAAAAGATTACATTTTAAAATGTCATCAATATTGTCCACTTTTTTGAACGTTCGACTGGTCCGGGGTCATCGTTTTTCATCATAAAATTGATTTTTTGGACTCTACCAAACATGATTCCAAATGTCATTTGGATCGGGCCTCATGTTGAATAACTACTTTTTAAACCCTCACATTGACCAAAATTGCCATTTATTACAGAGTTTTGCTTACTCAGAAGCTTCAATTTTGACCGATTTCAGGCACAGAAATGACTTTAAACACACATATTTTAGTTGAAAAAGTAATAATTCACATCCAACAGTAATTTAAAGTCAAAAGATTAAATGTTAAAATGTCATCAATATTGACAATTTTTTGTACGTACGACTGGTCCAGGGTCATCGTTTTTCATCACAAAATTGATTTTTTGTCCTCTACCAAAAATGATTCAAAATGAAATTTGGATCGGGCCTCATGTTGAATAACCACTTTTTAAACCCTCACAGTGACCAAAATTGCCATTTTTACAGAGTTTGCGCTTACACAAAAGCTTGAATTTTGACCAATTTCAGGCACAGAAATGACTTTAAACACACTTATTTGAGTTGAAAGAGTAATAATTCACATCCAACAGTAATTTAAATTCAAAAGATTAAATGTTAAAATTTCATCAATATTGACAATTTTTTGTACGTTCGACTGGTCCGGGGTCATCGTTTTTCATCATAAAATTGATTTTTTGGGCTCTACCAAAAATGATTCAAAATCTCATTTGGATCGGGCCTCGTGTTGAATAACCACTTTTTAAACCCTCACAGTGGCCAAAATTGCCATTTTTACAGAGTTTTGCTTACTCAGAAGCTTCAATTTTGTCCAATTTCAGGCACAGAAATCACTTTAAACACACTTATGTTAGTTGAAAACAGTAATAATTCACATCCAACAGTCATTTAAAGTCAAAAGATTAAATTTAAAAAATTTCATCAATATTGTCCACTTTTTTGAACGTTCGACTGGTCCGGGGTCATTGTTTTTCATCATAAAATTGATTTTTTGGGCTCTACCAAAAATAATTAAAAATGTCATTTGGATCGGGCCTCATGTTGAATAACCACTTTTTAAACCCTCACAGTTACCAAATTGTCATATTTACAGAGTTTTGCTTACTCAGAAGCTTCAATTTTGACCAATTTCAGGCACAGAAATGACTTTAAACACACATATTTTAGTTGAAAAAGTAATAATTCACATCCAACAGTAATTTAAAGTCAAAAGATTAAATGTTAAAATTTCATCAATATTGACAATTTTTTGTACGTTTGACTGGTCCGGGGTCATCGTTTTTCATCATAAAATTGATTTTTTGGGCTCTACCACAAATGATTCAAAATCTCATTTGGATCGGGCCTCATGTTGAATAACCACTTTTTAAACCCTCACAGTGGCCAAAATTGCCATTTTTACAGAGTTTTAGTTACTCAGAAGCTTCAATTTTGTCCAATTTCAGGCACAGAAATAACTTTAAACACACTTATGTTAGTTGAAAAAGTAATAATTCACATCCAACAGTCATTTAAAGTCAAAAGATTACATTTTAAAATTTCATCAATATTGTCCACTTTTTTGAACGTTCGACTGGTCCGGGGTCATCGTTTTTCATCATAAAATTGATTTTTTGGGCTCTACCAAAAATAATTCAAAATGTCATTTGGATCAGGCCTCATGTTGAATAACCACTTTTTAAACCCTCACAGTTACCAAATTTGTCATATTTACAGAGTTTTGCTTACTCAGAAGCTTCAATTTTGACCAATTTCAGGCACAGAAATGACTTTAAACACACATATTTTAGTTGAAAAAGTAATAATTCACATCCAACAGTAATTTAAAGTCAAAAGATTAAATGTTAAAATTTGATCAATATTGACAATTTTTTGAACGTTCGACTGGTCCGGGGCTATCGTTTTTTATCATAAAATTGATTTTTTTTGGACTACCAAAAATGATTCAAAATGTCATTTGGATCGGGCCTCATGTTGAATAACCACTTTTTAAACCCTCACAGTGGCCAAAATTGCCATTTTTACAGAGTTTTGCTTACTCAGAAGCTTCAATTTTGTCCAATTTCAGGCACAGAAATCACTTTAAACACACTTATGTTAGTTGAAAAAGTAATAATTCACATCCAACAGTCATTTAAAGTCAAAAGATTAAATGTTAAAATTTGATCAATATTGACAATTTTTTGAACGTTCGACTGGTCCGGGGTCATCGTTTTTCATCATAAAATTGATTTTTTTTGGACTACCAAAAATGATTCAAAATGTCATTTGGATCGGGCCTCATGTTGAATAACCACTTTTTAAACCCTCACAGTGGCCAAAATTGCCATTTATTACAGAGTTTTGCTTACTCAGAAGCTTCAATTTTGACCAATTTCAGGCACAGAAATCACTTTAAACACACATATTTTAGTTGAAAAAGTAATAATTCACATCCAACAGTAATTTAAAGTCAAAAGATTACATTTTAAAATTTCATCAATATTGTCCACTTTTTTGAACGTTCGACTGGTCCGGGGTCATCGTTTTTCATCATAAAATTGATTTTTTGGACTCTACCAAACATGATTCCAAATGTCATTTGGATCGGGCCTCATGTTGAATAACTACTTTTTAAACCCTCATATTGACCAAAATTGCCATTTATTACAGAGTTTTGCTTACTCAGAAGCTTCAATTTTGACCGATTTCAGGCACAGAAATGACTTTAAACACACATATTTTAGTTGAAAAAGTAATAATTCACATCCAACAGTAATTTAAAGTCAAAAGATTAAATGTTAAAATGTCATCAATATTGACAATTTTTTGTACGTACGACTGGTCCAGGGTCATCGTTTTTCATCATAAAATTGATTTTTTGGACTCTACCAAACATGATTCCAAATGTCATTTGGATCGGGCCTCATGTTGAATTAACCACTTTTTAAACCCTCACAGTGACCAAAATTGCCATTTATTACAGAGTTTTGCTTACTCAGAAGCTTCAATTTTGACCAATTTCAGGAACAGAAATGACTTTAAACACACATATTTTAGTTGAAAAAGTAATAATTCACATCCAACAGTAATTTAAAGTCAAAAGATTAAATGTTAAAATTTCATCAATATTGACAATTTTTTGTACGTTCGACTGGTCCGGGGTCATCGTTTTTCATCATAAAATTGATTTTTTGGGCTCTACCAAAAATGATTCAAAATGTCATTTGGATCGGGCCTCATGTTGAATAACCACTTTTTAAACCCTCACAGAGGCCAAAATTGCCATTTTTACAGAGTTTTGCTTACTCAGAAGCTTCAATTTTGACCAATTTCAGGCACAGAAATGACTTTAAACACACATATTTTAGTTGAAAAAGTAATAATTCACATCCAACAGTAATTTAAAGTCAAAAGATTAAATGTTAAAATCTGATCAATATTGACAATTTTTTGAACGTTCGACTGGTCCGGGGTCATCGTTTTTCATCATAAAATTGATTTTTTTTGGACTACCAAAAATGATTAAAAATGTCATTTGGATCGGGCCTCATGTTGAATAACCACTTTTTAAACCCTCACAGTGACCAAAATTGCCATTTATTACAGAGTTTTGCTTACTCAGAAGCTTCAATTTTGACCAATTTCAGGAACAGAAATGACTTTAAACACACATATTTTAGTTGAAAAAGTAATAATTCACATCCAACAGTAATTTAAAGTCAAAAGATTAAATGTTAAAATTTCATCAATATTGACAATTTTTTGTACGTTCGACTGGTCCGGGGTCATCGTTTTTCATCATAAAATTGATTTTTTGGGCTCTACCAAAAATGATTCAAAATGTCATTTGGATCGGGCCTCATGTAGAATAACCACTTTTTAAACCCTCACAGTTACCAAAATTGTCATATTTACAGAGTTTTGCTTACTCAGAAGCTTCAATTTTGACCAATTTCAGGAACAGAAATGACTTTAAACACACATATTTTAGTTGAAAAAGTAATAATTCACATCCAACAGTAATTTAAAGTCAAAAGATTAAATGTTAAAATGTCATCAATATTGACAATTTTTTGTACGTTTGACTGGTCCGGGGTCATCGTTTTTCATCATAAAATTGATTTTTTGGGCTCTACCACAAATGATTCAAAATCTCATTTGGATCGGGCCTCATGTTGAATAACCACTTTTTAAACCCTCACAGTGGCTAAAATTGCCATTTTTACAGAGTTTTAGTTACTCAGAAGCTTCAATTTTGTCCAATTTCAGGCACAGAAATCACTTTAAACACACTTATGTTAGTTGAAAAAGTAATAATTCACATCCAACAGTCATTTAAAGTCAAAAGATTACATTTTAAAATTTCATCAATATTGTCCACTTTTTTGAACGTTCGACTGGTCCGGGGTCATCGTTTTTCATCATAAAATTGATTTTTTGGGCTCTACCAAAAAAAATTCAAAATGTCATTTGGATCAGGCCTCATGTTGAATAACCACTTTTTAAACCCTCACAGTTACCAAATTTGTCATATTTACAGAGTTTTGCTTACTCAGAAGCTTCAATTTTGACCAATTTCAGGCACAGAAATGACTTTAAACACACATATTTTAGTTGAAAAAGTAATATTTCACATCCAACAGTAATTTAAAGTCAAAAGATTAAATGTTAAAATTTGATCAATATTGACAATTTTTTGAACGTTCGACTGGTCCGGGGCTATCGTTTTTTATCATAAAATTGATTTTTTTTGGACTACCAAAAATGATTCAAAATGTCATTTGGATCGGGCCTCATGTTGAATAACCACTTTTTAAACCCTCACAGTGGCCAAAATTGCCATTTTTACAGAGTTTTGCTTACTCAGAAGCTTCAATTTTGTCCAATTTCAGGCACAGAAATCACTTTAAACACACTTATGTTAGTTGAAAAAGTAATAATTCACATCCAACAGTCATTTAAAGTCAAAAGATTAAATGTTAAAATGTCATCAATATTGACAATTTTGTGTACGTTCGACTGGTACGGGGTCATCGTTTTTCATCATAAAATTGATTTTTTGGGCTCTACCAAAAATGATTCAAAATGTCATTTGGATCAGGCCTCATGTAGAATAACCACTTTTTAAACCCTCACAGTTACCAAAATTGTCATATTTACAGAGTTTTGCTTACTCAGAAGCTTCAATTTTGACCAATTTCAGGAACAGAAATGACTTTAAACACACATATTTTAGTTGAAAAAGTAATAATTCACATCCAACAGTAATTTAAAGTCAAAAGATTAAATGTTAAAATTTCATCAATATTGACAATTTTTTGTACGTTTGACTGGTCCGGGGTCATCGTTTTTCATCATAAAATTGATTTTTTGGGCTCTACCACAAATGATTCAAAATCTCATTTGGATCGGGCCTCATGTTGAATAACCACTTTTTAAACCCTCACAGTGGCCAAAATTGCCATTTTTACAGAGTTTTAGTTACTCAGAAGCTTCAATTTTGTCCAATTTCAGGCACAGAAATCACTTTAAACACACTTATGTTAGTTGAAAAAGTAATAATTCACATCCAACAGTCATTTAAAGTCAAAAGATTACATTTTAAAATTTCATCAATATTGTCCACTTTTTTGAACGTTCGACTGGTCCGGGGTCATCGTTTTTCATCATAAAATTGATTTTTTGGGCTCTACCAAAAATAATTCAAAATGTCATTTGGATCAGGCCTCATGTTGAATAACCACTTTTTAAACCCTCACAGTTACCAAATTTGTCATATTTACAGAGTTTTGCTTACTCAGAAGCTTCAATTTTGACCAATTTCAGGCACAGAAATGACTTTAAACACACATATTTTAGTTGAAAAAGTAATATTTCACATCCAACAGTAATTTAAAGTCAAAAGATTAAATGTTAAAATTTGATCAATATTGACAATTTTTTGAACGTTCGACTGGTCCGGGGCTATCGTTTTTCATCATAAAATTGATTTTTTGGGCTCTACCAAAAATAATTCAAAATGTCATTTGGATCGGGCCTCATGTTGAATAACCACTTTTTAAACCCTCACAGTGGCCAAAATTGCCATTTTTACAGAGTTTTGCTTACTCAGAAGCTTCAATTTTGTCCAATTTCAGGCACAGAAATCACTTTAAACACACTTATGTTAGTTGAAAAAGTAATAATTCACATCCAACAGTCATTTAAAGTCAAAAGATTAAATGTTAAAATGTCATCAATATTGACAATTTTGTGTACGTTCGACTGGTACGGGGTCATCGTTTTTCATCATAAAATTGATTTTTTGGGCTCTACCAAAAATGATTCAAAATGTCATTTGGATCAGGCCTCATGTAGAATAACCACTTTTTAAACCCTCACAGTTACCAAAATTGTCATATTTACAGAGTTTTGCTTACTCAGAAGCTTCAATTTTGACCAATTTCAGGCACAGAAATGACTTTAAACACACTTATTTGAGTTGAAAAAGTAATAATTCACATCCAATAGTCATTTAAAGTCAAAAGATTAAATGTTAAAATTTGATCAATATTGACAATTTTTTGAACGTTCGACTGGTCCGGGGTCATCGTTTTTCATCATAAAATTGATTTTTTTTGGACTACCAAAAATGATTCAAAATGTCATTTGGATCGGGCCTCATGTTGAATAACCACTTTTTAAACCCTCACAGTGACCAAAATTGCCATTTATTACAGAGTTTTGCTTACTCAGAAGCTTCAATTTTGACCAATTTCAGGCACAGAAATCACTTTAAACACACATATTTTAGTTGAAAAAGTAATAATTCACATCCAACAGTAATTTAAAGTCAAAAGATTACATTTTAAAATGTCATCAATATTGTCCACTTTTTTGAACGTTCGACTGGTCCGGGGTCATCGTTTTTCATCATAAAATTGATTTTTTGGACTCTACCAAACATGATTCCAAATGTCATTTGGATCGGGCCTCATGTTGAATAACTACTTTTTAAACCCTCACATTGACCAAAATTGCCATTTATTACAGAGTTTTGCTTACTCAGAAGCTTCAATTTGACCAATTTCAGGCACAGAAATGACTTTAAACACACTTATTTGAGTTGAAAAAGTAATAATTCACATCCAATAGTCATTTAAAGTCAAAAGATTAAATGTTAAAATTTGATCAATATTGACAATTTTTTGAACGTTCGACTGGTCCGGGGTCATCGTTTTTCATCATAAAATTGATTTTTTTTGGACTACCAAAAATGATTCAAAATGTCATTTGGATCGGGCCTCATGTTGAATAACCACTTTTTAAACCCTCACAGTGACCAAAATTGCCATTTATTACAGAGTTTTGCTTACTCAGAAGCTTCAATTTTGACCAATTTCAGGCACAGAAATCACTTTAAACACACATATTTTAGTTGAAAAAGTAATAATTCACATCCAACAGTAATTTAAAGTCAAAAGATTACATTTTAAAATGTCATCAATATTGTCCACTTTTTTGAACGTTCGACTGGTCCGGGGTCATCGTTTTTCATCATAAAATTGATTTTTTGGACTCTACCAAACATGATTCCAAATGTCATTTGGATCGGGCCTCATGTTGAATAACTACTTTTTAAACCCTCACATTGACCAAAATTGCCATTTATTACAGAGTTTTGCTTACTCAGAAGCTTCAATTTTGACCGATTTCAGGCACAGAAATGACTTTAAACACACATATATTAGTTGAAAAAGTAATAATTCACATCCAACAGTAATTTAAAGTCAAAAGATTAAATGTTAAAATGTCATCAATATTGACAATTTTTTGTACGTACGACTGGTCCAGGGTCATCGTTTTTCATCACAAAATTGATTTTTTGTCCTCTACCAAAAATGATTCAAAATGAAATTTGGATCGGGCCTCATGTTGAATAACCACTTTTTAAACCCTCACAGTGACCAAAATTGCCATTTTTACAGAGTTTTCGCTTACACAAAAGCTTGAATTTTGACCAATTTCAGGCACAGAAATGACTTTAAACACACATATTTTAGTTGAAAAAGTAATAATTCACATCCAACAGTAATTTAAAGTCAAAAGATTAAATGTTAAAATTTCATCAATATTGACAATTTTTTGTACGTTTGACTGGTCCGGGGTCATCGTTTTTCATCATAAAATTGATTTTTTGGGCTCTACCACAAATGATTCAAAATCTCATTTGGATCGGGCCTCATGTTGAATAACCACTTTTTAAACCCTCACAGTGGCTAAAATTGCCATTTTTACAGAGTTTTAGTTACTCAGAAGCTTCAATTTTGTCCAATTTCAGGCACAGAAATCACTTTAAACACACTTATGTTAGTTGAAAAAGTAATAATTCACATCCAACAGTCATTTAAAGTCAAAAGATTACATTTTAAAATTTCATCAATATTGTCCACTTTTTTGAACGTTCGACTGGTCCGGGGTCATCGTTTTTCATCATAAAATTGATTTTTTGGGCTCTACCAAAAAAAATTCAAAATGTCATTTGGATCAGGCCTCATGTTGAATAACCACTTTTTAAACCCTCACAGTTACCAAATTTGTCATATTTACAGAGTTTTGCTTACTCAGAAGCTTCAATTTTGACCAATTTCAGGCACAGAAATGACTTTAAACACACATATTTTAGTTGAAAAAGTAATATTTCACATCCAACAGTAATTTAAAGTCAAAAGATTAAATGTTAAAATTTGATCAATATTGACAATTTTTTGAACGTTCGACTGGTCCGGGGCTATCGTTTTTTATCATAAAATTGATTTTTTTTGGACTACCAAAAATGATTCAAAATGTCATTTGGATCGGGCCTCATGTTGAATAACCACTTTTTAAACCCTCACAGTGGCCAAAATTGCCATTTTTACAGAGTTTTGCTTACTCAGAAGCTTCAATTTTGTCCAATTTCAGGCACAGAAATCACTTTAAACACACTTATGTTAGTTGAAAAATTAATAATTCACATCCAACAGTCATTTAAAGTCAAAAGATTAAATGTTAAAATGTCATCAATATTGACAATTTTGTGTACGTTCGACTGGTACGGGGTCATCGTTTTTCATCATAAAATTGATTTTTTGGGCTCTACCAAAAATGATTCAAAATGTCATTTGGATCAGGCCTCATGTAGAATAACCACTTTTTAAACCCTCACAGTTACCAAAATTGTCATATTTACAGAGTTTTGCTTACTCAGAAGCTTCAATTTTGACCAATTTCAGGAACAGAAATGACTTTAAACACACATATTTTAGTTGAAAAAGTAATAATTCACATCCAACAGTAATTTAAAGTCAAAAGATTAAATGTTAAAATTTCATCAATATTGACAATTTTTTGTACGTTTGACTGGTCCGGGGTCATCGTTTTTCATCATAAAATTGATTTTTTGGGCTCTACCACAAATGATTCAAAATCTCATTTGGATCGGGCCTCATGTTGAATAACCACTTTTTAAACCCTCACAGTGGCCAAAATTGCCATTTTTACAGAGTTTTAGTTACTCAGAAGCTTCAATTTTGTCCAATTTCAGGCACAGAAATCACTTTAAACACACTTATGTTAGTTGAAAAAGTAATAATTCACATCCAACAGTCATTTAAAGTCAAAAGATTACATTTTAAAATTTCATCAATATTGTCCACTTTTTTGAACGTTCGACTGGTCCGGGGTCATCGTTTTTCATCATAAAATTGATTTTTTGGGCTCTACCAAAAATAATTCAAAATGTCATTTGGATCAGGCCTCATGTTGAATAACCACTTTTTAAACCCTCACAGTTACCAAATTTGTCATATTTACAGAGTTTTGCTTACTCAGAAGCTTCAATTTTGACCAATTTCAGGCACAGAAATGACTTTAAACACACATATTTTAGTTGAAAAAGTAATATTTCACATCCAACAGTAATTTAAAGTCAAAAGATTAAATGTTAAAATTTGATCAATATTGACAATTTTTTTAACGTTCGACTGGTCCGGGGCTATCGTTTTTTATCATAAAATTGATTTTTTTTGGACTACCAAAAATGATTCAAAATGTCATTTGGATCGGGCCTCATGTTGAATAACCACTTTTTAAACCCTCACAGTGGCCAAAATTGCCATTTTTACAGAGTTTTGCTTACTCAGAAGCTTCAATTTTGTCCAATTTCAGGCACAGAAATCACTTTAAACACACTTATGTTAGTTGAAAAAGTAATAATTCACATCCAACAGTCATTTAAAGTCAAAAGATTAAATGTTAAAATGTCATCAATATTGACAATTTTGTGTACGTTCGACTGGTACGGGGTCATCGTTTTTCATCATAAAATTGATTTTTTGGGCTCTACCAAAAATGATTCAAAATGTCATTTGGATCAGGCCTCATGTAGAATAACCACTTTTTAAACCCTCACAGTTACCAAAATTGTCATATTTACAGAGTTTTGCTTACTCAGAAGCTTCAATTTTGACCAATTTCAGGCACAGAAATGACTTTAAACACACTTATTTGAGTTGAAAAAGTAATAATTCACATCCAATAGTCATTTAAAGTCAAAAGATTAAATGTTAAAATTTGATCAATATTGACAATTTTTTGAACGTTCGACTGGTCCGGGGTCATCGTTTTTCATCATAAAATTGATTTTTTTTGGACTACCAAAAATGATTCAAAATGTCATTTGGATCGGGCCTCATGTTGAATAACCACTTTTTAAACCCTCACAGTGACCAAAATTGCCATTTATTACAGAGTTTTGCTTACTCAGAAGCTTCAATTTTGACCAATTTCAGGCACAGAAATCACTTTAAACACACATATTTTAGTTGAAAAAGTAATAATTCACATCCAACAGTAATTTAAAGTCAAAAGATTACATTTTAAAATGTCATCAATATTGTCCACTTTTTTGAACGTTCGACTGGTCCGGGGTCATCGTTTTTCATCATAAAATTGATTTTTTGGACTCTACCAAACATGATTCCAAATGTCATTTGGATCGGGCCTCATGTTGAATAACTACTTTTTAAACCCTCACATTGACCAAAATTGCCATTTATTACAGAGTTTTGCTTACTCAGAAGCTTCAATTTGACCAATTTCAGGCACAGAAATGACTTTAAACACACTTATTTGAGTTGAAAAAGTAATAATTCACATCCAATAGTCATTTAAAGTCAAAAGATTAAATGTTAAAATTTGATCAATATTGACAATTTTTTGAACGTTCGACTGGTCCGGGGTCATCGTTTTTCATCATAAAATTGATTTTTTTTGGACTACCAAAAATGATTCAAAATGTCATTTGGATCGGGCCTCATGTTGAATAACCACTTTTTAAACCCTCACAGTGACCAAAATTGCCATTTATTACAGAGTTTTGCTTACTCAGAAGCTTCAATTTTGACCAATTTCAGGCACAGAAATCACTTTAAACACACATATTTTAGTTGAAAAAGTAATAATTCACATCCAACAGTAATTTAAAGTCAAAAGATTACATTTTAAAATGTCATCAATATTGTCCACTTTTTTGAACGTTCGACTGGTCCGGGGTCATCGTTTTTCATCATAAAATTGATTTTTTGGACTCTACCAAACATGATTCCAAATGTCATTTGGATCGGGCCTCATGTTGAATAACTACTTTTTAAACCCTCACATTGACCAAAATTGCCATTTATTACAGAGTTTTGCTTACTCAGAAGCTTCAATTTTGACCGATTTCAGGCACAGAAATGACTTTAAACACACATATATTAGTTGAAAAAGGAATAATTCACATCCAACAGTAATTTAAAGTCAAAAGATTAAATGTTAAAATGTCATCAATATTGACAATTTTTTGTACGTACGACTGGTCCAGGGTCATCGTTTTTCATCACAAAATTGATTTTTTGTCCTCTACCAAAAATGATTCAAAATGAAATTTGGATCGGGCCTCATGTTGAATAACCACTTTTTAAACCCTCACAGTGACCAAAATTGCCATTTTTACAGAGTTTTCGCTTACACAAAAGCTTGAATTTTGACCAATTTCAGGCACAGAAATGACTTTAAACACACTTATTTGAGTTGAAAGAGTAATAATTCACATCCAACAGTAATTTAAAGTCAAAAGATTAAATGTTAAAATTTCATCAATATTGACAATTTTTTGTACGTTCGACTGGTCCGGGGTCATCGTTTTTCATCATAAAATTGATTTTTTGGGCTCTACCAAAAATGATTCAAAATCTCATTTGGATCGGGCCTCGTGTTGAATAACCACTTTTTAAACCCTCACAGTGGCCAAAATTGCCATTTTTACAGAGTTTTGCTTACTCAGAAGCTTCAATTTTGTCCAATTTCAGGCACAGAAATCACTTTAAACACACTTATGTTAGTTGAAAAAGTAATAATTCACATCCAACAGTCATTTAAAGTCAAAAGATTAAATTTTAAAATTTCATCAATATTGTCCACTTTTTTGAACGTTCGACTGGTCCGGGGTCATTGTTTTTCATCATAAAATTGATTTTTTGGGCTCTACCAAAAATAATTAAAAATGTCATTTGGATCGGGCCTCATGTTGAATAACCACTTTTTAAACCCTCACAGTTACCAAATTTGTCATATTTACAGAGTTTTGCTTACTCAGAGGCTTCAATTTTGACCAATTTCAGGCACAGAAATGACTTTAAACACACATATTTTAGTTGAAAAAGTAATAATTCACATCCAACAGTAATTTAAAGTCAAAAGATTAAATGTTAAAATTTGATCAATATTGACAATTTTTTGAACGTTCGACTGGTCCGGGGTCATTGTTTTTCATCATAAAATTGATTTTTTTGGGCTCTACCACAAATGATTCAAAATCTCATTTGGATCGGGCCTCATGTTGAATAACCACTTTTTAAACCCTCACAGTGGCCAAAATTGCCATTTTTACAGAGTTTTAGTTACTCAGAAGCTTCAATTTTGTCCAATTTCAGGCACAGAAATCACTTTAAACACACTTATGTTAGTTGAAAAAGTAATAATTCACATCCAACAGTCATTTAAAGTCAAAAGATTACATTTTAAAATTTCATCAATATTGTCCACTTTTTTGAACGTTCGACTGGTCCGGGGTCATCGTTTTTCATCATAAAATTGATTTTTTGGGCTCTACCAAAAATAATTCAAAATGTCATTTGGATCAGGCCTCATGTTGAATAACCACTTTTTAAACCCTCACAGTTACCAAATTTGTCATATTTTCAGAGTTTTGCTTACTCAGAAGCTTCAATTTTGACCAATTTCAGGCACAGAAATGACTTTAAACACACATATTTTAGTTGAAAAAGTAATATTTCACATCCAACAGTAATTTAAAGTCAAAAGATTAAATGTTAAAATTTGATCAATATTGACAATTTTTTGAACGTTCGACTGGTCCGGGGCTATCGTTTTTTATCATAAAATTGATTTTTTTTGGACTACCAAAAATGATTCAAAATGTCATTTGGATCGGGCCTCATGTTGAATAACCACTTTTTAAACCCTCACAGTGGCCAAAATTGCCATTTTTACAGAGTTTTGCTTACTCAGAAGCTTCAATTTTGTCCAATTTCAGGCACAGAAATCACTTTAAACACACTTATGTTAGTTGAAAAAGTAATAATTCACATCCAACAGTCATTTAAAGTCAAAAGATTAAATGTTAAAATGTCATCAATATTGACAATTTTTTGTACGTTCGACTGGTCCGGGGTCATCGTTTTTCATCATAAAATTGATTTTTTGGGCTCTACCAAAAATAATTCAAAATGTCATTTGGATCAGGCCTCATGTTGAATAACCACTTTTTAAACCCTCACAGTTACCAAATTTGTCATATTTACAGAGTTTTGCTTACTCAGAAGCTTCAATTTTGACCAATTTCAGGCACAGAAATGACTTTAAACACACTTATTTGAGTTGAAAGAGTAATAATTCACATCCAACGGTAATTTAAAGTCAAAAGATTAAATGTTAAAATTTCATCAATATTGACAATTTTTTGTACGTTCGACTGGTCCGGGGTCATCGTTTTTCATCATAAAATTGATTTTTTGGGCTCTACCAAAAATGATTCAAAATCTCATTTGGATCGGGCCTCGTGTTGAATAACCACTTTTTAAACCCTCACAGTGGCCAAAATTGCCATTTTTACAGAGTTTTGCTTACTCAGAAGCTTCAATTTTGTCCAATTTCAGGCACAGAAATCACTTTAAACACACTTATGTTAGTTGAAAAAGTAATAATTCACATCCAACAGTCATTTAAAGTCAAAAGATTAAATTTTAAAATTTCATCAATATTGTCCACTTTTTTGAACGTTCGACTGGTCCGGGGTCATTGTTTTTCATCATAAAATTGATTTTTTGGGCTCTACCAAAAATAATTAAAAATGTCATTTGGATCGGGCCTCATGTTGAATAACCACTTTTTAAACCCTCACAGTTACCAAATTTGTCATATTTACAGAGTTTTGCTTACTCAGAGGCTTCAATTTTGACCAATTTCAGGCACAGAAATGACTTTAAACACACATATTTTAGTTGAAAAAGTAATAATTCACATCCAACAGTAATTTAAAGTCAAAAGATTAAATGTTAAAATTTGATCAATATTGACAATTTTTTGAACGTTCGACTGGTCCGGTCATCGTTTTTCATCATAAAATTGATTTTTTGGGCTCTACCAAAAATGATTCAAAATGTCATTTGGATCGGGCCTCATGTAGAATAACCACTTTTTAAACCCTCACAGTTACCAAAATTGTCATATTTACAGAGTTTTGCTTACTCAGAAGCTTCAATTTTGACCAATTTCAGGAACAGAAATGACTTTAAACACACATATTTTAGTTGAAAAAGTAATAATTCACATCCAACAGTAATTTAAAGTCAAAAGATTAAATGTTAAAATTTCATCAATATTGACAATTTTTTGTACGTTTGACTGGTCCGGGGTCATCGTTTTTCATCATAAAATTGATTTTTTTGGGCTCTACCACAAATGATTCAAAATCTCATTTGGATCGGGCCTCATGTTGAATAACCACTTTTTAAACCCTCACAGTGGCCAAAATTGCCATTTTTACAGAGTTTTAGTTACTCAGAAGCTTCAATTTTGTCCAATTTCAGGCACAGAAATCACTTTAAACACACTTATGTTAGTTGAAAAAGTAATAATTCACATCCAACAGTCATTTAAAGTCAAAAGATTACATTTTAAAATTTCATCAATATTGTCCACTTTTTTGAACGTTCGACTGGTCCGGGGTCATCGTTTTTCATCATAAAATTGATTTTTTGGGCTCTACCAAAAATAATTCAAAATGTCATTTGGATCAGGCCTCATGTTGAATAACCACTTTTTAAACCCTCACAGTTACCAAATTTGTCATATTTACAGAGTTTTGCTTACTCAGAAGCTTCAATTTTGACCAATTTCAGGCACAGAAATGACTTTAAACACACATATTTTAGTTGAAAAAGTAATATTTCACATCCAACAGTAATTTAAAGTCAAAAGATTAAATGTTAAAATTTGATCAATATTGACAATTTTTTGAACGTTCGACTGGTCCGGGGCTATCGTTTTTTATCATAAAATTGATTTTTTTTGGACTACCAAAAATGATTCAAAATGTCATTTGGATCGGGCCTCATGTTGAATAACCACTTTTTAAACCCTCACAGTGGCCAAAATTGCCATTTTTACAGAGTTTTGCTTACTCAGAAGCTTCAATTTTGTCCAATTTCAGGCACAGAAATCACTTTAAACAAACTTATGTTAGTTGAAAAAGTAATAATTCACATCCAACAGTCATTTAAAGTCAAAAGATTAAATGTTAAAATGTCATCAATATTGACAACTTTTTGTACGTTCGACTGGTACGGGGTCATCGTTTTTCATCATAAAATTGATTTTTTGGGCTCTACCAAAAATGATTCAAAATGTCATTTGGATCGGGCCTCATGTAGAATAACCACTTTTTAAACCCTCACAGTTACCAAAATTGTCATATTTACAGAGTTTTGCTTACTCAGAAGCTTCAATTTTGACCAATTTCAGGCACAGAAATGACTTTAAACACACTTATTTGAGTTGAAAAAGTAATAATTCACATCCAATAGTCATTTAAAGTCAAAAGATTAAATGTTAAAATTTGATCAATATTGACAATTTTTTGAACGTTCGACTGGTCCGGGGTCATCGTTTTTCATCATAAAATTGATTTTTTGGGCTCTACCAAAAATGATTCAAAATCTCATTTGGATCGGGCCTCATGTTGAATAACCACTTTTTAAACCCTCACAGTGACCAAAATTGCCATTTATTACAGAGTTTTGCTTACTCAGAAGCTTCAATTTTGACCAAATTCAGGCACAGAAATCACTTTAAACACACATATTTTAGTTGAAAAAGTAATAATTCACATCCAACAGTAATTTAAAGTCAAAAGATTACATTTTAAAATTTCATCAATATTGTCCACTTTTATGAACGTTCGACTGGTCCGGGGTCATCGTTTTTCATCATAAAATGGATTTTTTGGACTCTACCAAACATGATTCCAAATGTCATTTGGATCGGGCCTCATGTTGAATAACTACTTTTTAAACCCTCACATTGACCAAAATTGCCATTTATTACAGAGTTTTGCTTACTCAGAAGCTTCAATTTTGACCGATTTCAGGCACAGAAATGACTTTAAACACACATATTTTAGTTGAAAAAGTAATAATTCACATCCAACAGTAATTTAAAGTCAAAAGATTAAATGTTAAAATGTCATCAATATTGACAATTTTTTGTACGTACGACTGGTCCAGGGTCATCGTTTTTCATCACAAAATTGATTTTTTGTCCTCTACCAAAAATGATTCAAAATGAAATTTGGATCGGGCCTCATGTTGAATAACCACTTTTTAAACCCTCACAGTGACCAAAATTGCCATTTTTACAGAGTTTTCGCTTACACAAAAGCTTCAATTTTGACCAATTTCAGGCACAGAAATGACTTTAAACACACTTATTTGAGTTGAAAGAGTAATAATTCACATCCAACAGTAATTTAAAGTCAAAAGATTAAATGTTAAAA
Organism: Lissotriton helveticus; assembly: GCF_964261635.1. NCBI lineage: Eukaryota > Metazoa > Chordata > Amphibia > Caudata > Salamandridae > Lissotriton > Lissotriton helveticus. The sequence goes on along the minus strand of NC_136063.1, from coordinate 1,074,471,198 downwards.
TTTCATCAATATTGACAATTTTTTGTACGTTCGACTGGTCCGGGGTCATCGTTTTTCATCATAAAATTGATTTTTTTGGGCTCTACCAAAAATGATTCAAAATCTCATTTGGATCGGGCCTCATGTTGAATAACCACTTTTTAAACCCTCACAGTGGCCAAAATTGCCATTTTTACAGAGTTTTGCTTACTCAGAAGCTTCAATTTTGTCCAATTTCAGGCACAGAAATCACTTTAAACACACTTATGTTAGTTGAAAAAGTAATGATTCACATCCAACAGTCATTTAAAGTCAAAAGATTAAATTTTTAAATTTCATCAATATTGTCCACTTTTTTGAACGTTCGACTGGTCCGGGGTCATTGTTTTTCATCATAAAATTGATTTTTTGGGCTCTACCAAAAATAATTAAAAATGTCATTTGGATTGGGCCTCATGTTGAATAACCACTTTTTAAACCCTCACAGTTACCAAAATTGCCATTTATTACAGAGTTTTGCTTACTCAGAAGCTTCAATTTTGACCAATTTCAGGAACAGAAATGACTTTAAACACACATATTTTAGTTGAAAAAGTAATAATTCACATCCAACAGTAATTTAAAGTCAAAAGATTAAATGGTAAAATTTCATCAATATTGACAATTTTTTGTACGTTCGACTGGTCCGGGGTCATCGTTTTTCATCATAAAATTGATTTTTTGGGCTCTACCAAAAATGATTCAAAATCTCATTTGGATCGGGCCTCATGTTGAATAACCACTTTTTAAACCCTCCCAGTGGCCAAAATTGCCATTTTTACAGAGTTTTGCTTACTCAGAAGCTTCAATTTTGACCAATTTCAGGCACAGAAATGACTTTAAACACACTAATTTTAGTTGAAAAAGTAATAATTCACATCCAACAGTCATTTAAAGTCAAAAGATTAAATGTTAAAATGTCATCAATATTGACAATTTTTTGTACGTACGACTGGTCCAGGGTCATCGTTTTTCATCACAAAATTGATTTTTTGTCCTCTACCAAAAATGATTCAAAATGAAATTTGGATCGGGCCTCATGTTGAATAACCACTTTTTAAACCCTCACAATGACCAAAATTGCCATTTTTACAGAGTTTTCGCTTACACAAAAGCTTGAATTTTGACCAATTTCAGGCACAGAAATGACTTTAAACACACTTATTTGAGTTGAAAGAGTAATAATTCACATCCAACGGTAATTTAAAGTCAAAAGATTAAATGTTAAAATTTCATCAATATTGACAATTTTTTGTACGTTCGACTGGTCCGGGGTCATCGTTTTTCATCATAAAATTGATTTTTTGGGCTCTACCAAAAATGATTCAAAATCTCATTTGGATCGGGCCTCGTGTTGAATAACCACTTTTTAAACCCTCACAGTGGCCAAAATTGCCATTTTTACAGAGTTTTGCTTACTCAGAAGCTTCAATTTTGTCCAATTTCAGGCACAGAAATCACTTTAAACACACTTATGTTAGTTGAAAAAGTAATAATTCACATCCAACAGTCATTTAAAGTCAAAAGATTAAATTTTAAAATTTCATCAATATTGTCCACTTTTTTGAACGTTCGACTGGTCCGGGGTCATTGTTTTTCATCATAAAATTGATTTTTTGGGCTCTACCAAAAATAATTAAAAATGTCATTTGGATCGGGCCTCATGTTGAATAACCACTTTTTAAACCCTCACAGTTACCAAATTTGTCATATTTACAGAGTTTTGCTTACTCAGAGGCTTCAATTTTGACCAATTTCAGGCACAGAAATGACTTTAAACACACATATTTTAGTTGAAAAAGTAATAATTCACATCCAACAGTAATTTAAAGTCAAAAGATTAAATGTTAAAATTTGATCAATATTGACAATTTTTTGAACGTTCGACTGGTCCGGTCATCGTTTTTCATCATAAAATTGATTTTTTGGGCTCTACCAAAAATGATTCAAAATGTCATTTGGATCGGGCCTCATGTAGAATAACCACTTTTTAAACCCTCACAGTTACCAAAATTGTCATATTTACAGAGTTTTGCTTACTCAGAAGCTTCAATTTTGACCAATTTCAGGAACAGAAATGACTTTAAACACACATATTTTAGTTGAAAAAGTAATAATTCACATCCAACAGTAATTTAAAGTCAAAAGATTAAATGTTAAAATTTCATCAATATTGACAATTTTTTGTACGTTTGACTGGTCCGGGGTCATCGTTTTTCATCATAAAATTGATTTTTTTGGGCTCTACCACAAATGATTCAAAATCTCATTTGGATCGGGCCTCATGTTGAATAACCACTTTTTAAACCCTCACAGTGGCCAAAATTGCCATTTTTACAGAGTTTTAGTTACTCAGAAGCTTCAATTTTGTCCAATTTCAGGCACAGAAATCACTTTAAACACACTTATGTTAGTTGAAAAAGTAATAATTCACATCCAACAGTCATTTAAAGTCAAAAGATTACATTTAAAAATTTCATCAATATTGTCCACTTTTTTGAACGTTCGACTGGTCCGGGGTCATCGTTTTTCATCATAAAATTGATTTTTTGGGCTCTACCAAAAATAATTCAAAATGTCATTTGGATCAGGCCTCATGTTGAATAACCACTTTTTAAACCCTCACAGTTACCAAATTTGTCATATTTACAGAGTTTTGCTTACTCAGAAGCTTCAATTTTGACCAATTTCAGGCACAGAAATGACTTTAAACACACATATTTTAGTTGAAAAAGTAATATTTCACATCCAACAGTAATTTAAAGTCAAAAGATTAAATGTTAAAATTTGATCAATATTGACAATTTTTTGAACGTTCGACTGGTCCGGGGCTATCGTTTTTTATCATAAAATTGATTTTTTTTGGACTACCAAAAATGATTCAAAATGTCATTTGGATCGGGCCTCATGTTGAATAACCACTTTTTAAACCCTCACAGTGGCCAAAATTGCCATTTTTACAGAGTTTTGCTTACTCAGAAGCTTCAATTTTGTCCAATTTCAGGCACAGAAATCACTTTAAACAAACTTATGTTAGTTGAAAAAGTAATAATTCACATCCAACAGTCATTTAAAGTCAAAAGATTAAATGTTAAAATGTCATCAATATTGACAACTTTTTGTACGTTCGACTGGTACGGGGTCATCGTTTTTCATCATAAAATTGATTTTTTGGGCTCTACCAAAAATGATTCAAAATGTCATTTGGATCGGGCCTCATGTAGAATAACCACTTTTTAAACCCTCACAGTTACCAAAATTGTCATATTTACAGAGTTTTGCTTACTCAGAAGCTTCAATTTTGACCAATTTCAGGCACAGAAATGACTTTAAACACACTTATTTGAGTTGAAAAAGTAATAATTCACATCCAATAGTCATTTAAAGTCAAAAGATTAAATGTTAAAATTTGATCAATATTGACAATTTTTTGAACGTTCGACTGGTCCGGGGTCATCGTTTTTCATCATAAAATTGATTTTTTGGGCTCTACCAAAAATGATTCAAAATCTCATTTGGATCGGGCCTCATGTTGAATAACCACTTTTTAAACCCTCACAGTGACCAAAATTGCCATTTATTACAGAGTTTTGCTTACTCAGAAGCTTCAATTTTGACCAAATTCAGGCACAGAAATCACTTTAAACACACATATTTTAGTTGAAAAAGTAATAATTCACATCCAACAGTAATTTAAAGTCAAAAGATTACATTTTAAAATTTCATCAATATTGTCCACTTTTATGAACGTTCGACTGGTCCGGGGTCATCGTTTTTCATCATAAAATGGATTTTTTGGACTCTACCAAACATGATTCCAAATGTCATTTGGATCGGGCCTCATGTTGAATAACTACTTTTTAAACCCTCACATTGACCAAAATTGCCATTTATTACAGAGTTTTGCTTACTCAGAAGCTTCAATTTTGACCGATTTCAGGCACAGAAATGACTTTAAACACACATATTTTAGTTGAAAAAGTAATAATTCACATCCAACAGTAATTTAAAGTCAAAAGATTAAATGTTAAAATGTCATCAATATTGACAATTTTTTGTACGTACGACTGGTCCAGGGTCATCGTTTTTCATCACAAAATTGATTTTTTGTCCTCTACCAAAAATGATTCAAAATGAAATTTGGATCGGGCCTCATGTTGAATAACCACTTTTTAAACCCTCACAGTGACCAAAATTGCCATTTTTACAGAGTTTTCGCTTACACAAAAGCTTCAATTTTGACCAATTTCAGGCACAGAAATGACTTTAAACACACTTATTTGAGTTGAAAGAGTAATAATTCACATCCAACAGTAATTTAAAGTCAAAAGATTAAATGTTAAAATTTCATCAATATTGACAATTTTTTGTACGTTCGACTGGTCCGGGGTCATCGTTTTTCATCATAAAATTGATTTTTTTTGGGCTCTACCAAAAATGATTCAAAATCTCATTTGGATCGGGCCTCATGTTGAATAACCACTTTTTAAACCCTCACAGTGGCCAAAATTGCCATTTTTACAGAGTTTTGCTTACTCAGAAGCTTCAATTTTGTCCAATTTCAGGCACAGAAATCACTTTAAACACACTTATGTTAGTTGAAAAAGTAATGATTCACATCCAACAGTCATTTAAAGTCAAAAGATTAAATTTTTAAATTTCATCAATATTGTCCACTTTTTTGAACGTTCGACTGGTCCGGGGTCATTGTTTTTCATCATAAAATTGATTTTTTGGGCTCTACCAAAAATAATTAAAAATGTCATTTGGATTGGGCCTCATGTTGAATAACCACTTTTTAAACCCTCACAGTTACCAAAATTGCCATTTATTACAGAGTTTTGCTTACTCAGAAGCTTCAATTTTGACCAATTTCAGGAACAGAAATGACTTTAAACACACATATTTTAGTTGAAAAAGTAATAATTCACATCCAACAGTAATTTAAAGTCAAAAGATTAAATGGTAAAATTTCATCAATATTGACAATTTTTTGTACGTTCGACTGGTCCGGGGTCATCGTTTTTCATCATAAAATTGATTTTTTGGGCTCTACCAAAAATGATTCAAAATCTCATTTGGATCGGGCCTCATGTTGAATAACCACTTTTTAAACCCTCCCAGTGGCCAAAATTGCCATTTTTACAGAGTTTTGCTTACTCAGAAGCTTCAATTTTGACCAATTTCAGGCACAGAAATGACTTTAAACACACTAATTTTAGTTGAAAAAGTAATAATTCACATCCGACAGTCATTTAAAGTCAAAAGATTAAATGTTAAAATTTCATCAATATTGACCCCCTTTTTGAACGTTCGACTGGTCCGGGGTCATCGTTTTTCATCATAAAATTGATTTTTTGGACTCTACCAAACATGATTCCAAATGTCATTTGGATCGGGCCTCATGTTGAATTAACCACTTTTTAAACCCTCACAGTGACCAAAATTGCCATTTTTACAGAGTTTTAGTTACTCAGAAGCTTCAATTTTGTCCAATTTCAGGCACAGAAATCACTTTAAACACACTTATGTTAGTTGAAAAAGTAATAATTCACATCCAACAGTCATTTAAAGTCAAAAGATTACATTTTAAAATTTCATCAATATTGTCACTTTTTTGAACGTTCGACTGGTCCGGGGTCATCGTTTTTCATCATAAAATTGATTTTTTGGCCTCTACCAAAAATAATTCAAAATGTCATTTGGATCAGGCCTCATGTTGAATAACCACTTTTTAAACCCTCACAGTTACCAAATTTGTCATATTTACAGAGTTTTGCTTACTCAGAAGCTTCAATTTTGACCAATTTCAGGCACAGAAATGACTTTAAACACACATATTTTAGTTGAAAAAGTAATATTTCACATCCAACAGTAATTTAAAGTCAAAAGATTAAATGTTAAAATTTGATCAATATTGACAATTTTTTGAACGTTCGACTGGTCCGGGGCTATCGTTTTTTATCATAAAATTTATTTTTTTTGGACTACCAAAAATGATTCAAAATGTCATTTGGATCGGGCCTCATGTTGAATAACCACTTTTTAAACCCTCACAGTGGCCAAAATTGCCATTTTTACAGAGTTTTGCTTACTCAGAAGCTTCAATTTTGACCAATTTCAGGCACAGAAATCACTTTAAACACACTTATGTTAGTTGAAAAAGTAATAATTCACATCCAACAGTCATTTAAAGTCAAAAGATTAAATGTTAAAATGTCATCAATATTGACAATTTTTTGAACGTTCGACTGGTCCGGGGTCATCGTTTTTCATCATAAAATTGATTTTTTGGGCTCTACCAAAAATGATTCAAAATCTCATTTGGATCGGGCCTCATGTTGAATAACCACTTTTTAAACCCTCACAGTGACCAAAATTGCCATTTATTACAGAGTTTTGCTTACTCAGAAGCTTCAATTTTGACCAATTTCAGGCACAGAAATCACTTTAAACACACATATTTTAGTTGAAAAAGTAATAATTCACATCCAACAGTAATTTAAAGTCAAAAGATTACATTTTAAAATTTCATCAATATTGTCCACTTTTATGAACGTTCGACTGGTCCGGGGTCATCGTTTTTCATCATAAAATGGATTTTTTGGACTCTACCAAACATGATTCCAAATGTCATTTGGATCGGGCCTCATGTTGAATAACTACTTTTTAAACCCTCACATTGACCAAAATTGCCATTTATTACAGAGTTTTGCTTACTCAGAAGCTTCAATTTTGACCGATTTCAGGCACAGAAATGACTTTAAACACACATATTTTAGTTGAAAAAGTAATAATTCACATCCAACAGTAATTTAAAGTCAAAAGATTAAATGTTAAAATGTCATCAATATTGACAATTTTTTGTACGTACGACTGGTCCAGGGTCATCGTTTTTCATCACAAAATTGATTTTTTGTCCTCTACCAAAAATGATTCAAAATGAAATTTGGATCGGGCCTCATGTTGAATAACCACTTTTTAAACCCTCACAGTGACCAAAATTGCCATTTTTACAGAGTTTTCGCTTACACAAAAGCTTCAATTTTGACCAATTTCAGGCACAGAAATGACTTTAAACACACTTATTTGAGTTGAAAGAGTAATAATTCACATCCAACAGTAATTTAAAGTCAAAAGATTAAATGTTAAAATTTCATCAATATTGACAATTTTTTGTACGTTCGACTGGTCCGGGGTCATCGTTTTTCATCATAAAATTGATTTTTTTGGGCTCTACCAAAAATGATTCAAAATCTCATTTGGATCGGGCCTCATGTTGAATAACCACTTTTTAAACCCTCACAGTGGCCAAAATTGCCATTTTTACAGAGTTTTGCTTACTCAGAAGCTTCAATTTTGTCCAATTTCAGGCACAGAAATCACTTTAAACACACTTATGTTAGTTGAAAAAGTAATGATTCACATCCAACAGTCATTTAAAGTCAAAAGATTAAATTTTTAAATTTCATCAATATTGTCCACTTTTTTGAACGTTCGACTGGTCCGGGGTCATTGTTTTTCATCATAAAATTGATTTTTTGGGCTCTACCAAAAATAATTAAAAATGTCATTTGGATTGGGCCTCATGTTGAATAACCACTTTTTAAACCCTCACAGTTACCAAAATTGCCATTTATTACAGAGTTTTGCTTACTCAGAAGCTTCAATTTTGACCAATTTCAGGAACAGAAATGACTTTAAACACACATATTTTAGTTGAAAAAGTAATAATTCACATCCAACAGTAATTTAAAGTCAAAAGATTAAATGGTAAAATTTCATCAATATTGACAATTTTTTGTACGTTCGACTGGTCCAGGGTCATCGTTTTTCATCATAAAATTGATTTTTTGGGCTCTACCAAAAATGATTCAAAATCTCATTTGGATCGGGCCTCATGTTGAATAACCACTTTTTAAACCCTCACAGTGGCCAAAATTGCCATTTTTACAGAGTTTTGCTTACTCAGAAGCTTCAATTTTGACCAATTTCAGGCACAGAAATGACTTTAAACACACTAATTTTAGTTGAAAAAGTAATAATTCACATCCAACAGTCATTTAAAGTCAAAAGATTAAATGTTAAAATTTCATCAATATTGACCCCCTTTTTGAACGTTCGACTGGTCCGGGGTCATCGTTTTTCATCATAAAATTGATTTTTTGGACTCTACCAAACATGATTCCAAATGTCATTTGGATCGGGCCTCATGTTGAATTAACCACTTTTTAAACCCTCACAGTGACCAAAATTGCCATTTATTACAGAGTTTTGCTTACTCAGAAGCTTCAATTTTGACCAATTTCAGGAACAGAAATGACTTTAAACACACATATTTTAGTTGAAAAAGTAATAATTCACATCCAACAGTAATTTAAAGTCAAAAGATTAAATGTTAAAATTTCATCAATATTGACAATTTTTTGTACGTTCGACTGGTCCGGGGTCATCGTTTTTCATCATAAAATTGATTTTTTGGGCTCTACCAAAAATGATTCAAAATCTCACTTGGATCGGGCCTCATGTTGAATAACCACTTTTTAAACCCTCACAGTGGCCAAAATTGCCATTTTTACAGAGTTTTGCTTACTCAGAAGCTTCAATTTTGACCAATTTCAGGCACAGAAATGACTTTAAACACACATATTTTAGTTGAAAAAGTAATAATTCACATCCAACAGTAATTTAAAGTCAAAAGATTAAATGTTAAAATTTGATCAATATTGACAATTTTTTGAACGTTCGACTGGTCCGGGGTCATCGTTTTTCATCATAAAATTGATTTTTTTTGGACTACCAAAAATGATTAAAAATGTCATTTGGATCGGGCCTCATGTTGAATAACCACTTTTTAAACCCTCACAGTGACCAAAATTGCCATTTTTACAGAGTTTTAGTTACTCAGAAGCTTCAATTTTGTCCAATTTCAGGCAGGAAATCACTTTAAACACACTTATGTTAGTTGAAAAAGTAATAATTCACATCCAACAGTCATTTAAAGTCAAAAGATTACATTTTAAAATTTCATCAATATTGTCACTTTTTTGAACGTTCGACTGGTCCGGGGTCATCGTTTTTCATCATAAAATTGATTTTTTGGCCTCTACCAAAAATAATTCAAAATGTCATTTGGATCAGGCCTCATGTTGAATAACCACTTTTTAAACCCTCACAGTTACCAAATTTGTCATATTTACAGAGTTTTGCTTACTCAGAAGCTTCAATTTTGACCAATTTCAGGCACAGAAATGACTTTAAACACACATATTTTAGTTGAAAAAGTAATATTTCACATCCAACAGTAATTTAAAGTCAAAAGATTAAATGTTAAAATTTGATCAATATTGACAATTTTTTGAACGTTCGACTGGTCCGGGGCTATCGTTTTTTATCATAAAATTGATTTTTTTTGGACTACCAAAAATGATTCAAAATGTCATTTGGATCGGGCCTCATGTTGAATAACCACTTTTTAAACCCTCACAGTGGCCAAAATTGCCATTTTTACAGAGTTTTGCTTACTCAGAAGCTTCAATTTTGACCAATTTCAGGCACAGAAATCACTTTAAACACACTTATGTTAGTTGAAAAAGTAATAATTCACATCCAACAGTCATTTAAAGTCAAAAGATTAAATGTTAAAATGTCATCAATATTGACAATTTTTTGAACGTTCGACTGGTCCGGGGTCATCGTTTTTCATCATAAAATTGATTTTTTGGGCTCTACCAAAAATGATTCAAAATCTCATTTGGATCGGGCCTCATGTTGAATAACCACTTTTTAAACCCTCACAGTGACCAAAATTGCCATTTATTACAGAGTTTTGCTTACTCAGAAGCTTCAATTTTGACCAATTTCAGGCACAGAAATGACTTTAAACACACATATTTTAGTTGAAAAAGTAATAATTCACATCCAACAGTAATTTAAAGTCAAAAGATTACATTTTAAAATTTCATCAATATTGTCCACTTTTATGAACGTTCGACTGGTCCGGGGTCATCGTTTTTCATCATAAAATGGATTTTTTGGACTCTACCAAACATGATTTCAAATGTCATTTGGATCGGGCCTCATGTTGAATAACTACTTTTTAAACCCTCACATTGACCAAAATTGCCATTTATTACAGAGTTTTGCTTACTCAGAAGCTTCAATTTTGACCGATTTCAGGCACAGAAATGACTTTAAACACACATATTTTAGTTGAAAAAGTAATAATTCACATCCAACAGTAATTTAAAGTCAAAAGATTAAATGTTAAAATGTCATCAATATTGACAATTTTTTGTACGTACGACTGGTCCAGGGTCATCGTTTTTCATCACAAAATTGATTTTTTGTCCTCTACCAAAAATGATTCAAAATGAAATTTGGATCGGGCCTCATGTTGAATAACCACTTTTTAAACCCTCACAGTGACCAAAATTGCCATTTTTACAGAGTTTTCGCTTACACAAAAGCTTCAATTTTGACCAATTTCAGGCACAGAAATGACTTTAAACACACTTATTTGAGTTGAAAGAGTAATAATTCACATCCAACAGTAATTTAAAGTCAAAAGATTAAATGTTAAAATTTCATCAATATTGACAATTTTTTGTACGTTCGACTGGTCCGGGGTCATCGTTTTTCATCATAAAATTGATTTTTTTGGGCTCTACCAAAAATGATTCAAAATCTCATTTGGATCGGGCCTCATGTTGAATAACCACTTTTTAAACCCTCACAGTGGCCAAAATTGCCATTTTTACAGAGTTTTGCTTACTCAGAAGCTTCAATTTTGTCCAATTTCAGGCACAGAAATCACTTTAAACACACTTATGTTAGTTGAAAAAGTAATGATTCACATCCAACAGTCATTTAAAGTCAAAAGATTAAATTTTTAAATTTCATCAATATTGTCCACTTTTTTGAACGTTCGACTGGTCCGGGGTCATTGTTTTTCATCATAAAATTGATTTTTTGGGCTCTACCAAAAATAATTAAAAATGTCATTTGGATTGGGCCTCATGTTGAATAACCACTTTTTAAACCCTCACAGTTACCAAAATTGCCATTTATTACAGAGTTTTGCTTACTCAGAAGCTTCAATTTTGACCAATTTCAGGAACAGAAATGACTTTAAACACACATATTTTAGTTGAAAAAGTAATAATTCACATCCAACAGTAATTTAAAGTCAAAAGATTAAATGGTAAAATTTCATCAATATTGACAATTTTTTGTACGTTCGACTGGTCCGGGGTCATCGTTTTTCATCATAAAATTGATTTTTTGGGCTCTACCAAAAATGATTCAAAATCTCATTTGGATCGGGCCTCATGTTGAATAACCACTTTTTAAACCCTCACAGTGGCCAAAATTGCCATTTTTACAGAGTTTTGCTTACTCAGAAGCTTCAATTTTGACCAATTTCAGGCACAGAAATGACTTTAAACACACTAATTTTAGTTGAAAAAGTAATAATTCACATCCAACAGTCATTTAAAGTCAAAAGATTAAATGTTAAAATGTCATCAATATTGACAATTTTTTGTACGTTCGACTGGTACGGGGTCATCGTTTTTCATCATAAAATTGATTTTTTGGGCTCTACCAAAAATGATTCAAAATGTCATTTGGATCGGGCCTCATGTAGAATAACCACTTTTTAAACCCTCACAGTTACCAAAATTGTCATATTTACAGAGTTTTGCTTACTCAGAAGCTTCAATTTTGACCAATTTCAGGCACAGAAATGACTTTAAACACACTTATTTGAGTTGAAAAAGTAATAATTCACATCCAATAGTCATTTAAAGTCAAAAGATTAAATGTTAAAATTTGATCAATATTGACAATTTTTTGAACGTTCGACTGGTCCGGGGTCATCGTTTTTCATCATAAAATTGATTTTTTGGGCTCTACCAAAAATGATTCAAAATCTCATTTGGATCGGGCCTCATGTTGAATAACCACTTTTTAAACCCTCACAGTGACCAAAATTGCCATTTATTACAGAGTTTTGCTTACTCAGAAGCTTCAATTTTGACCAATTTCAGGCACAGAAATCACTTTAAACACACATATTTTAGTTGAAAAAGTAATAATTCACATCCAACAGTAATTTAAAGTCAAAAGATTACATTTTAAAATTTCATCAATATTGTCCACTTTTATGAACGTTCGACTGGTCCGGGGTCATCGTTTTTCATCATAAAATGGATTTTTTGGACTCTACCAAACATGATTCCAAATGTCATTTGGATCGGGCCTCATGTTGAATAACTACTTTTTAAACCCTCACATTGACCAAAATTGCCATTTATTACAGAGTTTTGCTTACTCAGAAGCTTCAATTTTGACCGATTTCAGGCACAGAAATGACTTTAAACACACATATTTTAGTTGAAAAAGTAATAATTCACATCCAACAGTAATTTAAAGTCAAAAGATTGAATGTTAAAATGTCATCAATATTGACAATTTTTTGTACGTACGACTGGTCCAGGGTCATCGTTTTTCATCACAAAATTGATTTTTTGTCCTCTACCAAAAATGATTCAAAATGAAATTTGGATCGGGCCTCATGTTGAATAACCACTTTTTAAACCCTCACAGTGACCAAAATTGCCATTTTTACAGAGTTTTCGCTTACACAAAAGCTTCAATTTTGACCAATTTCAGGCACAGAAATGACTTTAAACACACTTATTTGAGTTGAAAGAGTAATAATTCACATCCAACAGTAATTTAAAGTCAAAAGATTAAATGTTAAAATTTCATCAATATTGACAATTTTTTGTACGTTCGACTGGTCCGGGGTCATCGTTTTTCATCATAAAATTGATTTTTTTGGGCTCTACCAAAAATGATTCAAAATCTCATTTGGATCGGGCCTCATGTTGAATAACCACTTTTTAAACCCTCACAGTGGCCAAAATTGCCATTTTTACAGAGTTTTGCTTACTCAGAAGCTTCAATTTTGTCCAATTTCAGGCACAGAAATCACTTTAAACACACTTATGTTAGTTGAAAAAGTAATGATTCAGATCCAACAGTCATTTAAAGTCAAAAGATTAAATTTTTAAATTTCATCAATATTGTCCACTTTTTTGAACGTTCGACTGGTCCGGGGTCATTGTTTTTCATCATAAAATTGATTTTTTGGGCTCTACCAAAAATAATTAAAAATGTCATTTGGATTGGGCCTCATGTTGAATAACCACTTTTTAAACCCTCACAGTTACCAAAATTGCCATTTATTACAGAGTTTTGCTTACTCAGAAGCTTCAATTTTGACCAATTTCAGGAACAGAAATGACTTTAAACACACATATTTTAGTTGAAAAAGTAATAATTCACATCCAACAGTAATTTAAAGTCAAAAGATTAAATGGTAAAATTTCATCAATATTGACAATTTTTTGTACGTTCGACTGGTCCGGGGTCATCGTTTTTCATCATAAAATTGATTTTTTGGGCTCTACCAAAAATGATTCAAAATCTCATTTGGATCGGGCCTCATGTTGAATAACCACTTTTTAAACCCTCACAGTGGCCAAAATTGCCATTTTTACAGAGTTTTGCTTACTCAGAAGCTTCAATTTTGACCAATTTCAGCCACAGAAATGACTTTAAACACACTAATTTTAGTTGAAAAAGTAATAATTCACATCCAACAGTCATTTAAAGTCAAAAGATTAAATGTTAAAATTTCATCAATATTGACCCCCTTTTTGAACGTTCGACTGGTCCGGGGTCATCGTTTTTCATCATAAAATTGATTTTTTGGACTCTACCAAACATGTTTCCAAATGTCATTTGGATCGGGCCTCATGTTGAATTAACCACTTTTTAAACCCTCACAGTGACCAAAATTGCCATTTATTACAGAGTTTTGATTACTCAGAAGCTTCAATTTTGACCAATTTCAGGAACAGAAATGACTTTAAACACACATATTTTAGTTGAAAAAGTAATAATTCACATCCAACAGTAATTTAAAGTCAAAAGATTAAATGTTAAAATTTCATCAATATTGACAATTTTTTGTACGTTCGACTGGTCCGGGGTCATCGTTTTTCATCATAAAATTGATTTTTTGGGCTCTACCAAAAATGATTCAAAATCTCACTTGGATCGGGCCTCATGTTGAATAACCACTTTTTAAACCCTCACAGTGGCCAAAATTGCCATTTTTACAGAGTTTTGCTTACTCAGAAGCTTCAATTTTGACCAATTTCAGGCACAGAAATGACTTTAAACACACATATTTTAGTTGAAAAAGTAATAATTCACATCCAACAGTAATTTAAAGTCAAAAGATTAAATGTTCAAATTTGATCAATATTGACAATTTTTTGAACGTTCGACTGGTCCGGGGTCATCGTTTTTCATCATAAAATTGATTTTTTTTGGACTACCAAAAATGATTAAAAATGTCATTTGGATCGGGCCCCATGTTGAATAACCACTTTTTAAACCCTCACAGTGACCAAAATTGCCATTTTTACAGAGTTTTAGTTACTCAGAAGCTTCAATTTTGTCCAATTTCAGGCACAGAAATCACTTTAAACACACTTATGTTAGTTGAAAAAGTAATAATTCACATCCAACAGTCATTTAAAGTCAAAAGATTACATTTTAAAATTTCATCAATATTGTCCACTTTTTTGAACGTTCGACTGGTCCGGGGTCATCGTTTTTCATCATAAAATTGATTTTTTGGCCTCTACCAAAAATAATTCAAAATGTCATTTGGATCAGGCCTCATGTTGAATAACCACTTTTTAAACCCTCACAGTTACCAAATTTGTCATATTTACAGAGTTTTGCTTACTCAGAAGCTTCAATTTTGACCAATTTCAGGCACAGAAATGACTTTAAACACACATATTTTAGTTGAAAAAGTAATATTTCACATCCAACAGTAATTTAAAGTCAAAAGATTAAATGTTAAAATTTGATCAATATTGACAATTTTTTGAACGTTCGACTGGTCCGGGGCTATCGTTTTTTATCATAAAATTGATTTTTTTTGGACTACCAAAAATGATTCAAAATGTCATTTGGATCGGGCCTCATGTTGAATAACCACTTTTTAAACCCTCACAGTGGCCAAAATTGCCATTTTTACAGAGTTTTGCTTACTCAGAAGCTTCAATTTTGACCAATTTCAGGCACAGAAATCACTTTAAACACACTTATGTTAGTTGAAAAAGTAATAATTCACATCCAACAGTCATTTAAAGTCAAAAGATTAAATGTTAAAATGTCATCAATATTGACAATTTTTTGTACGTTCGACTGGTACGGGGTCATCGTTTTTCATCATAAAATTGATTTTTTGGGCTCTACCAAAAATGATTCAAAATGTCATTTGGATCGGGCCTCATGTAGAATAACCACTTTTTAAACCCTCACAGTTACCAAAATTGTCATATTTACAGAGTTTTGCTTACTCAGAAGCTTCAATTTTGACCAATTTCAGGCACAGAAATGACTTTAAACACACTTATTTGAGTTGAAAAAGTAATAATTCACATCCAATAGTCATTTAAAGTCAAAAGATTAAATGTTAAAATTTGATCAATATTGACAATTTTTTGAACGTTCGACTGGTCCGGGGTCATCGTTTTTCATCATAAAATTGATTTTTTTTGGACTACCAAAAATGATTCAAAATGTCATTTGGATCGGGCCTCATGTTGAATAACCTCTTTTTAAACCCTCACAGTGACCAAAATTGCCATTTATTACAGAGTTTTGCTTACTCAGAAGCTTCAATTTTGACCTATTTCAGGCACAGAAATCACTTTAAACACACATATTTTAGTTGAAAAAGTAATAATTCACATCCAACAGTAATTTAAAGTCAAAAGATTACATTTTAAAATTTCATCAATATTGTCCACTTTTTTGAACGTTCGACTGGTCCGGGGTCATCGTTTTTCATCATAAAATTGATTTTTTGGACTCTACCAAACATGATTCCAAATGTCATTTGGATCGGGCCTCATGTTGAATAACTACTTTTTAAACCCTCACATTGACCAAAATTGCCATTTATTACAGAGTTTTGCTTACTCAGAAGCTTCAATTTTGACCGATTTCAGGCACAGAAATGACTTTAAACACACATATTTTAGTTGAAAAAGTAATAATTCACATCCAACAGTAATGTAAAGTCAAAAGATTAAATGTTAAAATGTCATCAATATTGACAATTTTTTGTACGTACGACTGGTCCAGGGTCATCGTTTTTCATCACAAAATTGATTTTTTGTCCTCTACCAAAAATGATTCAAAATGAAATTTGGATCGGGCCTCATGTTGAATAACCACTTTTTAAACCCTCACAGTGACCAAAATTGCCATTTTTACAGAGTTTTCGCTTACACAAAGCTTGAATTTTGACCAATTTCAGGCACAGAAATGACTTTAAACACACTTATTTGAGTTGAAAGAGTAATAATTCACATCCAACAGTAATTTAAAGTCAAAAGATTAAATGTTAAAATTTCATCAATATTGACAATTTTTTGTACGTTCGACTGGTCCGGGGTCATCGTTTTTCATCATAAAATTGATTTTTTGGGCTCTACCAAAAATGATTCAAAATCTCATTTGGATCGGGCCTCGTGTTGAATAACCACTTTTTAAACCCTCACAGTGGCCAAAATTGCCATTTTTACAGAGTTTTGCTTACTCAGAAGCTTCAATTTTGTCCAATTTCAGGCACAGAAATCACTTTAAACACACTTATGTTAGTTGAAAAAGTAATAATTCACATCCAACAGTCATTTAAAGTCAAAAGATTAAATTTTAAAATGTCATCAATATTGTCCACTTTTTTGAACGTTCGACTGGTCCGGGGTCATTGTTTTTCATCATAAAATTGATTTTTTGGGCTCTACCAAAAATAATTAAAAATGTCATTTGGATCGGGCCTCATGTTGAATAACCACTTTTTAAACCCTCACAGTTACCAAATTTGTCATATTTACAGAGTTTTGATTACTCAGAGGCTTCAATTTTGACCAATTTCAGGCACAGAAATGACTTTAAACACACATATTTTAGTTGAAAAAGTAATAATTCACATCCAACAGTAATTTAAAGTCAAAAGATTAAATGTTAAAATTTGATCAATATTGACAATTTTTTGAACGTTCGACTGGTCCGGGGTCATCGTTTTTCATCATAAAATTGATTTTTTGGGCTCTACCAAAAATGATTCAAAATGTCATTTGGATCGGGCCTCATGTAGAATAACCACTTTTTAAACCCTCACAGTTACCAAAATTGTCATATTTACAGAGTTTTGCTTACTCAGAAGCTTCAATTTTGACCAATTTCAGGAACAGAAATGACTTTAAACACACATATTTTAGTTGAAAAAGTAATAATTCACATCCAACAGTAATTTAAAGTCAAAAGATTAAATGTTAAAATTTCATCAATATTGACAATTTTTTGTACGTTTGACTGGTCCGGGGTCATCGTTTTTCATCATAAAATTGATTTTTTGGGCTCTACCACAAATGATTCAAAATCTCATTTGGATCGGGCCTCATGTTGAATAACCACTTTTTAAACCCTCACAGTGGCTAAAATTGCCATTTTTACAGAGTTTTAGTTACTCAGAAGCTTCAATTTTGTCCAATTTCAGGCACAGAAATCACTTTAAACACACTTATGTTAGTTGAAAAAGTAATAATTCACATCCAACAGTCATTTAAAGTCAAAAGATTACATTTTAAAATTTCATCAATATTGTCCACTTTTTTGAACGTTCGACTGGTCCGGGGTCATCGTTTTTCATCATAAAATTGATTTTTTGGCCTCTACCAAAAATAATTCAAAATGTCATTTGGATCAGGCCTCATGTTGAATAACCACTTTTTAAACCCTCACAGTTACCAAATTTGTCATATTTACAGAGTTTTGCTTACTCAGAAGCTTCAATTTTGACCAATTTCAGGCACAGAAATGACTTTAAACACACATATTTTAGTTGAAAAAGTAATATTTCACATCCAACAGTAATTTAAAGTCAAAAGATTAAATGTTAAAATTTGATCAATATTGACAATTTTTTGAACGTTCGACTGGTCCGGGGCTATCGTTTTTTATCATAAAATTGATTTTTTTTGGACTACCAAAAATGATTCAAAATGTCATTTGGATCGGGCCTCATGTTGAATAACCACTTTTTAAACCCTCACAGTGGCCAAAATTGCCATTTTTACAGAGTTTTGCTTACTCAGAAGCTTCAATTTTGACCAATTTCAGGCACAGAAATCACTTTAAACACACTTATGTTAGTTGAAAAAGTAATAATTCACATCCAACAGTCATTTAAAGTCAAAAGATTAAATGTTAAAATGTCATCAATATTGACAATTTTTTGTACGTTCGACTGGTACGGGGTCATCGTTTTTCGTCATAAAATTGATTTTTTGGGCTCTACCAAAAATGATTCAAAATGTCATTTGGATCGGGCCTCATGTAGAATAACCACTTTTTAAACCCTCACAGTTACCAAAATTGTCATATTTACAGAGTTTTGCTTACTCAGAAGCTTCAATTTTGACCAATTTCAGGCACAGAAATGACTTTAAACACACTTATTTGAGTTGAAAAAGTAATAATTCACATCCAATAGTCATTTAAAGTCAAAAGATTAAATGTTAAAATTTGATCAATATTGACAATTTTTTGAACGTTCGACTGGTCCGGGGTCATCGTTTTTCATCATAAAATTGATTTTTTTTGGACTACCAAAAATGATTCAAAATGTCATTTGGATCGGGCCTCATGTTGAATAACCACTTTTTAAACCCTCACAGTGACCAAAATTGCCATTTATTACAGAGTTTTGCTTACTCAGAAGCTTCAATTTTGACCAATTTCAGGCACAGAAATCACTTTAAACACACATATTTTAGTTGAAAAAGTAATAATTCACATCCAACAGTAATTTAAAGTCAAAAGATTACATTTTAAAATTTCATCAATATTGTCCACTTTTTTGAACGTTCGACTGGTCCGGGGTCATCGTTTTTCATCATAAAATTGATTTTTTGGACTCTACCAAACATGATTCCAAATGTCATTTGGATCGGGCCTCATGTTGAATAACTACTTTTTAAACCCTCACATTGACCAAAATTGCCATTTATTACAGAGTTTTGCTTACTCAGAAGCTTCAATTTTGACCGATTTCAGGCACAGAAATGACTTTAAACACACATATTTTAGTTGAAAAAGTAATAATTCACATCCAACAGTAATTTAAAGTCAAAAGATTAAATGTTAAAATGTCATCAATATTGACAATTTTTTGTACGTACGACTGGTCCAGGGTCATCGTTTTTCATCACAAAATTGATTTTTTGTCCTCTACCAAAAATGATTCAAAATGAAATTTGGATCGGGCCTCATGTTGAATAACCACTTTTTAAACCCTCACAGTGACCAAAATTGCCATTTTTACAGAGTTTTCGCTTACACAAAAGCTTCAATTTTGACCAATTTCAGGCACAGAAATGACTTTAAACACACTTATTTGAGTTGAAAGAGTAATAATTCACATCCAACAGTAATTTAAAGTCAAAAGATTAAATGTTAAAATTTCATCAATATTGACAATTATTTGTACGTTCGACTGGTCCGGGGTCATCGTTTTTCATCATAAAATTGATTTTTTGGGCTCTACCAAAAATGATTCAAAATCTCATTTGGATCGGGCCTCATGTTGAATAACCACTTTTTAAACCCTCACAGTGGCCAAAATTGCCATTTTTACAGAGTTTTGCTTACTCAGAAGCTTCAATTTTGTCCAATTTCAGGCACAGAAATCACTTTAAACACACTTATGTTAGTTGAAAAAGTAATGATTCACATCCAACAGTCATTTAAAGTCAAAAGATTAAATTTTTAAATTTCATCAATATTGTCCACTTTTTTGAACGTTCGACTGGTCCGGGGTCATTGTTTTTCATCATAAAATTGATTTTTTGGGCTCTACCAAAAATAATTAAAAATGTCATTTGGATCGGGCCTCATGTTGAATAACCACTTTTTAAACCCTCACAGTTACCAAAATTGCCATTTATTACAGAGTTTTGCTTACTCAGAAGCTTCAATTTTGACCAATTTCAGGAACAGAAATGACTTTAAACACACATATTTTAGTTGAAAAAGTAATAATTCACATCCAACAGTAATTTAAAGTCAAGAGATTAAATGGTAAAATGTCATCAATATTGACAATTTTTTGTACGTTCGACTGGTCCGGGGTCATCGTTTTTCATCATAAAATTGATTTTTTGGGCTCTACCAAAAATGATTCAAAATCTCATTTGGATCGGGCCTCATGTTGAATAACCACTTTTTAAACCCTCACAGTGGCCAAAATTGCCATTTTTACAGAGTTTTGCTTACTCAGAAGCTTCAATTTTGACCAATTTCAGGCACAGAAATGACTTTAAACACACTAATTTTAGTTGAAAAAGTAATAATTCACATCCAACAGTCATTTAAAGTCAAAAGATTAAATGTTAAAATTTCATCAATATTGACCCCCTTTTTGAACGTTCGACTGGTCCGGGGTCATCGTTTTTCATCATAAAATTGATTTTTTGGACTCTACCAAACATGATTCCAAATGTCATTTGGATCGGGCCTCATGTTGAATTAACCACTTTTTAAACCCTCACAGTGACCAAAATTGCCATTTATTACAGAGTTTTGCTTACTCAGAAGCTTCAATTTTGACCAATTTCAGGAACAGAAATGACTTTAAACACACATATTTTAGTTGAAAAAGTAATAATTCACTTCCAACAGTAATTTAAAGTCAAAAGATTAAATGTTAAAATTTCATCAATATTGACAATTTTTTGTACGTTCGACTGGTCCGGGGTCATCGTTTTTCATCATAAAATTGATTTTTTTGGGCTCTACCAAAAATGATTCAAAATCTCATTTGGATCGGGCCTCATGTTGAATAACCACTTTTTAAACCCTCACAGTGGCCAAAATTGCCATTTTTACAGAGTTTTGCTTACTCAGAAGCTTCAATTTTGACCAATTTCAGGCACAGAAATGACTTTAAACACACATATTTTAGTTGAAAAAGTAATAATTCACATCCAACAGTAATTTAAAGTCAAAAGATTAAATGTTAAAATGTGATCAATATTGACAATTTTTTGAACGTTCGACTGGTCCGGGGTCATCGTTTTTCATCATAAAATTGATTTTTTTTGGACTACCAAAAATGATTAAAAATGTCATTTGGATCGGGCCTCATGTTGAATAACCACTTTTTAAACCCTCACAGTGACCAAAATTGCCATTTATTACAGAGTTTTGCTTACTCAGAAGCTTCAATTTTGACCAATTTCAGGAACAGAAATGACTTTAAACACACATATTTTAGTTGAAAAAGTAATAATTCACATCCAACAGTAATTTAAAGTCAAAAGATTAAATGTTAAAATTTCATCAATATTGACAATTTTTTGTACGTTCGACTGGTCCGGGGTCATCGTTTTTCATCATAAAATTGATTTTTTGGGCTCTACCAAAAATGATTCAAAATGTCATTTGGATCGGGCCTCATGTAGAATAACCACTTTTTAAACCCTCACAGTTACCAAAATTGTCATATTTACAGAGTTTTGCTTACTCAGAAGCTTCAATTTTGACCAATTTCAGGAACAGAAATTACTTTAAACACACATATTTTAGTTGAAAAAGTAATAATTCACATCCAACAGTAATTTAAAGTCAAAAGATTAAATGTTAAAATTTCATCAATATTGACAATTTTTTGTACGTTTGACTGGTCCGGGGTCATCGTTTTTCATCATAAAATTGATTTTTTGGGCTCTACCACAAATGATTCAAAATCTCATTTGGATCGGGCCTCATGTTGAATAACCACTTTTTAAACCCTCACAGTGGCCAAAATTGCCATTTTTACAGAGTTTTAGTTACTCAGAAGCTTCAATTTTGTCCAATTTCAGGCACAAAAATCACTTTAAACACACTTATGTTAGTTGAAAAAGTAATAATTCACATCCAACAGTCATTTAAAGTCAAAAGATTACATTTTAAAATTTCATCAATATTGTCCACTTTTTTGAACGTTCGACTGGTCCGGGGTCATCGTTTTTCATCATAAAATTGATTTTTTGGGCTCTACCAAAAATAATTCAAAATGTCATTTGGATCAGGCCTCATGTTAAATAACCACTTTTTAAACCCTCACAGTTACCAAATTTGTCATATTTACAGAGTTTTGCTTACTCAGAAGCTTCAATTTTGACCAATTTCAGGCACAGAAATGACTTTAAACACACATATTTTAGTTGAAAAAGTAATAATTCACATCCAACAGTAATTTAAAGTCAAAAGATTAAATGTTAAAATGTGATCAATATTGACAATTTTTTGAACGTTCGACTGGTCCGGGGTCATCGTTTTTCATCATAAAATTGATTTTTTTTGGACTACCAAAAATGATTAAAAATGTCATTTGGATCGGGCCTCATGTTGAATAACCACTTTTTAAACCCTCACAGTGACCAAAATTGCCATTTATTACAGAGTTTTGCTTACTCAGAAGCTTCAATTTTGACCAATTTCAGGAACAGAAATGACTTTAAACACACATATTTTAGTTGAAAAAGTAATAATTCACATCCAACAGTAATTTAAAGTCAAAAGATTAAATGTTAAAATTTCATCAATATTGACAATTTTTTGTACGTTCGACTGGTCCGGGGTCATCGTTTTTCATCATAAAATTGATTTTTTGGGCTCTACCAAAAATGATTCAAAATGTCATTTGGATCGGGCCTCATGTAGAATAACCACTTTTTAAACCCTCACAGTTACCAAAATTGTCATATTTACAGAGTTTTGCTTACTCAGAAGCTTCAATTTTGACCAATTTCAGGAACAGAAATTACTTTAAACACACATATTTTAGTTGAAAAAGTAATAATTCACATCCAACAGTAATTTAAAGTCAAAAGATTAAATGTTAAAATTTCATCAATATTGACAATTTTTTGTACGTTTGACTGGTCCGGGGTCATCGTTTTTCATCATAAAATTGATTTTTTGGGCTCTACCACAAATGATTCAAAATCTCATTTGGATCGGGCCTCATGTTGAATAACCACTTTTTAAACCCTCACAGTGGCCAAAATTGCCATTTTTACAGAGTTTTAGTTACTCAGAAGCTTCAATTTTGTCCAATTTCAGGCACAAAAATCACTTAAACACACTTATGTTAGTTGAAAAAGTAATAATTCACATCCAACAGTCATTTAAAGTCAAAAGATTACATTTTAAAATTTCATCAATATTGTCCACTTTTTTGAACGTTCGACTGGTCCGGGGTCATCGTTTTTCATCATAAAATTGATTTTTTGGGCTCTACCAAAAATAATTCAAAATGTCATTTGGATCAGGCCTCATGTTGAATAACCACTTTTTAAACCCTCACAGTTACCAAATTTGTCATATTTACAGAGTTTTGCTTACTCAGAAGCTTCAATTTTGACCAATTTCAGGAACAGAAATGACTTTAAACACACATATTTTAGTTGAAAAAGTAATAATTCACATCCAACAGTAATTTAAAGTCAAAAGATTAAATGTTAAAATTTCATCAATATTGACAATTTTTTGTACGTTTGACTGGTCCGGGGTCATCGTTTTTCATCATAAAATTGATTTTTTGGGCTCTACCACAAATGATTCAAAATCTCATTTGGATCGGGCCTCATGTTGAATAACCACTTTTTAAACCCTCACAGTGGCCAAAATTGCCATTTTTACAGAGTTTTAGTTACTCAGAAGCTTCAATTTTGTCCAATTTCAGGCACAGAAATCACTTTAAACACACTTATGTTAGTTGAAAAAGTAATAATTCACATCCAACAGTCATTTAAAGTCAAAAGATTACATTTTAAAATTTCATCAATATTGTCCACTTTTTTGAACGTTCGACTGGTCCGGGGTCATCGTTTTTCATCATAAAATTGATTTTTTGGGCTCTACCAAAAATAATTCAAAATGTCATTTGGATCAGGCCTCATGTTGAATAACCACTTTTTAAACCCTCACAGTTACCAAATTTGTCATATTTACAGAGTTTTGCTTACTCAGAAGCTTCAATTTTGACCAATTTCAGGCACAGAAATGACTTTAAACACACATATTTTAGTTGAAAAAGTAATATTTCACATCCAACAGTAATTTAAAGTCAAAAGATTAAATGTTAAAATTTGATCAATATTGACAATTTTTTGAACGTTCGACTGGTCCGGGGCTATCGTTTTTTATCATAAAATTGATTTTTTTTGGACTACCAAAAATGATTCAAAATGTCATTTGGATCGGGCCTCATGTTGAATAACCACTTTTTAAACCCTCACAGTGGCCAAAATTGCCATTTTTACAGAGTTTTGCTTACTCAGAAGCTTCAATTTTGACCAATTTCAGGCACAGAAATCACTTTAAACACACTTATGTTAGTTGAAAAAGTAATAATTCACATCCAACAGTCATTTAAAGTCAAAAGATTAAATGTTAAAATGTCATCAATATTGACAATTTTTTGTACGTTCGACTGGTACGGGGTCATCGTTTTTCATCATAAAATTGATTTTTTGGGCTCTACCAAAAATGATTCAAAATGTCATTTGGATCGGGCCTCATGTAGAATAACCACTTTTTAAACCCTCACAGTTACCAAAATTGTCATATTTACAGAGTTTTGCTTACTCAGAAGCTTCAATTTTGACCAATTTCAGGCACAGAAATGACTTTAAACACACTTATTTGAGTTGAAAGAGTAATAATTCACATCCAACAGTAATTTAAAGTCAAAAGATTAAATGTTAAAATTTCATCAATATTGACAATTTTTTGTACGTTCGACTGGTCCGGGGTCATCGTTTTTCATCATAAAATTGATTTTTTGGGCTCTACCAAAAATGATTCAAAATCTCATTTGGATCGGGCCTCGTGTTGAATAACCACTTTTTAAACCCTCACAGTGGCCAAAATTGCCATTTTTACAGAGTTTTGCTTACTCAGAAGCTTCAATTTTGTCCAATTTCAGGCACAGAAATCCCTTTAAACACACTTATGTTAGTTGAAAAAGTAATAATTCACATCCAACAGTCATTTAAAGTCAAAAGATTAAATTTTAAAATTTCATCAATATTGTCCACTTTTTTGAACGTTCGACTGGTCCGGGGTCATTGTTTTTCATCATAAAATTGATTTTTTGGGCTCTACCAAAAATAATTAAAAATGTCATTTGGATCGGGCCTCATGTTGAATAACCACTTTTTAAACCCTCACAGTTACCAAATTTGTCATATTTACAGAGTTTTGCTTACTCAGAGGCTTCAATTTTGACCAATTTCAGGCACAGAAATGACTTTAAACACACATATTTTAGTTGAAAAAGTAATAATTCACATCCAACAGTAATTTAAAGTCAAAAGATTAAATGTTAAAATTTGATCAATATTGACAATTTTTTGAACGTTCGACTGGTCCGGGGTCATCGTTTTTCATCATAAAATTGATTTTTTTTGGACTACCAAAAATGATTAAAAATGTCATTTGGATCGGGCCTCATGTTGAATAACCACTTTTTAAACCCTCACAGTGACCAAAATTGCCATTTATTACAGAGTTTTGCTTACTCAGAAGCTTCAATTTTGACCAATTTCAGGAACAGAAATGACTTTAAACACACATATTTTAGTTAAAAAAGTAATAATTCACTTCCAACAGTAATTTAAAGTCAAAAGATTAAATGTTAAAATTTCATCAATATTGACAATTTTTTGTACGTTCGACTGGTCCGGGGTCATCGTTTTTCATCATAAAATTGATTTTTTTGGGCTCTACCAAAAATGATTCAAAATCTCATTTGGATCGGGCCTCATGTTGAATAACCACTTTTTAAACCCTCACAGTGGCCAAAATTGCCATTTTTACAGAGTTTTGCTTACTCAGAAGCTTCAATTTTGACCAATTTCAGGCACAGAAATGACTTTAAACACACATATTTTAGTTGAAAAAGTAATAATTCACATCCAACAGTAATTTAAAGTCAAAAGATTAAATGTTAAAATTTCATCAATATTGACAATTTTTTGTACGTTCGACTGGTCCGGGGTCATCGTTTTTCATCATAAAATTGATTTTTTGGGCTCTACCAAAAATGATTCAAAATGTCATTTGGATCGGGCCTCATGTAGAATAACCACTTTTTAAACCCTCACAGTTACCAAAATTGTCATATTTACAGAGTTTTGCTTACTCAGAAGCTTCAATTTTGTCCAATTTCAGGCACAGAAATCACTTTAAACACACTTATGTTAGTTGAAAAAGTAATAATTCACATCCAACAGTCATTTAAAGTCAAAAGATTAAATGTTAAAATGTCATCAATATTGACAATTTTGTGTACGTTCGACTGGTACGGGGTCATCGTTTTTCATCATAAAATTGATTTTTTGGGCTCTACCAAAAATGATTCAAAATGTCATTTGGATCAGGCCTCATGTAGAATAACCACTTTTTAAACCCTCACAGTTACCAAAATTGTCATATTTACAGAGTTTTGCTTACTCAGAAGCTTCAATTTTGACCAATTTCAGGAACAGAAATGACTTTAAACACACATATTTTAGTTGAAAAAGTAATAATTCACATCCAACAGTAATTTAAAGTCAAAAGATTAAATGTTAAAATTTCATCAATATTGACAATTTTTTGTACGTTTGACTGGTCCGGGGTCATCGTTTTTCATCATAAAATTGATTTTTTGGGCTCTACCACAAATGATTCAAAATCTCATTTGGATCGGGCCTCATGTTGAATAACCACTTTTTAAACCCTCACAGTGGCCAAAATTGCCATTTTTACAGAGTTTTAGTTACTCAGAAGCTTCAATTTTGTCCAATTTCAGGCACAGAAATCACTTTAAACACACTTATGTTAGTTGAAAAAGTAATAATTCACATCCAACAGTCATTTAAAGTCAAAAGATTACATTTTAAAATGTCATCAATATTGTCCACTTTTTTGAACGTTCGACTGGTCCGGGGTCATCGTTTTTCATCATAAAATTGATTTTTTGGGCTCTACCAAAAATAATTCAAAATGTCATTTGGATCAGGCCTCATGTTGAATAACCACTTTTTAAACCCTCACAGTTACCAAATTTGTCATATTTACAGAGTTTTGCTTACTCAGAAGCTTCAATTTGACCAATTTCAGGCACAGAAATGACTTTAAACACACTTATTTGAGTTGAAAAAGTAATAATTCACATCCAATAGTCATTTAAAGTCAAAAGATTAAATGTTAAAATTTGATCAATATTGACAATTTTTTGAACGTTCGACTGGTCCGGGGTCATCGTTTTTCATCATAAAATTGAGTTTTTTTTGGACTACCAAAAATGATTCAAAATGTCATTTGGATCGGGCCTCATGTTGAATAACCACTTTTTAAACCCTCACAGTGACCAAAATTGCCATTTATTACAGAGTTTTGCTTACTCAGAAGCTTCAATTTTGACCAATTTCAGGCACAGAAATCACTTTAAACACACATATTTTAGTTGAAAAAGTAATAATTCACATCCAACAGTAATTTAAAGTCAAAAGATTACATTTTAAAATGTCATCAATATTGTCCACTTTTTTGAACGTTCGACTGGTCCGGGGTCATCGTTTTTCATCATAAAATTGATTTTTTGGACTCTACCAAACATGATTCCAAATGTCATTTGGATCGGGCCTCATGTTGAATAACTACTTTTTAAACCCTCACATTGACCAAAATTGCCATTTATTACAGAGTTTTGCTTACTCAGAAGCTTCAATTTTGACCGATTTCAGGCACAGAAATGACTTTAAACACACATATATTAGTTGAAAAAGTAATAATTCACATCCAACAGTAATTTAAAGTCAAAAGATTAAATGTTAAAATGTCATCAATATTGACAATTTTTTGTACGTACGACTGGTCCATCGTTTTTCATCACAAAATTGATTTTTTGTCCTCTACCAAAAATGATTCAAAATGAAATTTGGATCGGGCCTCATGTTGAATAACCACTTTTTAAACCCTCACAGTGACCAAAATTGCAATTTTTACAGAGTTTTCGCTTACACAAAAGCTTGAATTTTGACCAATTTCAGGCACAGAAATGACTTTAAACACACTTATTTGAGTTGAAAGAGTAATAATTCACATCCAACAGTAATTTAAAGTCAAAAGATTAAATGTTAAAATTTCATCAATATTGACAATTTTTTGTACGTTCGACTGGTCCGGGGTCATCGTTTTTCATCATAAAATTGATTTTTTGGGCTCTACCAAAAATGATTCAAAATCTCATTTGGATCGGGCCTCGTGTTGAATAACCACTTTTTAAACCCTCACAGTGGCCAAAATTGCCATTTTTACAGAGTTTTGCTTACTCAGAAGCTTCAATTTTGTCAAATTTCAGGCACAGAAATCACTTTAAACACACTTATGTTAGTTGAAAAAGTAATAATTCACATCCAACAGTCATTTAAAGTCAAAAGATTAAATTTTAAAATTTCATCAATATTGTCCACTTTTTTTAACGTTCGACTGGTCCGGGGTCATTGTTTTTCATCATAAAATTGATTTTTTGGGCTCTACCAAAAATAATTAAAAATGTCATTTGGATCGGGCCTCATGTTGAATAACCACTTTTTAAACCCTCACAGTTACCAAATTTGTCATATTTACAGAGTTTTGCTTACTCAGAGGCTTCAATTTTGACCAATTTCAGGCACAGAAATGACTTTAAACACACATATTTTAGTTGAAAAAGTAATAATTCACATCCAACAGTAATTTAAAGTCAAAAGATTAAATGTTAAAATTTGATCAATATTGACAATTTTTTGAACGTTCGACTGGTCCGGGGTCATCGATTTTCATCATAAAATTGATTTTTTGGGCTCTACCAAAAATGATTCAAAATGTCATTTGGATCGGGCCTCATGTAGAATAACCACTTTTTAAACCCTCACAGTTACCAAAATTGTCATATTTACAGAGTTTTGCTTACTCAGAAGCTTCAATTTTGACCAATTTCAGGAACAGAAATGACTTTAAACACACATATTTTAGTTGAAAAAGTAATAATTCACATCCAACAGTAATTTAAAGTCAAAAGATTAAATGTTAAAATTTCATCAATATTGACAATTTTTTGTACGTTTGACTGGTCCGGGGTCATCGTTTTTCATCATAAAATTGATTTTTTGGGCTCTACCACAAATGATTCAAAATCTCATTTGGATCGGGCCTCATGTTGAATAACCACTTTTTAAACCCTCACAGTGGCCAAAATTGCCATTTTTACAGAGTTTTAGTTACTCAGAAGCTTCAATTTTGTCCAATTTCAGGCACAGAAATCACTTTAAACACACTTATGTTAGTTGAAAAAGTAATAATTCACATCCAACAGTCATTTAAAGTCAAAAGATTACATTTTAAAATTTCATCAATATTGTCCACTTTTTTGAACGTTCGACTGGTCCGGGGTCATCGTTTTTCATCATAAAATTGATTTTTTGGGCTCTACCAAAAATAATTCAAAATGTCATTTGGATCAGGCCTCATGTTAAATAACCACTTTTTAAACCCTCACAGTTACCAAATTTGTCATATTTACAGAGTTTTGCTTACTCAGAAGCTTCAATTTTGACCAATTTCAGGCACAGAAATGACTTTAAACACACATATTTTAGTTGAAAAAGTAATAATTCACATCCAACAGTAATTTAAAGTCAAAAGATTAAATGTTAAAATGTGATCAATATTGACAATTTTTTGAACGTTCGACTGGTCCGGGGTCATCGTTTTTCATCATAAAATTGATTTTTTTTGGACTACCAAAAATGATTAAAAATGTCATTTGGATCGGGCCTCATGTTGAATAACCACTTTTTAAACCCTCACAGTGACCAAAATTGCCATTTATTACAGAGTTTTGCTTACTCAGAAGCTTCAATTTTGACCAATTTCAGGAACAGAAATGACTTTAAACACACATATTTTAGTTGAAAAAGTAATAATTCACATCCAACAGTAATTTAAAGTCAAAAGATTAAATGTTAAAATTTCATCAATATTGACAATTTTTTGTACGTTCGACTGGTCCGGGGTCATCGTTTTTCATCATAAAATTGATTTTTTGGGCTCTACCAAAAATGATTCAAAATGTCATTTGGATCGGGCCTCATGTAGAATAACCACTTTTTAAACCCTCACAGTTACCAAAATTGTCATATTTACAGAGTTTTGCTTACTCAGAAGCTTCAATTTTGACCAATTTCAGGAACAGAAATTACTTTAAACACACATATTTTAGTTAAAAAAGTAATAATTCACATCCAACAGTAATTTAAAGTCAAAAGATTAAATGTTAAAATTTCATCAATATTGACAATTTTTTGTACGTTTGACTGGTCCGGGGTCATCGTTTTTCATCATAAAATTGATTTTTTGGGCTCTACCACAAATGATTCAAAATCTCATTTGGATCGGGCCTCATGTTGAATAACCACTTTTTAAACCCTCACAGTGGCCAAAATTGCCATTTTTACAGAGTTTTAGTTACTCAGAAGCTTCAATTTTGTCCAATTTCAGGCACAAAAATCACTTAAACACACTTATGTTAGTTGAAAAAGTAATAATTCACATCCAACAGTCATTTAAAGTCAAAAGATTACATTTTAAAATTTCATCAATATTGTCCACTTTTTTGAACGTTCGACTGGTCCGGGGTCATCGTTTTTCATCATAAAATTGATTTTTTGGGCTCTACCAAAAATAATTCAAAATGTCATTTGGATCAGGCCTCATGTTGAATAACCACTTTTTAAACCCTCACAGTTACCAAATTTGTCATATTTACAGAGTTTTGCTTACTCAGAAGCTTCAATTTTGACCAATTTCAGGAACAGAAATGACTTTAAACACACATATTTTAGTTGAAAAAGTAATAATTCACATCCAACAGTAATTTAAAGTCAAAAGATTAAATGTTAAAATTTCATCAATATTGACAATTTTTTGTACGTTTGACTGGTCCGGGGTCATCGTTTTTCATCATAAAATTGATTTTTTGGGCTCTACCACAAATGATTCAAAATCTCATTTGGATCGGGCCTCATGTTGAATAACCACTTTTTAAACCCTCACAGTGGCCAAAATTGCCATTTTTACAGAGTTTTAGTTACTCAGAAGCTTCAATTTTGTCCAATTTCAGGCACAGAAATCACTTTAAACACACTTATGTTAGTTGAAAAAGTAATAATTCACATCCAACAGTCATTTAAAGTCAAAAGATTACATTTTAAAATTTCATCAATATTGTCCACTTTTTTGAACGTTCGACTGGTCCGGGGTCATCGTTTTTCATCATAAAATTGATTTTTTGGGCTCTACCAAAAATAATTCAAAATGTCATTTGGATCAGGCCTCATGTTGAATAACCACTTTTTAAACCCTCACAGTTACCAAATTTGTCATATTTACAGAGTTTTGCTTACTCAGAAGCTTCAATTTTGACCAATTTCAGGCACAGAAATGACTTTAAACACACATATTTTAGTTGAAAAAGTAATATTTCACATCCAACAGTAATTTAAAGTCAAAAGATTAAATGTTAAAATTTGATCAATATTGACAATTTTTTGAACGTTCGACTGGTCCGGGGCTATCGTTTTTTATCATAAAATTGATTTTTTTTGGACTACCAAAAATGATTCAAAATGTCATTTGGATCGGGCCTCATGTTGAATAACCACTTTTTAAACCCTCACAGTGGCCAAAATTGCCATTTTTACAGAGTTTTGCTTACTCAGAAGCTTCAATTTTGACCAATTTCAGGCACAGAAATCACTTTAAACACACTTATGTTAGTTGAAAAAGTAATAATTCACATCCAACAGTCATTTAAAGTCAAAAGATTAAATGTTAAAATGTCATCAATATTGACAATTTTTTGTACGTTCGACTGGTACGGGGTCATCGTTTTTCATCATAAAATTGATTTTTTGGGCTCTACCAAAAATGATTCAAAATGTCATTTGGATCGGGCCTCATGTAGAATAACCACTTTTTAAACCCTCACAGTTACCAAAATTGTCATATTTACAGAGTTTTGCTTACTCAGAAGCTTCAATTTTGACCAATTTCAGGCACAGAAATGACTTTAAACACACATATTTGAGTTGAAAAAGTAATAATTCACATCCAATAGTCATTTAAAGTCAAAAGATGAAATGTTAAAATTTGATCAATATTGACAATTTTTTGAACGTTCGACTGGTCCGGGGTCATCGTTTTTCATCATAAAATTGATTTTTTTTGGACTACCAAAAATGATTCAAAATGTCATTTGGATCGGGCCTCATGTTGAATAACCACTTTTTAAACCCTCACAGTGACCAAAATTGCCATTTATTACAGAGTTTTGCTTACTCAGAAGCTTTAATTTTGACCAATTTCAGGCACAGAAATGACTTTAAACACACATATTTTAGTTGAAAAAGTAATAATTCACATCCAACAGTAATTTAAAGTCAAAAGATTAAATGTTAAAATGTCATCAATATTGACAATTTTTTGTACGTACGACTGGTCCAGGGTCATCGTTTTTCATCACAAAATTTATTTTTTGTCCTCTACCAAAAATGATTCAAAATGAAATTTGGATCGGGCCTCATGTTGAATAACCACTTTTTAAACCCTCACAGTGACCAAAATTGCCATTTTTACAGAGTTTTCGCTTACACAAAAGCTTGAATTTTGACCAATTTCAGGCACAGAAATGACTTTAAACACACTTATTTGAGTTGAAAGAGTAATAATTCACATCCAACAGTAATTTAAAGTCAAAAGATTAAATGTTAAAATTTCATCAATATTGACAATTTTTTGTACGTTCGACTGGTCCGGGGTCATCGTTTTTCATCATAAAATTGATTTTTTGGGCTCTACCAAAAATGATTCAAAATCTCATTTGGATCGGGCCTCGTGTTGAATAACCACTTTTTAAACCCTCACAGTGGCCAAAATTGCCATTTTTACAGAGTTTTGCTTACTCAGAAGCTTCAATTTTGTCCAATTTCAGGCACAGAAATCCCTTTAAACACACTTATGTTAGTTGAAAAAGTAATAATTCACATCCAACAGTCATTTAAAGTCAAAAGATTAAATTTTAAAATTTCATCAATATTGTCCACTTTTTTGAACGTTCGACTGGTCCGGGGTCATTGTTTTTCATCATAAAATTGATTTTTTGGGCTCTACCAAAAATAATTAAAAATGTCATTTGGATCGGGCCTCATGTTGAATAACCACTTTTTAAACCCTCACAGTTACCAAATTTGTCATATTTACAGAGTTTTGCTTACTCAGAGGCTTCAATTTTGACCAATTTCAGGCACAGAAATGACTTTAAACACACATATTTTAGTTGAAAAAGTAATAATTCACATCCAACAGTAATTTAAAGTCAAAAGATTAAATGTTAAAATTTGATCAATATTGACAATTTTTTGAACGTTCGACTGGTCCGGGGTCATCGTTTTTCATCATAAAATTGATTTTTTTTGGACTACCAAAAATGATTAAAAATGTCATTTGGATCGGGCCTCATGTTGAATAACCACTTTTTAAACCCTCACAGTGGCCAAAATTGCCATTTTTACAGAGTTTTGCTTACTCAGAAGCTTCAATTTTGACCAATTTCAGGAACAGAAATGACTTTAAACACACATATTTTAGTTAAAAAAGTAATAATTCACTTCCAACAGTAATTTAAAGTCAAAAGATTAAATGTTAAAATTTCATCAATATTGACAATTTTTTGTACGTTCGACTGGTCCGGGGTCATCGTTTTTCATCATAAAATTGATTTTTTGGGCTCTACCAAAAATGATTCAAAATCTCATTTGGATCGGGCCTCATGTTGAATAACCACTTTTTAAACCCTCACAGTGGCCAAAATTGCCATTTTTACAGAGTTTTGCTTACTCAGAAGCTTCAATTTTGACCAATTTCAGGCACAGAAATGACTTTAAACACACATATTTTAGTTGAAAAAGTAATAATTCACATCCAACAGTAATTTAAAGTCAAAAGATTAAATGTTAAAATTTCATCAATATTGACAATTTTTTGTACGTTCGACTGGTCCGGGGTCATCGTTTTTCATCATAAAATTGATTTTTTGGGCTCTACCAAAAATGATTCAAAATGTCATTTGGATCGGGCCTCATGTAGAATAACCACTTTTTAAACCCTCACAGTTACCAAAATTGTCATATTTACAGAGTTTTGCTTACTCAGAAGCTTCAATTTTGTCCAATTTCAGGCACAGAAATCACTTTAAACACACTTATGTTAGTTGAAAAAGTAATAATTCACATCCAACAGTCATTTAAAGTCAAAAGATTAAATGTTAAAATGTCATCAATATTGACAATTTTGTGTACGTTCGACTGGTACGGGGTCATCGTTTTTCATCATAAAATTGATTTTTTGGGCTCTACCAAAAATGATTCAAAATGTCATTTGGATCAGGCCTCATGTAGAATAACCACTTTTTAAACCCTCACAGTTACCAAAATTGTCATATTTACAGAGTTTTGCTTACTCAGAAGCTTCAATTTTGACCAATTTCAGGAACAGAAATGACTTTAAACACACATATTTTAGTTGAAAAAGTAATAATTCACATCCAACAGTAATTTAAAGTCAAAAGATTAAATGTTAAAATTTCATCAATATTGACAATTTTTTGTACGTTTGACTGGTCCGGGGTCATCGTTTTTCATCATAAAATTGATTTTTTGGGCTCTACCACAAATGATTCAAAATCTCATTTGGATCGGGCCTCATGTTGAATAACCACTTTTTAAACCCTCACAGTGGCCAAAATTGCCATTTTTACAGAGTTTTAGTTACTCAGAAGCTTCAATTTTGTCCAATTTCAGGCACAGAAATCACTTTAAACACACTTATGTTAGTTGAAAAAGTAATAATTCACATCCAACAGTCATTTAAAGTCAAAAGATTACATTTTAAAATGTCATCAATATTGTCCACTTTTTTGAACGTTCGACTGGTCCGGGGTCATCGTTTTTCATCATAAAATTGATTTTTTGGGCTCTACCAAAAATAATTCAAAATGTCATTTGGATCAGGCCTCATGTTGAATAACCACTTTTTAAACCCTCACAGTTAC
This sequence comes from Lissotriton helveticus, assembly GCF_964261635.1. Lineage (NCBI taxonomy): Eukaryota > Metazoa > Chordata > Amphibia > Caudata > Salamandridae > Lissotriton > Lissotriton helveticus. The sequence continues at coordinate 1,074,435,827 of NC_136063.1, read as the reverse complement.
CAAATTTGTCATATTTACAGAGTTTTGCTTACTCAGAAGCTTCAATTTGACCAATTTCAGGCACAGAAATGACTTTAAACACACTTATTTGAGTTGAAAAAGTAATAATTCACATCCAATAGTCATTTAAAGTCAAAAGATTAAATGTTAAAATTTGATCAATATTGACAATTTTTTGAACGTTCGACTGGTCCGGGGTCATCGTTTTTCATCATAAAATTGAGTTTTTTTTGGACTACCAAAAATGATTCAAAATGTCATTTGGATCGGGCCTCATGTTGAATAACCACTTTTTAAACCCTCACAGTGACCAAAATTGCCATTTATTACAGAGTTTTGCTTACTCAGAAGCTTCAATTTTGACCAATTTCAGGCACAGAAATCACTTTAAACACACATATTTTAGTTGAAAAAGTAATAATTCACATCCAACAGTAATTTAAAGTCAAAAGATTACATTTTAAAATGTCATCAATATTGTCCACTTTTTTGAACGTTCGACTGGTCCGGGGTCATCGTTTTTCATCATAAAATTGATTTTTTGGACTCTACCAAACATGATTCCAAATGTCATTTGGATCGGGCCTCATGTTGAATAACTACTTTTTAAACCCTCACATTGACCAAAATTGCCATTTATTACAGAGTTTTGCTTACTCAGAAGCTTCAATTTTGACCGATTTCAGGCACAGAAATGACTTTAAACACACATATATTAGTTGAAAAAGTAATAATTCACATCCAACAGTAATTTAAAGTCAAAAGATTAAATGTTAAAATGTCATCAATATTGACAATTTTTTGTACGTACGACTGGTCCAGGGTCATCGTTTTTCATCACAAAATTGATTTTTTGTCCTCTACCAAAAATGATTCAAAATGAAATTTGGATCGGGCCTCATGTTGAATAACCACTTTTTAAACCCTCACAGTGACCAAAATTGCAATTTTTACAGAGTTTTCGCTTACACAAAAGCTTGAATTTTGACCAATTTCAGGCACAGAAATGACTTTAAACACACTTATTTGAGTTGAAAGAGTAATAATTCACATCCAACAGTAATTTAAAGTCAAAAGATTAAATGTTAAAATTTCATCAATATTGACAATTTTTTGTACGTTCGACTGGTCCGGGGTCATCGTTTTTCATCATAAAATTGATTTTTTGGGCTCTACCAAAAATGATTCAAAATCTCATTTGGATCGGGCCTCGTGTTGAATAACCACTTTTTAAACCCTCACAGTGGCCAAAATTGCCATTTTTACAGAGTTTTGCTTACTCAGAAGCTTCAATTTTGTCAAATTTCAGGCACAAAAATCACTTTAAACACACTTATGTTAGTTGAAAAAGTAATAATTCACATCCAACAGTCATTTAAAGTCAAAAGATTAAATTTTAAAATTTCATCAATATTGTCCACTTTTTTTAACGTTCGACTGGTCCGGGGTCATTGTTTTTCATCATAAAATTGATTTTTTGGGCTCTACCAAAAATAATTAAAAATGTCATTTGGATCGGGCCTCATGTTGAATAACCACTTTTTAAACCCTCACAGTTACCAAATTTGTCATATTTACAGAGTTTTGCTTACTCAGAGGCTTCAATTTTGACCAATTTCAGGCACAGAAATGACTTTAAACACACATATTTTAGTTGAAAAAGTAATAATTCACATCCAACAGTAATTTAAAGTCAAAAGATTAAATGTTAAAATTTGATCAATATTGACAATTTTTTGAACGTTCGACTGGTCCGGGGTCATCGATTTTCATCATAAAATTGATTTTTTGGGCTCTACCAAAAATGATTCAAAATGTCATTTGGATCGGGCCTCATGTAGAATAACCACTTTTTAAACCCTCACAGTTACCAAAATTGTCATATTTACAGAGTTTTGCTTACTCAGAAGCTTCAATTTTGACCAATTTCAGGAACAGAAATGACTTTAAACACACATATTTTAGTTGAAAAAGTAATAATTCACATCCAACAGTAATTTAAAGTCAAAAGATTAAATGTTAAAATTTCATCAATATTGACAATTTTTTGTACGTTTGACTGGTCCGGGGTCATCGTTTTTCATCATAAAATTGATTTTTTGGGCTCTACCACAAATGATTCAAAATCTCATTTGGATCGGGCCTCATGTTGAATAACCACTTTTTAAACCCTCACAGTGGCCAAAATTGCCATTTTTACAGAGTTTTAGTTACTCAGAAGCTTCAATTTTGTCCAATTTCAGGCACAGAAATCACTTTAAACACACTTATGTTAGTTGAAAAAGTAATAATTCACATCCAACAGTCATTTAAAGTCAAAAGATTACATTTTAAAATGTCATCAATATTGTCCACTTTTTTGAACGTTCGACTGGTCCGGGGTCATCGTTTTTCATCATAAAATTGATTTTTTGGGCTCTACCAAAAATAATTCAAAATGTCATTTGGATCAGGCCTCATGTTGAATAACCACTTTTTAAACCCTCACAGTTACCAAATTTGTCATATTTACAGAGTTTTGCTTACTCAGAAGCTTCAATTTGACCAATTTCAGGCACAGAAATGACTTTAAACACACTTATTTGAGTTGAAAAAGTAATAATTCACATCCAATAGTCATTTAAAGTCAAAAGATTAAATGTTAAAATTTGATCAATATTGACAATTTTTTGAACGTTCGACTGGTCCGGGGTCATCGTTTTTCATCATAAAATTGAGTTTTTTTTGGACTACCAAAAATGATTCAAAATGTCATTTGGATCGGGCCTCATGTTGAATAACCACTTTTTAAACCCTCACAGTGACCAAAATTGCCATTTATTACAGAGTTTTGCTTACTCAGAAGCTTCAATTTTGACCAATTTCAGGCACAGAAATCACTTTAAACACACATATTTTAGTTGAAAAAGTAATAATTCACATCCAACAGTAATTTAAAGTCAAAAGATTACATTTTAAAATGTCATCAATATTGTCCACTTTTTTGAACGTTCGACTGGTCCGGGGTCATCGTTTTTCATCATAAAATTGATTTTTTGGACTCTACCAAACATGATTCCAAATGTCATTTGGATCGGGCCTCATGTTGAATAACTACTTTTTAAACCCTCACATTGACCAAAATTGCCATTTATTACAGAGTTTTGCTTACTCAGAAGCTTCAATTTTGACCGATTTCAGGCACAGAAATGACTTTAAACACACATATATTAGTTGAAAAAGTAATAATTCACATCCAACAGTAATTTAAAGTCAAAAGATTAAATGTTAAAATGTCATCAATATTGACAATTTTTTGTACGTACGACTGGTCCAGGGTCATCGTTTTTCATCACAAAATTGATTTCTTGTCCTCTACCAAAAATGATTCAAAATGAAATTTGGATCGGGCCTCATGTTGAATAACCACTTTTTAAACCCTCACAGTGACCAAAATTGCAATTTTTACAGAGTTTTCGCTTACACAAAAGCTTGAATTTTGACCAATTTCAGGCACAGAAATGACTTTAAACACACTTATTTGAGTTGAAAGAGTAATAATTCACATCCAACAGTAATTTAAAGTCAAAAGATTAAATGTTAAAATTTCATCAATATTGACAATTTTTTGTACGTTCGACTGGTCCGGGGTCATCGTTTTTCATCATAAAATTGATTTTTTGGGCTCTACCAAAAATGATTCAAAATCTCATTTGGATCGGGCCTCGTGTTGAATAACCACTTTTTAAACCCTCACAGTGGCCAAAATTGCCATTTTTACAGAGTTTTGCTTACTCAGAAGCTTCAATTTTGTCAAATTTCAGGCACAGAAATCACTTTAAACACACTTATGTTAGTTGAAAAAGTAATAATTCACATCCAACAGTCATTTAAAGTCAAAAGATTAAATTTTAAAATTTCATCAATATTGTCCACTTTTTTTAACGTTCGACTGGTCCGGGGTCATTGTTTTTCATCATAAAATTGATTTTTTGGGCTCTACCAAAAATAATTAAAAATGTCATTTGGATCGGGCCTCATGTTGAATAACCACTTTTTAAACCCTCACAGTTACCAAATTTGTCATATTTACAGAGTTTTGCTTACTCAGAGGCTTCAATTTTGACCAATTTCAGGCACAGAAATGACTTTAAACACACATATTTTAGTTGAAAAAGTAATAATTCACATCCAACAGTAATTTAAAGTCAAAAGATTAAATGTTAAAATTTGATCAATATTGACAATTTTTTGAACGTTCGACTGGTCCGGGGTCATCGATTTTCATCATAAAATTGATTTTTTGGGCTCTACCAAAAATGATTCAAAATGTCATTTGGATCGGGCCTCATGTAGAATAACCACTTTTTAAACCCTCACAGTTACCAAAATTGTCATATTTACAGAGTTTTGCTTACTCAGAAGCTTCAATTTTGACCAATTTCAGGAACAGAAATGACTTTAAACACACATATTTTAGTTGAAAAAGTAATAATTCACATCCAACAGTAATTTAAAGTCAAAAGATTAAATGTTAAAATTTCATCAATATTGACAATTTTTTGTACGTTTGACTGGTCCGGGGTCATTGTTTTTCATCATAAAATTGATTTTTTTGGGCTCTACCACAAATGATTCAAAATCTCATTTGGATCGGGCCTCATGTTGAATAACCACTTTTTAAACCCTCACAGTGGCCAAAATTGCCATTTTTACAGAGTTTTAGTTACTCAGAAGCTTCAATTTTGTCCAATTTCAGGCACAGAAATCACTTTAAACACACTTATGTTAGTTGAAAAAGTAATAATTCACATCCAACAGTCATTTACAGTCAAAAGATTACATTTTAAAATTTCATCAATATTGTCCACTTTTTTGAACGTTCGACTGGTCCGGGGTCATCGTTTTTCATCATAAAATTGATTTTTTGGGCTCTACCAAAAATAATTCAAAATGTCATTTGGATCAGGCCTCATGTTGAATAACCACTTTTTAAACCCTCACAGTTACCAAATTTGTCATATTTTCAGAGCTTTGCTTACTCAGAAGCTTCAATTTTGACCAATTTCAGGCACAGAAATGACTTTAAACACACATATTTTAGTTGAAAAAGTAATATTTCACATCCAACAGTAATTTAAAGTCAAAAGATTAAATGTTAAAATTTGATCAATATTGACAATTTTTTGAACGTTCGACTGGTCCGGGGCTATCGTTTTTTATCATAAAATTGATTTTTTTTGGACTACCAAAAATGATTCAAAATGTCATTTGGATCGGGCCTCATGTTGAATAACCACTTTTTAAACCCTCACAGTGGCCAAAATTGCCATTTTTACAGAGTTTTGCTTACTCAGAAGCTTCAATTTTGTCCAATTTCAGGCACAGAAATCACTTTAAACACACTTATGTTAGTTGAAAAAGTAATAATTCACATCCAACAGTCATTTAAAGTCAAAAGATTAAATGTTAAAATGTCATCAATATTGACAATTTTTTGTACGTTCGACTGGTACGGGGTCATCGTTTTTCATCATAAAATTGATTTTTTGGGCTCTACCAAAAATGATTCAAAATGTCATTTGGATCGGGCCTCATGTAGAATAACCACTTTTTAAACCCTCACAGTTACCAAAATTGGCATATTTACAGAGTTTTGCTTACTCAGAAGCTTCAATTTTGACCAATTTCAGGCACAGAAATGACTTTAAACACACTTATTTGAGTTGAAAGAGTAATAATTCACATCCAACAGTAATTTAAAGTCAAAAGATTAAATGTTAAAATTTCATCAATATTGACAATTTTTTGTACGTTCGACTGGTCCGGGGTCATCGTTTTTCATCATAAAATTGATTTTTTGGGCTCTACCAAAAATGATTCAAAATCTCATTTGGATCGGGCCTCATGTTGAATAACCACTTTTTAAACCCTCACAGTGGCCAAAATTGCCATTTTTACAGAGTTTTGCTTACTCAGAAGCTTCAATTTTGTCCAATTTCAGGCACAGAAATCACTTTAAACACACTTATGTTAGTTGAAAAAGTAATGATTCACATCCAACAGTCATTTAAAGTCAAAACATAAAATTTTTAAATTTCATCAATATTGTCCACTTTTTTGAACGTTCGACTGGTCCGGGGTCATTGTTTTTCATCATAAAATTGATTTTTTGGGCTCTACCAAAAATGATTCAAAATCTCATTTGAATCGGGCCTCATGTTGAATAACCACTTTTTAAACCCTCACAGTGGCCAAAATTGCCATTTTTACAGAGTTTTGCTTACTCAGAAGCTTCAATTTTGACCAATTTCAGGCACAGAAATGACTTTAAACACACTAATTATAGTTGAAAAAGTAATAATTCACATCCAACAGTCATTTAAAGTCAAAAGATTAAATGTTAAAATTTCATCAATATTGACCCCCTTTTTGAACGTTCGACTGGTCCGGGGTCATCGTTTTTCATCATAAAATTGATTTTTTGGACTCTACCAAACATGATTCCAAATGTCATTTGGATCGGGCCTCATGTTGAATTAACCACTTTTTAAACCCTCACAGTGACCAAAATTGCCATTTATTACAGAGTTTTGCTTACTCAGAAGCTTAAATTTTGACCAATTTCAGGAACAGAAATGACTTTAAACACACATATTTTAGTTGAAAAAGTAATAATTCACATCCAACAGTAATTTAAAGTCAAAAGATTAAATGTTAAAATTTCATCAATATTGACAATTTTTTGTACGTTCGACTGGTCCGGGGTCATCGTTTTTCATCATAAAATTGATTTTTTGGGCTCTACCAAAAATGATTCAAAATCTCATTTGGATCGGGCCTCATGTTGAATAACCACTTTTTAAACCCTCACAGTGGCCAAAATTGCCATTTTTACAGAGTTTTGCTTACTCAGAAGCTTCAATTTTGACCAATTTCAGGCACAGAAATGACTTTAAACACACATATTTTAGTTGAAAAAGTAATAATTCACATCCAACAGTAATTTAAAGTCAAAAGATTAAATGTTAAAATTTGATCAATATTGACAATTTTTTTAACGTTCGACTGGTCCGGGGTCATCGTTTTTCATCATAAAATTGATTTTTTTTGGACTACCAAAAATGATTAAAAATGTCATTTGGATCGGGCCTCATGTTGAATAACCACTTTTTAAACCCTCACAGTGACCAAAATTGCCATTTATTACAGAGTTTTGCTTACTCAGAAGCTTCAATTTTGACCAATTTCAGGAACAGAAATGACTTTAAACACACATATTTTAGTTGAAAAAGTAATAATTCACATCCAACAGTAATTTAAAGTCAAAAGATTACATTTTAAAATGTCATCAATATTGTCCACTTTTTTGAACGTTCGACTGGTCCGGGGTCATCGTTTTTCATCACAAAATTGATTTTTTGTCCTCTACCAAAAATGATTCAAAATGAAATTTGGATCGGGCCTCATGTTGAATAACCACTTTTTAAACCCTCACAATGACCAAAATTGCCATTTTTACAGAGTTTTCGCTTACACAAAAGCTTGAATTTTGACCAATTTCAGGCACAGAAATGACTTTAAACACACTTATTTGAGTTGAAAGAGTAATAATTCACATCCAACAGTAATTTAAAGTCAAAAGATTAAATGTTAAAATTTCATCAATATTGACAATTTTTTGTACGTTCGACTGGTCCGGGGTCATCGTTTTTCATCATAAAATTGATTTTTTGGGCTCTACCAAAAATGATTCAAAATGTCATTTGGATCGGGCCTCATGTAGAATAACCACTTTTTAAACCCTCACAGTTACCAAAATTGTAATATTTACAGAGTTTTGCTTACTCAGAAGCTTCAATTTTGACCAATTTCAGGAACAGAAATGACTTTAAACACACATATTTTAGTTGAAAAAGTAATAATTCACATCCAACAGTAATTTAAAGTCAAAAGATTAAATGTTAAAATTTCATCAATATTGACAATTTTTTGTACGTTTGACTGGTCCGGGGTCATCGTTTTTCATCATAAAATTGATTTTTTGGGCACTACCACAAATGATTCAAAATCTCATTTGGATCGGGCCTCATGTTGAATAACCACTTTTTAAACCCTCACAGTGGCCAAAATTGCCATTTTTACAGAGTTTTAGTTACTCAGAAGCTTCAATTTTGTCCAATTTCAGGCACAGAAATCACTTTAAACACACTTATGTTAGTTGAAAAAGTAATAATTCACATCCAACAGTCATTTAAAGTCAAAAGATTACATTTTAAAATTTCATCAATATTGTCCACTTTTTTGAACGTTCGACTGGTCCGGGGTCATCGTTTTTCATCATAAAATTGATTTTTTGGGCTCTACCAAAAATAATTCAAAATGTCATTTGGATCAGGCCTCATGTTGAATAACCACTTTTTAAACCCTCACAGTTACCAAATTTGTCATATTTACAGAGTTTTGCTTACTCAGAAGCTTCAATTTTGACCAATTTCAGGCACAGAAATGACTTTAAACACACATATTTTAGTTGAAAAAGTAATATTTCACATCCAACAGTAATTTAAAGTCAAAAGATTAAATGTTAAAATTTGATCAATATTGACAATTTTTTGAACGTTCGACTGGTCCGGGGCTATCGTTTTTTATCATAAAATTGATTTTTTTTGGACTACCAAAAATGATTCAAAATGTCATTTGGATCGGGCCTCATGTTGAATAACCACTTTTTAAACCCTCACAGTGGCCAAAATTGCCATTTTTACAGAGTTTTGCTTACTCAGAAGCTTCAATTTTGACCAATTTCAGGCACAGAAATCACTTTAAACACACATATTTTAGTTGAAAAAGTAATAATTCACATCCAACAGTAATTTAAAGTCAAAAGATTACATTTTAAAATGTCATCAATATTGTCCACTTTTTTGAACGTTCGACTGGTCCGGGGTCATCGTTTTTCATCATAAAATTGATTTTTTGGACTCTACCAAACATGATTCCAAATGTCATTTGGATCGGGCCTCATGTTGAATAACTACTTTTTAAACCCTCACATTGACCAAAATTGCCATTTATTACAGAGTTTTGCTTACTCAGAAGCTTTAATTTTGACCGATTTCAGGCACAGAAATGACTTTAAACACACATATATTAGTTGAAAAAGTAATAATTCACATCCAACAGTAATTTAATGTCAAAAGATTAAATGTTAAAATGTCATCAATATTGACAATTTTTTGTACGTACGACTGGTCCAGGGTCATCGTTTTTCATCACAAAATTGATTTTTTGTCCTCTACCAAAAATGATTCAAAATGAAATTTGGATCGGGCCTCATGTTGAATAACCACTTTTTAAACCCTCACAATGACCAAAATTGCCATTTTTACAGAGTTTTCGCTTACACAAAAGCTTGAATTTTGACCAATTTCAGGCACAGAAATGACTTTAAACACACTTATTTGAGTTGAAAGAGTAATAATTCACATCCAACAGTAATTTAAAGTCAAAAGATTAAATGTTAAAATTTCATCAATATTGACAATTTTTTGTACGTTCGACTGGTCCGGGGTCATCGTTTTTCATCATAAAATTGATTTTTTGGGCTCTACCAAAAATGATTCAAAATCTCATTTGGATCGGGCCTCGTGTTGAATAACCACTTTTTAAACCCTCACAGTGGCCAAAATTGCCATTTTTACAGAGTTTTGCTTACTCAGAAGCTTCAATTTTGTCCAATTTCAGGCACAGAAATCACTTTAAACACACTTATGTTAGTTGAAAAAGTAATAATTCACATCCAACAGTCATTTAAAGTCAAAAGATTAAATTTTAAAATTTCATCAATATTGTCCACTTTTTTGAACGTTCGACTGGTCCGGGGTCATTGTTTTTCATCATAAAATTGATTTTTTGGGCTCTACCAAAAATAATTAAAAATGTCATTTGGATCGGGCCTCATGTTGAATAACCACTTTTTAAACCCTCACAGTTACCAAATTTGTCATATTTACAGAGTTTTGCTTACTCAGAGGCTTCAATTTTGACCAATTTCAGGCACAGAAATGACTTTAAACACACATATTTTAGTTGAAAAAGTAATAATTCACATCCAACAGTAATTTAAAGTCAAAAGATTAAATGTTAAAATTTGATCAATATTGACAATTTTTTGAACGTTCGACTGGTCCGGGGTCATCGTTTTTCATCATAAAATTGATTTTTTGGGCTCTACCAAAAATGATTCAAAATGTCATTTGGATCGGGCCTCATGTAGAATAACCACTTTTTAAACCCTCACAGTTACCAAAATTGTCATATTTACAGAGTTTTGCTTACTCAGAAGCTTCAATTTTGACCAATTTCAGGAACAGAAATGACTTTAAACACACATATTTTAGTTGAAAAAGTAATAATTCACATCCAACAGTAATTTAAAGTCAAAAGATTAAATGTTAAAATTTCATCAATATTGACAAATTTTTTGTACGTTTGACTGGTCCGGGGTCATCGTTTTTCATCATAAAATTGATTTTTTTGGGCTCTACCACAAATGATTGAAAATCTCATTTGGATCGGGCCTCATGTTGAATAACCACTTTTTAAACCCTCACAGTGGCCAAAATTGCCATTTTTACAGAGTTTTAGTTACTCAGAAGCTTCAATTTTGTCCAATTTCAGGCACAGAAATCACTTTAAACACACTTATGTTAGTTGAAAAAGTAATATTCACATCCAACAGTCATTTAAAGTCAAAAGATTACATTTTAAAATTTCATCAATATTGTCCACTTTTTTGAACGTTCGACTGGTCCGGGGTCATCGTTTTTCATCATAAAATTGATTTTTTGGGCTCTACCAAAAATAATTCAAAATGTCATTTGGATCAGGCCTCATGTTGAATAACCACTTTTTAAACCCTCACAGTTACCAAATTTGTCATATTTACAGAGTTTTGCTTACTCAGAAGCTTCAATTTTGACCAATTTCAGGCACAGAAATGACTTTAAACACACATATTTTAGTTGAAAAAGTAATATTTCACATCCAACAGTAATTTAAAGTCAAAAGATTAAATGTTAAAATTTGATCAATATTGACAATTTTTTGAACGTTCGACTGGTCCGGGGCTATCGTTTTTTATCATAAAATTTATTTTTTTTGGACTACCAAAAATCATTCAAAATGTCATTTGGATCGGGCCTCATGTTGAATAACCACTTTTTAAACCCTCACAGTGGCCAAAATTGCCATTTTTACAGAGTTTTGCTTACTCAGAAGCTTCAATTTTGTCCAATTTCAGGCACAGAAATCACTTTAAACACACTTATGTTAGTTGAAAAAGTAATAATTCACATCCAACAGTCATTTAAAGTCAAAAGATTAAATGTTAAAATGTCATCAATATTGACAACTTTTTGTACGTTCGACTGGTACGGGGTCATTGTTTTTCATCATAAAATTGATTTTTTGGGCTCTACCAAAAATGATTCAAAATGTCATTTGGATCGGGCCTCATGTAGAATAACCACTTTTTAAACCCTCACAGTTACCAAAATTGTCATATTTACAGAGTTTTGCTTACTCAGAAGCTTCAATTTTGACCAATTTCAGGCACAGAAATGACTTTAAACACACTTATTTGAGTTGAAAAAGTAATAATTCACATCCAATAGTCATTTAAAGTCAAAAGATTAAATGTTAAAATTTGATCAATATTGACAATTTTTTTAACGTTCGACTGGTCCGGGGTCATCGTTTTTCATCATAAAATTGATTTTTTGGGCTCTACCAAAAATGATTCAAAATCTCATTTGGATCGGGCCTCATGTTGAATAACCACTTTTTAAACCCTCACAGTGACCAAAATTGCCATTTATTACAGAGTTTTGCTTACTCAGAAGCTTCAATTTTGACCAATTTCAGGCACAGAAATCACTTTAAACACACATATTTTAGTTGAAAAAGTAATAATTCACATCCAACAGTAATTTAAAGTCAAAAGATTACATTTTAAAATTTCATCAATATTGTCCACTTTTATGAACGTTCGACTGGTCCGGGGTCATCGTTTTTCATCATAAAATGGATTTTTTGGACTCTACCAAACATGATTCCAAATGTCATTTGGATCGGGCCTCATGTTGAATAACTACTTTTTAAACCCTCACATTGACCAAAATTGCCATTTATTACAGAGTTTTGCTTACTCAGAAGCTTCAATTTTGACCGATTTCAGGCACAGAAATGACTTTAAACACACATATTTTAGTTGAAAAAGTAATAATTCACATCCAACAGTAATTTAAAGTCAAAAGATTAAATGTTAAAATGTCATCAATATTGACAATTTTTTGTACGTACGACTGGTCCAGGGTCATAGTTTTTCATCACAAAATTGATTTTTTGTCCTCTACCAAAAATGATTCAAAATGAAATTTGGATCGGGCCTCATGTTGAATAACCACTTTTTAAACCCTCACAGTGACCAAAATTGCCATTTTTACAGAGTTTTCGCTTACACAAAAGCTTCAATTTTGACCAATTTCAGGCACAGAAATGACTTTAAACACACTTATTTGAGTTGAAAGAGTAATAATTCACATCCAACAGTAATTTAAAGTCAAAAGATTAAATGTTAAAATTTCATCAATATTGACAATTTTTTGTACGTTCGACTGGTCCGGGGTCATCGTTTTTCATCATAAAATTGATTTTTTTGGGCTCTACCAAAAATGATTCAAAATCTCATTTGGATCGGGCCTCATGTTGAATAACCACTTTTTAAACCCTCACAGTGGCCAAAATTGCCATTTTTACAGAGTTTTGCTTACTCAGAAGCTTCAATTTTGTCCAATTTCAGGCACAGAAATCACTTTAAACACACTTATGTTAGTTGAAAAAGTAATGATTCACATCCAACAGTCATTTAAAGTCAAAAGATTAAATTTTTAAATTTCATCAATATTGTCCACTTTTTTGAACGTTCGACTGGTCCGGGGTCATTGTTTTTCATCATAAAATTGATTTTTTGGGCTCTACCAAAAATAATTAAAAATGTCATTTGGATTGGGCCTCATGTTGAATAACCACTTTTTAAACCCTCACAGTTACCAAAATTGCCATTTATTACAGAGTTTTGCTTACTCAGAAGCTTCAATTTTGACCAATTTCAGGAACAGAAATGACTTTAAACACACATATTTTAGTTGAAAAAGTAATAATTCACATCCAACAGTAATTTAAAGTCAAAAGATTAAATGGTAAAATTTCATCAATATTGACAATTTTTTGTACGTTCGACTGGTCCGGGGTCATCATTTTTCATCATAAAATTGATTTTTTGGGCTCTACCAAAAATGATTCAAAATCTCATTTGGATCGGGCCTCATGTTGAATAACCACTTTTTAAACCCTCACAGTGGCCAAAATTGCCATTTTTACAGAGTTTTGCTTACTCAGAAGCTTCAATTTTGACCAATTTCAGGCACAGAAATGACTTTAAACACACTAATTTTAGTTGAAAAAGTAATAATTCACATCCAACAGTCATTTAAAGTCAAAAGATTAAATGTTAAAATTTCATCAATATTGACCCCCTTTTTGAACGTTCGACTGGTCCGGGGTCATCGTTTTTCATCATAAAATTGATTTTTTTTGGACTACCAAAAATGATTAAAAATGTCATTTGGATCGGGCCTCATGTTGAATAACCACTTTTTAAACCCTCACAGTGACCAAAATTGCCATTTTTACAGAGTTTTAGTTACTCAGAAGCTTCAATTTTGTCCAATTTCAGGCACAGAAATCACTTTAAACACACTTATGTTAGTTGAAAAAGTAATAATTCACATCCAACAGTCATTTAAAGTCAAAAGATTACATTTTAAAATTTCATCAATATTGTCACTTTTTTGAACGTTCGACTGGTCCGGGGTCATCGTTTTTCATCATAAAATTGATTTTTTGGCCTCTACCAAAAATAATTCAAAATGTCATTTGGATCAGGCCTCATGTTGAATAACCACTTTTTAAACCCTCACAGTTACCAAATTTGTCATATTTACAGAGTTTTGCTTACTCAGAAGCTTCAATTTTGACCAATTTCAGGCACAGAAATGACTTTAAACACACATATTTTAGTTGAAAAAGTAATATTTCACATCCAACAGTAATTTAAAGTCAAAAGATTAAATGTTAAAATTTGATCAATATTGACAATTTTTTGAACGTTCGACTGGTCCGGGGCTATCGTTTTTTATCATAAAATTGATTTTTTTTGGACTACCAAAAATGATTCAAAATGTCATTTGGATCGGGCCTCATGTTGAATAACCACTTTTTAAACCCTCACAGTGGCCAAAATTGCCATTTTTACAGAGTTTTGCTTACTCAGAAGCTTCAATTTTTACCAATTTCAGGCACAGAAATCACTTTAAACACACTTATGTTAGTTGAAAAAGTAATAATTCACATCCAACAGTCATTTAAAGTCAAAAGATTAAATGTTAAAATGTCATCAATATTGACAATTTTTTGTACGTTCGACTGGTACGGGGTCATCGTTTTTCATCATAAAATTGATTTTTTGGGCTCTACCAAAAATGATTCAAAATGTCATTTGGATCGGGCCTCATGTAGAATAACCACTTTTTAAACCCTCACAGTTACCAAAATTGTCATATTTACAGAGTTTTGCTTACTCAGAAGCTTCAATTTTGACCAATTTCAGGCACAGAAATGACTTTAAACACACTTATTTGAGTTGAAAAAGTAATAATTCACATCCAATAGTCATTTAAAGTCAAAAGATTAAATGTTAAAATTTGATCAATATTGACAATTTTTTGAACGTTCGACTGGTCCGGGGTCATCGTTTTTCATCATAAAATTGATTTTTTGGGCTCTACCAAAAATGATTCAAAATCTCATTTGGATCGGGCCTCATGTTGAATAACCACTTTTTAAACCCTCACAGTGACCAAAATTGCCATTTATTACAGAGTTTTGCTTACTCAGAAGCTTCAATTTTGACCAATTTCAGGCACAGAAATCACTTTAAACACACATATTTTAGTTGAAAAAGTAATAATTCACATCCAACAGTAATTTAAAGTCAAAAGATTACATTTTAAAATGTCATCAATATTGTCCACTTTTATGAACGTTCGACTGGTCCGGGGTCATCGTTTTTCATCATAAAATGGATTTTTTGGACTCTACCAAACATGATTCCAAATGTCATTTGGATCGGGCCTCATGTTGAATAACTACTTTTTAAACCCTCACATTGACCAAAATTGCCATTTATTACAGAGTTTTGCTTACTCAGAAGCTTCAATTTTGACCGATTTCAGGCACAGAAATGACTTTAAACACACATATTTTAGTTGAAAAAGTAATAATTCACATCCAACAGTAATTTAAAGTCAAAAGATTAAATGTTAAAATGTCATCAATATTGACAATTTTTTGTACGTACGACTGGTCCAGGGTCATCGTTTTTCATCACAAAATTGATTTTTTGTCCTCTACCAAAAATGATTCAAAATGAAATTTGGATCGGGCCTCATGTTGAATAACCACTTTTTAAACCCTCACAGTGACCAAAATTGCCATTTTTACAGAGTTTTCGCTTACACAAAAGCTTCAATTTTGACCAATTTCAGGCACAGAAATGACTTTAAACACACTTATTTGAGTTGAAAGAGTAATAATTCACATCCAACAGTAATTTAAAGTCAAAAGATTAAATGTTAAAATTTCATCAATATTGACAATTTTTTGTACGTTCGACTGGTCCGGGGTCATCGTTTTTCATCATAAAATTGATTTTTTTGGGCTCTACCAAAAATGATTCAAAATCTCATTTGGATCGGGCCTCATGTTGAATAACCACTTTTTAAACCCTCACAGTGGCCAAAATTGCCATTTTTACAGAGTTTTGCTTACTCAGAAGCTTCAATTTTGTCCAATTTCAGGCACAGAAATCACTTTAAACACACTTATGTTAGTTGAAAAAGTAATGATTCACATCCAACAGTCATTTAAAGTCAAAAGATTAAATTTTTAAATTTCATCAATATTGTCCACTTTTTTGAACGTTCGACTGGTCCGGGGTCATTGTTTTTAATCATAAAATTGATTTTTTGGGCTCTACCAAAAATAATTAAAAATGTCATTTGGATTGGGCCTCATGTTGAATAACCACTTTTTAAACCCTCACAGTTACCAAAATTGCCATTTATTACAGAGTTTTGCTTACTCAGAAGCTTCAATTTTGACCAATTTCAGGAACAGAAATGACTTTAAACACACATATTTTAGTTGAAAAAGTAATAATTCACATCCAACAGTAATTTAAAGTCAAAAGATTAAATGGTAAAATTTCATCAATATTGACAATTTTTTGTACGTTCGACTGGTCCGGGGTCATCGTTTTTCATCATAAAATTGATTTTTTGGGCTCTACCAAAAATGATTCAAAATCTCATTTGGATCGGGCCTCATGTTGAATAACCACTTTTTAAACCCTCACAGTGGCCAAAATTGCCATTTTTACAGAGTTTTGCTTACTCAGAAGCTTCAATTTTGACCGATTTCAGGCACAGAAATGACTTTAAACACACATATTTTAGTTGAAAAAGTAATAATTCACATCCAACAGTAATTTAAAGTCAAAAGATTAAATGTTAAAATGTCATCAATATTGACAATTTTTTGTACGTACGACTGGTCCAGGGTCATCGTTTTTCATCACAAACTTGATTTTTTGTCCTCTACCAAAAATGATTCAAAATGAAATTTGGATCGGGCCTCATGTTGAATAACCACTTTTTAAACCCTCACAGTGACCAAAATTGCCATTTTTACAGAGTTTTCGCTTACACAAAAGCTTCAATTTTGACCAATTTCAGGCACAGAAATGACTTTAAACACACTTATTTGAGTTGAAAGAGTAATAATTCACATCCAACAGTAATTTAAAGTCAAAAGATTAAATGTTAAAATTTCATCAATATTGACAATTTTTTGTACGTTCGACTGGTCCGGGGTCATCGTTTTTCATCATAAAATTGATTTTTTTGGGCTCTACCAAAAATGATTCAAAATCTCATTTGGATCGGGCCTCATGTTGAATAACCACTTTTTAAACCCTCACAGTGGCCAAAATTGCCATTTTTACAGAGTTTTGCTTACTCAGAAGCTTCAATTTTGTCCAATTTCAGGCACAGAAATCACTTTAAACACACTTATGTTAGTTGAAAAAGTAATGATTCACATCCAACAGTCATTTAAAGTCAAAAGATTAAATTTTTAAATTTCATCAATATTGTCCACTTTTTTGAACGTTCGACTGGTCCGGGGTCATTGTTTTTCATCATAAAATTGATTTTTTGGGCTCTACCAAAAATAATTAAAAATGTCATTTGGATTGGGCCTCATGTTGAATAACCACTTTTTAAACCCTCACAGTTACCAAAATTGCCATTTATTACAGAGTTTTGCTTACTCAGAAGCTTCAATTTTGACCAATTTCAGGAACAGAAATGACTTTAAACACACATATTTTAGTTGAAAAAGTAATAATTCACATCCAACAGTAATTTAAAGTCAAAAGATTAAATGGTAAAATTTCATCAATATTGACAATTTTTTGTACGTTCGACTGGTCCGGGGTCATCATTTTTCATCATAAAATTGATTTTTTTGGGCTCTACCAAAAATGATTCAAAATCTCATTTGGATCGGGCCTCATGTTGAATAACCACTTTTTAAACCCTCACAGTGGCCAAAATTGCCATTTTTACAGAGTTTTGCTTACTCAGAAGCTTCAATTTTGACCAATTTCAGGCACAGAAATGACTTTAAACACACTAATTTTAGTTGAAAAAGTAATAATTCACATCCAACAGTCATTTAAAGTCAAAAGATTAAATGTTAAAATTTCATCAATATTGACCCCCTTTTTGAACGTTCGACTGGTCCGGGGTCATCGTTTTTCATCATAAAATTGTTTTTTTTTGGACTACCAAAAATGATTAAAAATGTCATTTGGATCGGGCCTCATGTTGAATAACCACTTTTTAAACCCTCACAGTGACCAAAATTGCCATTTTTACAGAGTTTTAGTTACTCAGAAGCTTCAATTTTGTCCAATTTCAGGCACAGAAATCACTTTAAACACACTTATGTTAGTTGAAAAAGTAATAATTCACATCCAACAGTCATTTAAAGTCAAAAGATTACATTTTAAAATTTCATCAATATTGTCACTTTTTTGAACGTTCGACTGGTCCGGGGTCATCGTTTTTCATCATAAAATTGATTTTTTGGCCTCTACCAAAAATAATTCAAAATGTCATTTGGATCAGGCCTCATGTTGAATAACCACTTTTTAAACCCTCACAGTTACCAAATTTGTCATATTTACAGAGTTTTGCTTACTCAGAAGCTTCAATTTTGACCAATTTCAGGCACAGAAATGACTTTAAACACACATATTTTAGTTGAAAAAGTAATATTTCACATCCAACAGTAATTTAAAGTCAAAAGATTAAATGTTAAAATTTGATCAATATTGACAATTTTTTGAACGTTCGACTGGTCCGGGGCTATCGTTTTTTATCATAAAATTGATTTTTTTTGGACTACCAAAAATGATTCAAAATGTCATTTGGATCGGGCCTCATGTTGAATAACCACTTTTTAAACCCTCACAGTGGCCAAAATTGCCATTTTTACAGAGTTTTGCTTACTCAGAAGCTTCAATTTTGACCAATTTCAGGCACAGAAATCACTTTAAACACACTTATGTTAGTTGAAAAAGTAATAATTCACATCCAACAGTCATTTAAAGTCAAAAGATTAAATGTTAAAATGTCATCAATATTGACAATTTTTTGTACGTTCGACTGGTACGGGGTCATCGTTTTTCATCATAAAATTGATTTTTTGGGCTCTACCAAAAATGATTCAAAATGTCATTTGGATCGGGCCTCATGTAGAATAACCACTTTTTAAACCCTCACAGTTACCAAAATTGTCATATTTACAGAGTTTTGCTTACTCAGAAGCTTCAATTTTGACCAATTTCAGGCACAGAAATGACTTTAAACACACTTATTTGAGTTGAAAAAGTAATAATTCACATCCAATAGTCATTTAAAGTCAAAAGATTAAATGTTAAAATTTGATCAATATTGACAATTTTTTGAACGTTCGACTGGTCCGGGGTCATCGTTTTTCATCATAAAATTGATTTTTTGGGCTCTACCAAAAATGATTCAAAATCTCATTTGGATCGGGCCTCATGTTGAATAACCACTTTTTAAACCCTCACAGTGACCAAAATTGCCATTTATTACAGAGTTTTGCTTACTCAGAAGCTTCAATTTTGACCAATTTCAGGCACAGAAATCACTTTAAACACACATATTTTAGTTGAAAAAGTAATAATTCACATCCAACAGTAATTTAAAGTCAAAAGATTACATTTTAAAATGTCATCAATATTGTCCACTTTTATGAACGTTCGACTGGTCCGGGGTCATCGTTTTTCATCATAAAATGGATTTTTTGGACTCTACCAAACATGATTCCAAATGTCATTTGGATCGGGCCTCATGTTGAATAACTACTTTTTAAACCCTCACATTGACCAAAATTGCCATTTATTACAGAGTTTTGCTTACTCAGAAGCTTCAATTTTGACCGATTTCAGGCACAGAAATGACTTTAAACACACATATTTTAGTTGAAAAAGTAATAATTCACATCCAACAGTAATTTAAAGTCAAAAGATTAAATGTTAAAATGTCATCAATATTGACAATTTTTTGTACGTACGACTGGTCCAGGGTCATCGTTTTTCATCACAAAATTGATTTTTTGTCCTCTACCAAAAATGATTCAAAATGAAATTTGGATCGGGCCTCATGTTGAATAACCACTTTTTAAACCCTCACAGTGACCAAAATTGCCATTTTTACAGAGTTTTCGCTTACACAAAAGCTTCAATTTTGACCAATTTCAGGCACAGAAATGACTTTAAACACACTTATTTGAGTTGAAAGAGTAATAATTCACATCCAACAGTAATTTAAAGTCAAAAGATTAAATGTTAAAATTTCATCAATATTGACAATTTTTTGTACGTTCGACTGGTCCGGGGTCGTCGTTTTTCATCATAAAATTGATTTTTTTGGGCTCTACCAAAAATGATTCAAAATCTCATTTGGATTGGGCCTCATGTTGAATAACCACTTTTTAAACCCTCACAGTGGCCAAAATTGCCATTTTTACAGAGTTTTGCTTACTCAGAAGCTTCAATTTTGTCCAATTTCAGGCACAGAAATCACTTTAAACACACTTATGTTAGTTGAAAAAGTAATGATTCACATCCAACAGTCATTTCAAATCAAAAGATTAAATTTTTAAATTTCATCAATATTGTCCACTTTTTTGAACGTTCGACTGGTCCGGGGTCATTGTTTTTAATCATAAAATTGATTTTTTGGGCTCTACCAAAAATAATTAAAAATGTCATTTGGATTGGGCCTCATGTTGAATAACCACTTTTTAAACCCTCACAGTTACCAAAATTGCCATTTATTACAGAGTTTTGCTTACTCAGAAGCTTCAATTTTGACCAATTTCAGGAACAGAAATGACTTTAAACACACATATTTTAGTTGAAAAAGTAATAATTCACATCCAACAGTAATTTAAAGTCAAAAGATTAAATGGTAAAATTTCATCAATATTGACAATTTTTTGTACGTTCGACTGGTCCGGGGTCATCGTTTTTCATCATAAAATTGATTTTTTGGGCTCTACCAAAAATGATTCAAAATCTCATTTGGATCGGGCCTCATGTTGAATAACCACTTTTTAAACCCTCACAGTGGCCAAAATTGCCATTTTTACAGAGTTTTGCTTACTCAGAAGCTTCAATTTTGACCAATTTCAGGCACAGAAATGACTTTAAACACACTAATTTTAGTTGAAAAAGTAATAATTCACATCCAACAGTCATTTAAAGTCAAAAGATTAAATGTTAAAATTTCATCAATATTGACCCCCTTTTTGAACGTTCGACTGGTCCGGGGTCATCGTTTTTCATCATAAAATTGATTTTTTGGACTCTACCAAACATGATTCCAAATGTCATTTGGATCGGGCCTCATGTTGAATTAACCACTTTTTAAACCCTCACAGTGACCAAAATTGCCATTTATTACAGAGTTTTGCTTACTCAGAAGCTTCAATTTTGACCAATTTCAGGAACAGAAATGACTTTAAACACACATATTTTAGTTGAAAAAGTAATAATTCACATCCAACAGTAATTTAAAGTCAAAAGATTAAATGTTAAAATTTCATCAATATTGACAATTTTTTGTACGTTCGACTGGTCCGGGGTCATCGTTTTTCATCATAAAATTGATTTTTTGGGCTCTACCAAAAATGATTCAAAATCTCACTTGGATCGGGCCTCATGTTGAATAACCACTTTTTAAACCCTCACAGTGGCCAAAATTGCCATTTTTACAGAGTTTTGCTTACTCAGAAGCTTCAATTTTGACCAATTTCAGGCACAGAAATGACTTTAAACACACATATTTTAGTTGAAAAAGTAATAATTCACATCCAACAGTAATTTAAAGTCAAAAGATTAAATGTTAAAATTTGATCAATATTGACAATTTTTTGAACGTTCGACTGGTCCGGGGTCATCGTTTTTCATCATAAAATTGATTTTTTTTGGACTACCAAAAATGATTAAAAATGTCATTTGGATCGGGCCTCATGTTGAATAACCACTTTTTAAACCCTCACAGTGACCAAAATTGCCATTTTTACAGAGTTTTAGTTACTCAGAAGCTTCAATTTTGTCCAATTTCAGGCACAGAAATCACTTTAAACACACTTATGTTAGTTGAAAAAGTAATAATTCACATCCAACAGTCATTTAAAGTCAAAAGATTACATTTTAAAATTTCATCAATATTGTCCACTTTTTTGAACGTTTGACTGGTCCGGGGTCATCGTTTTTCATCATAAAATTGATTTTTTGGCCTCTACCAAAAATAATTCAAAATGTCATTTGGATCAGGCCTCATGTTGAATAACCACTTTTTAAACCCTCACAGTTACCAAATTTGTCATATTTACAGAGTTTTGCTTACTCAGAAGCTTCAATTTTGACCAATTTCAGGCACAGAAATGACTTTAAACACACATATTTTAGTTGAAAAAGTAATATTTCACATCCAACAGTAATTTAAAGTCAAAAGATTAAATGTTAAAATTTGATCAATATTGACAATTTTTTGAACGTTCGACTGGTCCGGGGCTATCGTTTTTTATCATAAAATTGATTTTTTTTGGACTACCAAAAATGATTCAAAATGTCATTTGGATCGGGCCTCATGTTGAATAACCACTTTTTAAACCCTCACAGTGGCCAAAATTGCCATTTTTACAGAGTTTTGCTTACTCAGAAGCTTCAATTTTGACCAATTTCAGGCACAGAAATCACTTTAAACACACTTATGTTAGTTGAAAAAGTAATAATTCACATCCAACAGTCATTTAAAGTCAAAAGATTAAATGTTAAAATTTCATCAATTTTGACCCCCTTTTTGAACGTTCGACTGGTCCGGGGTCATCGTTTTTCATCATAAAATTGATTTTTTGGACTCTACCAAACATGATTCCAAATGTCATTTGGATCGGGCCTCATGTTGAATAACTACTTTTTAAACCCTCACATTGACCAAAATTGCCATTTATTACAGAGTTTTGCTTACTCAGAAGCTTCAATTTTGACCGATTTCAGGCACAGAAATGACTTTAAACACACATATTTTAGTTGAAAAAGTAATAATTCACATCCAACAGTAATTTAAAGTCAAAAGATTAAATGTTAAAATGTCATCAATATTGACAATTTTTTGTACGTACGACTGGTCCAGGGTCATCGTTTTTCATCACAAAATTGATTTTTTGTCCTCTACCAAAAATGATTCAAAATGAAATTTGGATCGGGCCTCATGTTGAATAACCACTTTTTAAACCCTCACAGTGACCAAAATTGCCATTTTTACAGAGTTTTCGCTTACACAAAAGCTTCAATTTTGACCAATTTCAGGCACAGAAATGACTTTAAACACACTTATTTGAGTTGAAAGAGTAATAATTCACATCCAACAGTAATTTAAAGTCAAAAGATTAAATGTTAAAATTTCATCAATATTGACAATTTTTTGTACGTTCGACTGGTCCGGGGTCGTCGTTTTTCATCATAAAATTGATTTTTTTGGGCTCTACCAAAAATGATTCAAAATCTCATTTGGATCGGGCCTCATGTTGAATAACCACTTTTTAAACCCTCACAGTGGCCAAAATTGCCATTTTTACAGAGTTTTGCTTACTCAGAAGCTTCAATTTTGTCCAATTTCAGGCACAGAAATCACTTTAAACACACTTATGTTAGTTGAAAAAGTAATGATTCACATCCAACAGTCATTTCAAATCAAAAGATTAAATTTTTAAATTTCATCAATATTGTCCACTTTTTTGAACGTTCGACTGGTCCGGGGTCATTGTTTTTAATCATAAAATTGATTTTTTGGGCTCTACCAAAAATAATTAAAAATGTCATTTGGATTGGGCCTCATGTTGAATAACCACTTTTTAAACCCTCACAGTTACCAAAATTGCCATTTATTACAGAGTTTTGCTTACTCAGAAGCTTCAATTTTGACCAATTTCAGGAACAGAAATGACTTTAAACACACATATTTTAGTTGAAAAAGTAATAATTCACATCCAACAGTAATTTAAAGTCAAAAGATTAAATGGTAAAATTTCATCAATATTGACAATTTTTTGTACGTTCGACTGGTCCGGGGTCATCGTTTTTCATCATAAAATTGATTTTTTGGGCTCTACCAAAAATGATTCAAAATCTCATTTGGATCGGGCCTCATGTTGAATAACCACTTTTTAAACCCTCACAGTGGCCAAAATTGCCATTTTTACAGAGTTTTGCTTACTCAGAAGCTTCAATTTTGACCAATTTCAGGCACAGAAATGACTTTAAACACACTAATTTTAGTTGAAAAAGTAATAATTCACATCCAACAGTCATTTAAAGTCAAAAGATTAAATGTTAAAATTTCATCAATATTGACCCCCTTTTTGAACGTTCGACTGGTCCGGGGTCATCGTTTTTCATCATAAAATTGATTTTTTGGGCTCTACCAAAAATGATTCAAAATCTCATTTGGATCGGGCCTCATGTTGAATAACCACTTTTTAAACCCTCACAGTGGCCAAAATTGCCATTTTTACAGAGTTTTGCTTACTCAGAAGCTTCAATTTTGACCAATTTCAGGAACAGAAATGACTTTAAACACACATATTTTAGTTGAAAAAGTAATAATTCACATCCAACAGTAATTTAAAGTCAAAAGATTAAATGTTAAAATTTCATCAATATTGACAATTTTTTGTACGTTCGACTGGTCCGGGGTCATCGTTTTTCATCATAAAATTGATTTTTTGGGCTCTACCAAAAATGATTCAAAATCTCACTTGGATCGGGCCTCATGTTGAATAACCACTTTTTAAACCCTCACAGTGGCCAAAATTGCCATTTTTACAGAGTTTTGCTTACTCAGAAGCTTCAATTTTGACCAATTTCAGGCACAGAAATGACTTTAAACACACATATTTTAGTTGAAAAAGTAATAATTCACATCCAACAGTAATTTAAAGTCAAAAGATTAAATGTTAAAATTTGATCAATATTGACAATTTTTTGAACGTTCGACTGGTCCGGGGTCATCGTTTTTCATCATAAAATTGATTTTTTTTGGACTACCAAAAATGATTAAAAATGTCATTTGGATCGGGCCTCATGTTGAATAACCACTTTTTAAACCCTCACAGTGACCAAAATTGCCATTTTTACAGAGTTTTAGTTACTCAGAAGCTTCAATTTTGTCCAATTTCAGGCACAGAAATCACTTTAAACACACTTATGTTAGTTGAAAAAGTAATAATTCACATCCAACAGTCATTTAAAGTCAAAAGATTACATTTTAAAATTTCATCAATATTGTCCACTTTTTTGAACGTTTGACTGGTCCGGGGTCATCGTTTTTCATCATAAAATTGATTTTTTGGCCTCTACCAAAAATAATTCAAAATGTCATTTGGATCAGGCCTCATGTTGAATAACCACTTTTTAAACCCTCACAGTTACCAAATTTGTCATATTTACAGAGTTTTGCTTACTCAGAAGCTTCAATTTTGACCAATTTCAGGCACAGAAATGACTTTAAACACACATATTTTAGTTGAAAAAGTAATATTTCACATCCAACAGTAATTTAAAGTCAAAAGATTAAATGTTAAAATTTGATCAATATTGACAATTTTTTGAACGTTCGACTGGTCCGGGGCTATCGTTTTTTATCATAAAATTGATTTTTTTTGGACTACCAAAAATGATTCAAAATGTCATTTGGATCGGGCCTCATGTTGAATAACCACTTTTTAAACCCTCACAGTGGCCAAAATTGCCATTTTTACAGAGTTTTGCTTACTCAGAAGCTTCAATTTTGACCAATTTCAGGCACAGAAATCACTTTAAACACACTTATGTTAGTTGAAAAAGTAATAATTCACATCCAACAGTCATTTAAAGTCAAAAGATTAAATGTTAAAATTTCATCAATTTTGACCCCCTTTTTGAACGTTCGACTGGTCCGGGGTCATCGTTTTTCATCATAAAATTGATTTTTTGGACTCTACCAAACATGATTCCAAATGTCATTTGGATCGGGCCTCATGTTGAATTAACCACTTTTTAAACCCTCACAGTGACCAAAATTGCCATTTATTACAGAGTTTTGCTTACTCAGAAGCTTCAATTTTGACCAATTTCAGGAACAGAAATGACTTTAAACACACATATTTTAGTTGAAAAAGTAATAATTCACATCCAACAGTAATATAAAGTCAAAAGATTAAATGTTAAAATTTCATCAATATTGACAATTTTTTGTACGTTCGACTGGTCCGGGGTCATCGTTTTTCATCATAAAATTGATTTTTTGGGCTCTACCAAAAATGATTCAAAATCTCACTTGGATCGGGCCTCATGTTGAATAACCACTTTTTAAACCCTCACAGTGGCCAAAATTGCCATTTTTACAGAGTTTTGCTTACTCAGAAGCTTCAATTTTGACCAATTTCAGGCACAGAAATGACTTTAAACACACATATTTTAGTTGAAAAAGTAATAATTCACATCCAACAGTAATTTAAAGTCAAAAGATTAAATGTTAAAATTTGATCAATATTGACAATTTTTTGAACGTTCGACTGGTCCGGGGTCATCGTTTTTCATCATAAAATTGATTTTTTTTGGACTACCAAAAATGATTAAAAATGTCATTTGGATCGGGCCTCATGTTGAATAACCACTTTTTAAACCCTCACAGTGACCAAAATTGCCATTTTTACAGAGTTTTAGTTACTCAGAAGCTTCAATTTTGTCCAATTTCAGGCACAGAAATCACTTTAAACACACTTATGTTAGTTGAAAAAGTAATAATTCACATCCAACAGTCATTTAAAGTCAAAAGATTACATTTTAAAATTTCATCAATATTGTCACTTTTTTGAACGTTCGACTGGTCCGGGGTCATCGTTTTTCATCATAAAATTGATTTTTTGGCCTCTACCAAAAATAATTCAAAATGTCATTTGGATCAGGCCTCATGTTGAATAACCACTTTTTAAACCCTCACAGTTACCAAATTTGTCATATTTACAGAGTTTTGCTTACTCAGAAGCTTCAATTTTGACCAATTTCAGGCACAGAAATGACTTTAAACACACATATTTTAGTTGAAAAAGTAATATTTCACATCCAACAGTAATTTAAAGTCAAAAGATTAAATGTTAAAATTTGATCAATATTGACAATTTTTTGAACGTTCGACTGGTCCGGGGCTATCGTTTTTTATCATAAAATTGATTTTTTTTGGACTACCAAAAATGATTCAAAATGTCATTTGGATCGGGCCTCATGTTGAATAACCACTTTTTAAACCCTCACAGTGGCCAAAATTGCCATTTTTACAGAGTTTTGCTTACTCAGAAGCTTCAATTTTGACCAATTTCAGGCACAGAAATCACTTTAAACACACTTATGTTAGTTGAAAAAGTAATAATTCACATCCAACAGTCATTTAAAGTCAAAAGATTAAATGTTAAAATGTCATCAATATTGACAATTTTTTGAACGTTCGACTGGTCCGGGGTCATCGTTTTTCATCATAAAATTGATTTTTTGGGCTCTACCAAAAATGATTCAAAATCTCATTTGGATCGGGCCTCATGTTGAATAACCACTTTTTAAACCCTCACAGTGACCAAAATTGCCATTTATTACAGAGTTTTGCTTACTC
The DNA here is from genome assembly GCF_964261635.1 of Lissotriton helveticus. Classification (NCBI taxonomy): domain Eukaryota; kingdom Metazoa; phylum Chordata; class Amphibia; order Caudata; family Salamandridae; genus Lissotriton; species Lissotriton helveticus. The sequence continues at coordinate 1,074,408,354 of NC_136063.1, read as the reverse complement.
AGAAGCTTCAATTTTGACCAATTTCAGGCACAGAAATCACTTTAAACACACATATTTTAGTTGAAAAAGTAATAATTCACATCCAACAGTAATTTAAAGTCAAAAGATTACATTTTAAAATTTCATCAATATTGTCCACTTTTATGAACGTTCGACTGGTCCGGGGTCATCGTTTTTCATCATAAAATGGATTTTTTGGACTCTACCAAACATGATTCCAAATGTCATTTGGATCGGGCCTCATGTTGAATAACTACTTTTTAAACCCTCACATTGACCAAAATTGCCATTTATTACAGAGTTTTGCTTACTCAGAAGCTTCAATTTTGACCGATTTCAGGCACAGAAATGACTTTAAACACACATATTTTAGTTGAAAAAGTAATAATTCACATCCAACAGTAATTTAAAGTCAAAAGATTAAATGTTAAAATGTCATCAATATTGACAATTTTTTTGTACGTACGACTGGTCCAGGGTCATCGTTTTTCATCACAAAATTGATTTTTTGTCCTCTACCAAAAATGATTCAAAATGAAATTTGGATCGGGCCTCATGTTGAATAACCACTTTTTAAACCCTCACAGTGACCAAAATTGCCATTTTTACAGAGTTTTTGCTTACACAAAAGCTTCAATTTTGACCAATTTCAGGCACAGAAATGACTTTAAACACACTTATTTGAGTTGAAAGAGTAATAATTCACATCCAACAGTAATTTAAAGTCAAAAGATTAAATGTTAAAATTTCATCAATATTGACAATTTTTTGTACGTTCGACTGGTCCGGGGTCATCGTTTTTCATCATAAAATTGATTTTTTTTGGGCTCTACCAAAAATGATTCAAAATCTCATTTGGATCGGGCCTCATGTTGAATAACCACTTTTTAAACCCTCACAGTGGCCAAAATTGCCATTTTTACAGAGTTTTGCTTACTCAGAAGCTTCAATTTTGTCCAATTTCAGGCACAGAAATCACTTTAAACACACTTATGTTAGTTGAAAAAGTAATGATTCACATCCAACAGTCATTTAAAGTCAAAAGATTAAATTTTTAAATTTCATCAATATTGTCCACTTTTTTGAACGTTCGACTGGTCCGGGGTCATTGTTTTTCATCATAAAATTGATTTTTTGGGCTCTACCAAAAATAATTAAAAATGTCATTTGGATTGGGCCTCATGTTGAATAACCACTTTTTAAACCCTCACAGTTACCAAAATTGCCATTTATTACAGAGTTTTGCTTACTCAGAAGCTTCAATTTTGACCAATTTCAGGAACAGAAATGACTTTAAACACACATATTTTAGTTGAAAAAGTAATAATTCACATCCAACAGTAATTTAAAGTCAAAAGATTAAATGGTAAAATTTCATCAATATTGACAATTTTTTGTACGTTCGACTGGTCCGGGGTCATCGTTTTTCATCATAAAATTGATTTTTTGGGCTCTACCAAAAATGATTCAAAATCTCATTTGGATCGGGCCTCATGTTGAATAACCACTTTTTAAACCCTCACAGTGGCCAAAATTGCCATTTTTACAGAGTTTTGCTTACTCAGAAGCTTCAATTTTGACCAATTTCAGGAACAGAAATGACTTTAAACACACATATTTTAGTTGAAAAAGTAATAATTCACATCCAACAGTAATTTAAAGTCAAAAGATTAAATGTTAAAATTTGATCAATATTGACAATTTTTTGAACGTTCGACTGGTCCGGGGTCATCGTTTTTCATCATAAAATTGATTTTTTTTGGACTACCAAAAATGATTAAAAATGTCATTTGTATCGGGCCTCATGTTGAATAACCACTTTTTAAACCCTCACAGTGACCAAAATTGCCATTTTTACAGAGTTTTAGTTACTCAGAAGCTTCAATTTTGTCCAATTTCAGGCACAGAAATCACTTTAAACACACTTATGTTAGTTGAAAAAGTAATAATTCACATCCAACAGTCATTTAAAGTCAAAAGATTACATTTTAAAATTTCATCAATATTGTCACTTTTTTGAACGTTCGACTGGTCCGGGGTCATCGTTTTTCATCATAAAATTGATTTTTTGGCCTCTACCAAAAATAATTCAAAATGTCATTTGGATCAGGCCTCATGTTGAATAACCACTTTTTAAACCCTCACAGTTACCAAATTTGTCATATTTACAGAGTTTTGCTTACTCAGAAGCTTCAATTTTGACCAATTTCAGGCACAGAAATGACTTTAAACACACATATTTTAGTTGAAAAAGTAATATTTCACATCCAACAGTAATTTAAAGTCAAAAGATTAAATGTTAAAATTTGATCAATATTGACAATTTTTTGAACGTTCGACTGGTCCGGGGCTATCGTTTTTTATCATAAAATTGATTTTTTTTGGACTACCAAAAATGATTCAAAATTTCATTTGGATCGGGCCTCATGTTGAATAACCACTTTTTAAACCCTCACAGTGGCCAAAATTGCCATTTTTACAGAGTTTTGCTTACTCAGAAGCTTCAATTTTGACCAATTTCAGGCACAGAAATCACTTTAAACACACTTATGTTAGTTGAAAAAGTAATAATTCACATCCAACAGTCATTTAAAGTCAAAAGATTAAATGTTAAAATGTCATCAATATTGACAATTTTTTGTACGTTCGACTGGTACGGGGTCATCGTTTTTCATCATAAAATTGATTTTTTGGGCTCTACCAAAAATGATTCAAAATGTCATTTGGATCGGGCCTCATGTAGAATAACCACTTTTTAAACCCTCACAGTTACCAAAATTGTCATATTTACAGAGTTTTGCTTACTCAGAAGCTTCAATTTTGACCAATTTCAGGCACAGAAATGACTTTAAACACACTTATTTGAGTTGAAAAAGTAATAATTCACATCCAATAGTCATTTAAAGTCAAAAGATTAAATGTTAAAATTTGATCAATATTGACAATTTTTTGAACGTTCGACTGGTCCGGGGTCATCGTTTTTCATCATAAAATGGATTTTTTGGACTCTACCAAACATGATTCCAAATGTCATTTGGATCGGGCCTCATGTTGAATAACTACTTTTTAAACCCTCACATTGACCAAAATTGCCATTTATTACAGAGTTTTGCTTACTCAGAAGCTTCAATTTTGACCGATTTCAGGCACAGAAATGACTTTAAACACACATATTTTAGTTGAAAAAGTAATAATTCACATCCAACAGTAATTTAAAGTCAAAAGATTAAATGTTAAAATGTCATCAATATTGACAATTTTTTGTACGTACGACTGGTCCAGGGTCATCGTTTTTCATCACAAAATTGTTTTTTGTCCTCTACCAAAAATGATTCAAAATGAAATTTGGATCGGGCCTCATGTTGAATAACCACTTTTTAAACCCTCACAGTGACCAAAATTGCCATTTTTACAGAGTTTTCGCTTACACAAAAGCTTCAATTTTGACCAATTTCAGGCACAGAAATGACTTTAAACACACTTATTTGAGTTGAAAGAGTAATAATTCACATCCAACAGTAATTTAAAGTCAAAAGATTAAATGTTAAAATTTCATCAATATTGACAATTTTTGGTACGTTCGACTGGTCCGGGGTCATCGTTTTTCATCATAAAATTGATTTTTTTGGGCTCTACCAAAAATGATTCAAAATCTCATTTGGATCGGGCCTCATGTTGAATAACCACTTTTTAAACCCTCACAGTGGCCAAAATTGCCATTTTTACAGAGTTTTGCTTACTCAGAAGCTTCAATTTTGTCCAATTTCAGGCACAGAAATCACTTTAAACACACTTATGTTAGTTGAAAAAGTAATGATTCACATCCAACAGTCATTTAAAGTCAAAAGATTAAATTTTTAAATTTCATCAATATTGTCCACTTTTTTGAACGTTCGACTGGTCCGGGGTCATTGTTTTTCATCATAAAATTGATTTTTTGGGCTCTACCAAAAATAATTAAAAATGTCATTTGGATTGGGCCTCATGTTGAATAACCACTTTTTAAACCCTCACAGTTACCAAAATTGCCATTTATTACAGAGTTTTGCTTACTCAGAAGCTTCAATTTTGACCAATTTCAGGAACAGAAATGACTTTAAACACACATATTTTAGTTGAAAAAGTAATAATTCACATCCAACAGTAATTTAAAGTCAAAAGATTAAATGGTAAAATTTCATCAATATTGACAATTTTTTGTACGTTCGACTGGTCCGGGGTCATCGTTTTTCATCATAAAATTGATTTTTTGGGCTCTACCAAAAATGATTCAAAATCTCATTTGGATCGGGCCTCATGTTGAATAACCACTTTTTAAACCCTCACAGTGGCCAAAATTGCCATTTTTACAGAGTTTTGCTTACTCAGAAGCTTCAATTTTGACCAATTTCAGGCACAGAAATGACTTTAAACACACTAATTTTAGTTGAAAAAGTAATAATTCACATCCAACAGTCATTTAAAGTCAAAAGATTAAATGTTAAAAATTCATCAATATTGACCCCCTTTTTGAACGTTCGACTGGTCCGGGGTCATCGTTTTTCATCATAAAATTGATTTTTTGGACTCTACCAAACATGATTCCAAATGTCATTTGGATCGGGCCTCATGTTGAATTAACCACTTTTTAAACCCTCACAGTGACCAAAATTGCCATTTATTACAGAGTTTTGCTTACTCAGAAGCTTCAATTTTGACCAATTTCAGGAACAGAAATGACTTTAAACACACATATTTTAGTTGAAAAAGTAATAATTCACATCCAACAGTAATTTAAAGTCAAAAGATTAAATGTTAAAATTTCATCAATATTGACAATTTTTTGTACGTTCGACTGGTCCGGGGTCATCGTTTTTCATCATAAAATTGATTTTTTGGGCTCTACCAAAAATGATTCAAAATCTCACTTGGATCGGGCCTCATGTTGAATAACCACTTTTTAAACCCTCACAGTGGCCAAAATTGCCATTTTTACAGAGTTTTGCTTACTCAGAAGCTTCAATTTTGACCAATTTCAGGCACAGAAATGACTTTAAACACACATATTTTAGTTGAAAAAGTAATAATTCACATCCAACAGTAATTTAAAGTCAAAAGATTAAATGTTAAAATTTGATCAATATTGACAATTTTTTGAACGTTCGACTGGTCCGGGGTCATCGTTTTTCATCATAAAATTGATTTTTTTTGGACTACCAAAAATGATTAAAAATGTCATTTGGATCGGGCCTCATGTTGAATAACCACTTTTTAAACCCTCACAGTGACCAAAATTGCCATTTTTACAGAGTTTTAGTTACTCAGAAGCTTCAATTTTGTCCAATTTCAGGCACAGAAATCACTTTAAACACACTTATGTTAGTTGAAAAAGTAATAATTCACATCCAACAGTCATTTAAAGTCAAAAGATTACATTTTAAAATTTCATCAATATTGTCCACTTTTTTGAACGTTCGACTGGTCCGGGGTCATCGTTTTTCATCATAAAATTGATTTTTTGGCCTCTACCAAAAATAATTCAAAATGTCATTTGGATCAGGCCTCATGTTGAATAACCACTTTTTAAACCCTCACAGTTACCAAATTTGTCATATTTACAGAGTTTTGCTTACTCAGAAGCTTCAATTTTGACCAATTTCAGGCACAGAAATGACTTTAAACACACATATTTTAGTTGAAAAAGTAATATTTCACATCCAACAGTAATTTAAAGTCAAAAGATTAAATGTTAAAATTTGATCAATATTGACAATTTTTTGAACGTTCGACTGGTCCGGGGCTATCGTTTTTTATCATAAAATTGATTTTTTTTGGACTACCAAAAATGATTCAAAATGTCATTTGGATCGGGCCTCATGTTGAATAACCACTTTTTAAACCCTCACAGTGGCCAAAATTGCCATTTTTACAGAGTTTTGCTTACTCAGAAGCTTCAATTTTGACCAATTTCAGGCACAGAAATCACTTTAAACACACTTATGTTAGTTGAAAAAGTAATAATTCACATCCAACAGTCATTTAAAGTCAAAAGATTAAATGTTAAAATGTCATCAATATTGACAATTTTTTGTACGTTCGACTGGTACGGGGTCATCGTTTTTCATCATAAAATTGATTTTTTGGGCTCTACCAAAAATGATTCAAAATGTCATTTGGATCGGGCCTCATGTAGAATAACCACTTTTTAAACCCTCACAGTTACCAAAATTGTCATATTTACAGAGTTTTGCTTACTCAGAAGCTTCAATTTTGACCAATTTCAGGCACAGAAATGACTTTAAACACACTTATATGAGTTGAAAAAGTAATAATTCACATCCAATAGTCATTTAAAGTCAAAAGATTAAATGTTAAAATTTGATCAATATTGACAATTTTTTGAACGTTCGACTGGTCCGGGGTCATCGTTTTTCATCATAAAATTGATTTTTTTTGGACTACCAAAAATGATTCAAAATGTCATTTGGATCGGGCCTCATGTTGAATAACCACTTTTTAAACCCTCACAGTGACCAAAATTGCCATTTATTACAGAGTTTTGCTTACTCAGAAGCTTCAATTTTGACCAATTTCAGGCACAGAAATCACTTTAAACACACATATTTTAGTTGAAAAAGTAATAATTCACATCCAACAGTAATTTAAAGTCAAAAGATTACATTTTAAAATTTCATCAATATTGTCCACTTTTTTGAACGTTCGACTGGTCCGGGGTCATCGTTTTTCATCATAAAATTGATTTTTTGGACTCTACCAAACATGATTCCAAATGTCATTTGGATCGGGCCTCATGTTGAATAACTACTTTTTAAACCCTCACATTGACCAAAATTGCCATTTATTACAGAGTTTTGCTTACTCAGAAGCTTCAATTTTGACCGATTTCAGGCACAGAAATGACTTTAAACACACATATTTTAGTTGAAAAAGTAATAATTCACATCCAACAGTAATTTAAAGTCAAAAGATTAAATGTTAAAATGTCATCAATATTGACAATTTTTTGTACGTACGACTGGTCCAGGGTCATCGTTTTTCATCACAAAATTGATTTTTTGTCCTCTACCAAAAATGATTCAAAATGAAATTTGGATCGGGCCTCATGTTGAATAACCACTTTTTAAACCCTCACAGTGACCAAAATTGCCATTTTTACAGAGTTTTCGCTTACACAAAAGCTTGAATTTTGACCAATTTCAGGCACAGAAATGACTTTAAACACACTTATTTGAGTTGAAAGAGTAATAATTCACATCCAACAGTAATTTAAAGTCAAAAGATTAAATGTTAAAATTTCATCAATATTGACAATTTTTTGTACGTTCGACTGGTCCGGGGTCATCGTTTTTCATCATAAAATTGATTTTTTGGGCTCTACCAAAAATGATTCAAAATCTCATTTGGATCGGGCCTCGTGTTGAATAACCACTTTTTAAACCCTCACAGTGGCCAAAATTGCCATTTTTACAGAGTTTTGCTTACTCAGAAGCTTCAATTTTGTCCAATTTCAGGCACAGAAATCACTTTAAACACACTTATGTTAGTTGAAAAAGTAATAATTCACATCCAACAGTCATTTAAAGTCAAAAGATTAAATTTTAAAATTTCATCAATATTGTCCACTTTTTTGAACGTTCGACTGGTCCGGGGTCATTGTTTTTCATCATAAAATTGATTTTTTGGGCTCTACCAAAAATAATTAAAAATGTCATTTGGATCGGGCCTCATGTTGAATAACCACTTTTTAAACCCTCACAGTTACCAAATTTGTCATATTTACAGAGTTTTGCTTACTCAGAGGCTTCAATTTTGACCAATTTCAGGCACAGAAATGACTTTAAACACACATATTTTAGTTGAAAAAGTAATAATTCACATCCAACAGTAATTTAAAGTCAAAAGATTAAATGTTAAAATTTGATCAATATTGACAATTTTTTGAACGTTCGACTGGTCCGGGGTCATCGTTTTTCATCATAAAATTGATTTTTTGGGCTCTACCAAAAATGATTCAAAATCTCATTTGGATCGGGCCTCATGTTGAATAACCACTTTTTAAACCCTCACAGTGGCCAAAATTGCCATTTTTACAGAGTTTTGCTTACTCAGAAGCTTCAATTTTGACCAATTTCAGGCACAGAAATGACTTTAAACACACTAATTTTAGTTGAAAAAGTAATAATTCACATCCAACAGTCATTTAAAGTCAAAAGATTAAATGTTAAAAATTCATCAATATTGACCCCCTTTTTGAACGTTCGACTGGTCCGGGGTCATCGTTTTTCATCATAAAATTGATTTTTTGGACTCTACCAAACATGATTCCAAATGTCATTTGGATCGGGCCTCATGTTGAATTAACCACTTTTTAAACCCTCACAGTGACCAAAATTGCCATTTATTACAGAGTTTTGCTTACTCAGAAGCTTCAATTTTGACCAATTTCAGGAACAGAAATGACTTTAAACACACATATTTTAGTTGAAAAAGTAATAATTCACATCCAACAGTAATTTAAAGTCAAAAGATTAAATGTTAAAATTTCATCAATATTGACAATTTTTTGTACGTTCGACTGGTCCGGGGTCATCGTTTTTCATCATAAAATTGATTTTTTGGGCTCTACCAAAAATGATTCAAAATCTCACTTGGATCGGGCCTCATGTTGAATAACCACTTTTTAAACCCTCACAGTGGCCAAAATTGCCATTTTTACAGAGTTTTGCTTACTCAGAAGCTTCAATTTTGACCAATTTCAGGCACAGAAATGACTTTAAACACACATATTTTAGTTGAAAAAGTAATAATTCACATCCAACAGTAATTTAAAGTCAAAAGATTAAATGTTAAAATTTGATCAATATTGACAATTTTTTGAACGTTCGACTGGTCCGGGGTCATCGTTTTTCATCATAAAATTGATTTTTTTTGGACTACCAAAAATGATTAAAAATGTCATTTGGATCGGGCCTCATGTTGAATAACCACTTTTTAAACCCTCACAGTGACCAAAATTGCCATTTTTACAGAGTTTTAGTTACTCAGAAGCTTCAATTTTGTCCAATTTCAGGCACAGAAATCACTTTAAACACACTTATGTTAGTTGAAAAAGTAATAATTCACATCCAACAGTCATTTAAAGTCAAAAGATTACATTTTAAAATTTCATCAATATTGTCCACTTTTTTGAACGTTCGACTGGTCCGGGGTCATCGTTTTTCATCATAAAATTGATTTTTTGGCCTCTACCAAAAATAATTCAAAATGTCATTTGGATCAGGCCTCATGTTGAATAACCACTTTTTAAACCCTCACAGTTACCAAATTTGTCATATTTACAGAGTTTTGCTTACTCAGAAGCTTCAATTTTGACCAATTTCAGGCACAGAAATGACTTTAAACACACATATTTTAGTTGAAAAAGTAATATTTCACATCCAACAGTAATTTAAAGTCAAAAGATTAAATGTTAAAATTTGATCAATATTGACAATTTTTTGAACGTTCGACTGGTCCGGGGCTATCGTTTTTTATCATAAAATTGATTTTTTTTGGACTACCAAAAATGATTCAAAATGTCATTTGGATCGGGCCTCATGTTGAATAACCACTTTTTAAACCCTCACAGTGGCCAAAATTGCCATTTTTACAGAGTTTTGCTTACTCAGAAGCTTCAATTTTGACCAATTTCAGGCACAGAAATCACTTTAAACACACTTATGTTAGTTGAAAAAGTAATAATTCACATCCAACAGTCATTTAAAGTCAAAAGATTAAATGTTAAAATGTCATCAATATTGACAATTTTTTGTACGTTCGACTGGTACGGGGTCATCGTTTTTCATCATAAAATTGATTTTTTGGGCTCTACCAAAAATGATTCAAAATGTCATTTGGATCGGGCCTCATGTAGAATAACCACTTTTTAAACCCTCACAGTTACCAAAATTGTCATATTTACAGAGTTTTGCTTACTCAGAAGCTTCAATTTTGACCAATTTCAGGCACAGAAATGACTTTAAACACACTTATGTTAGTTGAAAAAGTAATAATTCACATCCAACAGTCATTTAAAGTCAAAAGATTAAATGTTAAAATTTGATCAATATTGACAATTTTTTGAACGTTCGACTGGTCCGGGGTCATCGTTTTTCATCATAAAATTGATTTTTTTTGGACTACCAAAAATGATTCAAAATGTCATTTGGATCGGGCCTCATGTTGAATAACCACTTTTTAAACCCTCACAGTGACCAAAATTGCCATTTATTACAGAGTTTTGCTTACTCAGAAGCTTCAATTTTGACCAATTTCAGGCACAGAAATCACTTTAAACACACATATTTTAGTTGAAAAAGTAATAATTCACATCCAACAGTAATTTAAAGTCAAAAGATTACATTTTAAAATTTCATCAATATTGTCCACTTTTTTGAACGTTCGACTGGTCCGGGGTCATCGTTTTTCATCATAAAATTGATTTTTTGGACTCTACCAAACATGATTCCAAATGTCATTTGGATCGGGCCTCATGTTGAATAACTACTTTTTAAACCCTCACATTGACCAAAATTGCCATTTATTACAGAGTTTTGCTTACTCAGAAGCTTCAATTTTGACCGATTTCAGGCACAGAAATGACTTTAAACACACATATTTTAGTTGAAAAAGTAATAATTCACATCCAACAGTAATTTAAAGTCAAAAGATTAAATGTTAAAATGTCATCAATATTGACAATTTTTTGTACGTACGACTGGTCCAGGGTCATCGTTTTTCATCACAAAATTGATTTTTTGTCCTCTACCAAAAATGATTCAAAATGAAATTTGGATCGGGCCTCATGTTGAATAACCACTTTTTAAACCCTCACAGTGACCAAAATTGCCATTTTTACAGAGTTTTCGCTTACACAAAAGCTTGAATTTTGACCAATTTCAGGCACAGAAATGACTTTAAACACACTTATTTGAGTTGAAAGAGTAATAATTCACATCCAACAGTAATTTAAAGTCAAAAGATTAAATGTTAAAATTTCATCAATATTGACAATTTTTTGTACGTTCGACTGGTCCGGGGTCATCGTTTTTCATCATAAAATTGATTTTTTGGGCTCTACCAAAAATGATTCAAAATCTCATTTGGATCGGGCCTCGTGTTGAATAACCACTTTTTAAACCCTCACAGTGGCCAAAATTGCCATTTTTACAGAGTTTTGCTTACTCAGAAGCTTCAATTTTGTCCAATTTCAGGCACAGAAATCACTTTAAACACACTTATGTTAGTTGAAAAAGTAATAATTCACATCCAACAGTCATTTAAAGTCAAAAGATTAAATTTTTAAATTTCATCAATATTGTCCACTTTTTTGAACGTTCGACTGGTCCGGGGTCATTGTTTTTCATCATAAAATTGATTTTTTGGGCTCTACCAAAAATAATTAAAAATGTCATTTGGATCGGGCCTCATGTTGAATAACCACTTTTTAAACCCTCACAGTTACCAAATTTGTCATATTTACAGAGTTTTGCTTACTCAGAGGCTTCAATTTTGACCAATTTCAGGCACAGAAATGACTTTAAACACACATATTTTAGTTGAAAAAGTAATAATTCACATCCAACAGTAATTTAAAGTCAAAAGATTAAATGTTAAAATTTGATCAATATTGACAATTTTTTGAACGTTCGACTGGTCCGGGGTCATCGTTTTTCATCATAAAATTGATTTTTTGGGCTCTACCAAAAATGATTCAAAATGTCATTTGGATCGGGCCTCATGTAGAATAACCACTTTTTAAACCCTCACAGTTACCAAAATTGTCATATTTACAGAGTTTTGCTTACTCAGAAGCTTCAATTTTGACCAATTTCAGGAACAGAAATGACTTTAAACACACATATTTTAGTTGAAAAAGTAATAATTCACATCCAACAGTAATTTAAAGTCAAAAGATTAAATGTTAAAATTTCATCAATATTGACAATTTTTTGTACGTTTGACTGGTCCGGGGTCATCGTTTTTCATCATAAAATTGATTTTTTGGGCTCTACCACAAATGATTCAAAATCTCATTTGGATCGGGCCTCATGTTGAATAACCACTTTTTAAACCCTCACAGTGGCCAAAATTGCCATTTTTACAGAGTTTTAGTTACTCAGAAGCTTCAATTTTGTCCAATTTCAGGCACAGAAATCACTTTAAACACACTTATGTTAGTTGAAAAAGTAATAATTCACATCCAACAGTCATTTAAAGTCAAAAGATTACATTTTAAAATGTCATCAATATTGTCCACTTTTTTGAACGTTCGACTGGTCCGGGGTCATCGTTTTTCATCATAAAATTGATTTTTTGGCCTCTACCAAAAATAATTCAAAATGTCATTTGGATCAGGCCTCATGTTGAATAACCACTTTTTAAACCCTCACAGTTACCAAATTTGTCATATTTACAGAGTTTTGCTTACTGAGAAGCTTCAATTTTGACCAATTTCAGGCACAGAAATGACTTTAAACACACATATTTTAGTTGAAAAAGTAATATTTCACATCCAACAGTAATTTAAAGTCAAAAGATTAAATGTTAAAATTTGATCAATATTGACAATTTTTTGAACGTTCGACTGGTCCGGGGCTATCGTTTTTTATCATAAAATTGATTTTTTTTGGACTACCAAAAATGATTCAAAATGTCATTTGGATCGGGCCTCATGTTGAATAACCACTTTTTAAACCCTCACAGTGGCCAAAATTGCCATTTTTACAGAGTTTTGCTTACTCAGAAGCTTCAATTTTGACCAATTTCAGGCACAGAAATCACTTTAAACAAACTTATGTTAGTTGAAAAAGTAATAATTCACATCCAACAGTCATTTAAAGTCAAAAGATTAAATGTTAAAATGTCATCAATATTGACAATTTTTTGTACGTTCGACTGGTACGGGGTCATCGTTTTTCATCATAAAATTGATTTTTTGGGCTCTACCAAAAATGATTCAAAATGTCATTTGGATCGGGCCTCATGTAGAATAACCACTTTTTAAACCCTCACAGTTACCAAAATTGTCATATTTACAGAGTTTTGCTTACTCAGAAGCTTCAATTTTGACCAATTTCAGGCACAGAAATGACTTTAAACACACTTATTTGAGTTGAAAAAGTAATAATTCACATCCAATAGTCATTTAAAGTCAAAAGATTAAATGTTAAAATTTGATCAATATTGACAATTTTTTGAACGTTCGACTGGTCCGGGCTCATCGTTTTTCATCATAAAATTGATTTTTTTTGGACTACCAAAAATGATTCAAAATGTCATTTGGATCGGGCCTCATGTTGAATAACCACTTTTTAAACCCTCACAGTGACCAAAATTGCCATTTATTACAGAGTTTTGCTTACTCAGAAGCTTCAATTTTGACCAATTTCAGGCACAGAAATCACTTTAAACACACATATTTTAGTTGAAAAAGTAATAATTCACATCCAACAGTAATTTAAAGTCAAAAGATTACATTTTAAAATTTCATCAATATTGTCCACTTTTTTGAACGTTCGACTGGTCCGGGGTCATCGTTTTTCATCATAAAATTGATTTTTTGGACTCTACCAAACATGATTCCAAATGTCATTTGGATCGGGCCTCATGTTGAATAACTACTTTTTAAACCCTCACATTGACCAAAATTGCCATTTATTACAGAGTTTTGCTTACTCAGAAGCTTCAATTTTGACCGATTTCAGGCACAGAAATGACTTTAAACACACATATTTTAGTTGAAAAAGTAATAATTCACATCCAACAGTAATTTAAAGTCAAAAGATTAAATGTTAAAATGTCATCAATATTGACAATTTTTTGTACGTACGACTGGTCCAGGGTCATCGTTTTTCATCACAAAATTGATTTTTTGTCCTCTACCAAAAATGATTCAAAATGAAATTTGGATCGGGCCTCATGTTGAATAACCACTTTTTAAACCCTCACAGTGACCAAAATTGCCATTTTTACAGAGTTTTCGCTTACACAAATGCTTCAATTTTGACCAATTTCAGGCACAGAAATGACTTTAAACACACTTATTTGAGTTGAAAGAGTAATAATTCACATCCAACAGTAATTTAAAGTCAAAAGATTAAATGTTAAAATTTCATCAATATTGACAATTTTTTGTACGTTCGACTGGTCCGGGGTCATCGTTTTTCATCATAAAATTGATTTTTTGGGCTCTACCAAAAATGATTCAAAATCTCATTTGGATCGGGCCTCATGTTGAATAACCACTTTTTAAACCCTCACAGTGGCCAAAATTGCCATTTTTACAGAGTTTTGCTTACTCAGAAGCTTCAATTTTGACCAATTTCAGGAACAGAAATGACTTTAAACACACATATTTTAGTTGAAAAAGTAATAATTCACTTCCAACAGTAATTTAAAGTCAAAAGATTAAATGTTAAAATTTCATCAATATTGACAATTTTTTGTACGTTCGACTGGTCCGGGGTCATCGTTTTTCATCATAAAATTGATTTTTTGGGCTCTACCAAAAATGATTCAAAATCTCATTTGGATCGGGCCTCATGTTGAATAACCACTTTTTAAACCCTCACAGTGGCCAAAATTGCCATTTTTACAGAGTTTTGCTTACTCAGAAGCTTCAATTTTGACCAATTTCAGGCACAGAAATGACTTTAAACACACATATTTTAGTTGAAAAAGTAATAATTCACATCCAACAGTAATTTAAAGTCAAAAGATTAAATGTTAAAATGTGATCAATATTGACAATTTTTTGAACGTTCGACTGGTCCGGGGTCATCGTTTTTCATCATAAAATTGATTTTTTTTGGACTACCAAAAATGATTAAAAATGTCATTTGGATCGGGCCTCATGTTGAATAACCACTTTTTAAACCCTCACAGTGACCAAAATTGCCATTTATTACAGAGTTTTGCTTACTCAGAAGCTTCAATTTTGACCAATTTCAGGAACAGAAATGACTTTAAACACACATATTTTAGTTGAAAAAGTAATAATTCACATCCAACAGTAATTTAAAGTCAAAAGATTAAATGTTAAAATTTCATCAATATTGACAATTTTTTGTACGTTCGACTGGTCCGGGGTCATCGTTTTTCATCATAAAATTGATTTTTTGGGCTCTACCAAAAATGATTCAAAATGTCATTTGGATCGGGCCTCATGTAGAATAACCACTTTTTAAACCCTCACAGTTACCAAAATTGTCATATTTACAGAGTTTTGCTTACTCAGAAGCTTCAATTTTGACCAATTTCAGGAACAGAAATAACTTTAAACACACATATTTTAGTTGAAAAAGTAATAATTCACATCCAACAGTAATTTAAAGTCAAAAGATTAAATGTTAAAATTTCATCAATATTGACAATTTTTTGTACGTTTGACTGGTCCGGGGTCATCGTTTTTCATCATAAAATTGATTTTTTGGGCTCTACCACAAATGATTCAAAATCTCATTTGGATCGGGCCTCATGTTGAATAACCACTTTTTAAACCCTCACAGTGGCCAAAATTGCCATTTTTACAGAGTTTTAGTTACTCAGAAGCTTCAATTTTGTCCAATTTCAGGCACAGAAATCACTTTAAACACACTTATGTTAGTTGAAAAAGTAATAATTCACATCCAACAGTCATTTAAAGTCAAAAGATTACATTTTAAAATTTCATCAATATTGTCCACTTTTTTGAACGTTCGACTGGTCCGGGGTCATCGTTTTTCATCATAAAATTGATTTTTTGGGCTCTACCAAAAATAATTCAAAATGTCATTTGGATCAGGCCTCATGTTGAATAACCACTTTTTAAACCCTCACAGTTACCAAATTTGTCATATTTACAGAGTTTTGCTTACTCAGAAGCTTCAATTTTGACCAATTTCAGGAACAGAAATGACTTTAAACACACATATTTTAGTTGAAAAAGTAATAATTCACATCCAACAGTAATTTAAAGTCAAAAGATTAAATGTTAAAATTTCATCAATATTGACAATTTTTTGTACGTTTGACTGGTCCGGGGTCATCGTTTTTCATCATAAAATTGATTTTTTGGGCTCTACCACAAATGATTCAAAATCTCATTTGGATCGGGCCTCATGTTGAATAACCACTTTTTAAACCCTCACAGTGGCCAAAATTGCCATTTTTACAGAGTTTTAGTTACTCAGAAGCTTCAATTTTGTCCAATTTCAGGCACAGAAATCACTTTAAACACACTTATGTTAGTTGAAAAAGTAATAATTCACATCCAACAGTCATTTAAAGTCAAAAGATTACATTTTAAAATTTCATCAATATTGTCCACTTTTTTGAACGTTCGACTGGTCCGGGGTCATCGTTTTTCATCATAAAATTGATTTTTTGGCCTCTACCAAAAATAATTCAAAATGTCATTTGGATCAGGCCTAATGTTGAATAACCACTTTTTAAACCCTCACAGTTACCAAATTTGTCATATTTACAGAGTTTTGCTTACTCAGAAGCTTCAATTTTGACCAATTTCAGGCACAGAAATGACTTTAAACACACATATTTTAGTTGAAAAAGTAATATTTCACATCCAACAGTAATTTAAAGTCAAAAGATTAAATGTTACAATTTGATCAATATTGACAATTTTTTGAACGTTCGACTGGTCCGGGGCTATCGTTTTTTATCATAAAATTGATTTTTTTTGGACTACCAAAAATGATTCAAAATGTCATTTGGATCGGGCCTCATGTTGAATAACCACTTTTTAAACCCTCACAGTGGCCAAAATTGCCATTTTTACAGAGTTTTGCTTACTCAGAAGCTTCAATTTTGACCAATTTCAGGCACAGAAATCACTTTAAACACACTTATGTTAGTTGAAAAAGTAATAATTCACATCCAACAGTCATTTAAAGTCAAAAGATTAAATGTTAAAATGTCATCAATATTGACAATTTTTTGTACGTTCGACTGGTACGGGGTCATCGTTTTTCATCATAAAATTGATTTTTTGGGCTCTACCAAAAATGATTCAAAATGTCATTTGGATCGGGCCTCATGTAGAATAACCACTTTTTAAACCCTCACAGTTACCAAAATTGTCATATTTACAGAGTTTTGCTTACTCAGAAGCTTCAATTTTGACCAATTTCAGGCACAGAAATGACTTTAAACACACTTATTTGAGTTGAAAAAGTAATAATTCACATCCAATAGTCATTTAAAGTCAAAAGATGAAATGTTAAAATTTGATCAATATTGACAATTTTTTGAACGTTCGACTGGTCCGGGGTCATCGTTTTTCATCATAAAATTGATTTTTTTTGGACTACCAAAAATGATTCAAAATGTCATTTGGATCGGGCCTCATGTTGAATAACCACTTTTTAAACCCTCACAGTGACCAAAATTGCCATTTATTACAGAGTTTTGCTTACTCAGAAGCTTCAATTTTGACCAATTTCAGGCACAGAAATGACTTTAAACACACATATTTTAGTTGAAAAAGTAATAATTCACATCCAACAGTAATTTAAAGTCAAAAGATTAAATGTTAAAATGTCATCAATATTGACAATTTTTTGTACGTACGACTGGTCCAGGGTCATCGTTTTTCATCACAAAATTTATTTTTTGTCCTCTACCAAAAATGATTCAAAATGAAATTTGGATCGGGCCTCATGTTGAATAACCACTTTTTAAACCCTCACAGTGACCAAAATTGCCATTTTTACAGAGTTTTCGCTTACACAAAAGCTTGAATTTTGACCAATTTCAGGCACAGAAATGACTTTAAACACACTTATTTGAGTTGAAAGAGTAATAATTCACATCCAACAGTAATTTAAAGTCAAAAGATTAAATGTTAAAATTTCATCAATATTGACAATTTTTTGTACGTTCGACTGGTCCGGGGTCATCGTTTTTCATCATAAAATAGATTTTTTGGGCTCTACCAAAAATGATTCAAAATCTCATTTGGATCGGGCCTCGTGTTGAATAACCACTTTTTAAACCCTCACAGTGGCCAAAATTGCCATTTTTACAGAGTTTTGCTTACTCAGAAGCTTCAATTTTGTCCAATTTCAGGCACAGAAATCCCTTTAAACACACTTATGTTAGTTGAAAAAGTAATAATTCACATCCAACAGTCATTTAAAGTCAAAAGATTAAATTTTAAAATTTCATCAATATTGTCCACTTTTTTGAACGTTCGACTGGTCCGGGGTCATTGTTTTTCATCATAAAATTGATTTTTTGGGCTCTACCAAAAATAATTAAAAATGTCATTTGGATCGGGCCTCATGTTGAATAACCACTTTTTAAACCCTCACAGTTACCAAATTTGTCATATTTACAGAGTTTTGCTTACTCAGAGGCTTCAATTTTGACCAATTTCAGGCACAGAAATGACTTTAAATACACATATTTTAGTTGAAAAAGTAATAATTCACATCCAACAGTAATTTAAAGTCAAAAGATTAAATGTTAAAATTTGATCAATATTGAAAATTTTTTGAACGTTCGACTGGTCCGGGGTCATCGTTTTTCATCATAAAATAGATTTTTTTTGGACTACCAAAAATGATTAAAAATGTCATTTGGATCGGGCCTCATGTTGAATAACCACTTTTTAAACCCTCACAGTGACCAAAATTGCCATTTATTACAGAGTTTTGCTTACTCAGAAGCTTCAATTTTGACCAATTTCAGGAACAGAAATGACTTTAAACACACATATTTTAGTTAAAAAAGTAATAATTCACTTCCAACAGTAATTTAAAGTCAAAAGATTAAATGTTAAAATTTCATCAATATTGACAATTTTTTGTACGTTCGACTGGTCCGGGGTCATCGTTTTTCATCATAAAATTGATTTTTTGGGCTCTACCAAAAATGATTCAAAATCTCATTTGGATCGGGCCTCATGTTGAATAACCACTTTTTAAACCCTCACAGTTACCAAAATTGTCATATTTACAGAGTTTTGCTTACTCAGAAGCTTCAATTTTGACCAATTTCAGGCACAGAAATGACTTTAAACACACATATTTTAGTTGAAAAAGTAATAATTCACATCCAACAGTAATTTAAAGTCAAAAGATTAAATGTTAAAATGTGATCAATATTGACAATTTTTTGAACGTTCGACTGGTCCGGGGTCATCGTTTTTCATCATAAAATTGATTTTTTTTGGACTACCAAAAATGATTAAAAATGTCATTTGGATCGGGCCTCATGTTGAATAACCACTTTTTAAACCCTCACAGTGACCAAAATTGCCATTTATTACAGAGTTTTGCTTACTCATAAGCTTCAATTTTGACCAATTTCAGGAACAGAAATGACTTTAAACACACATATTTTAGTTGAAAAAGTAATAATTCACATCCAACAGTAATTTAAAGTCAAAAGATTAAATGTTAAAATTTCATCAATATTGACAATTTTTTGTACGTTTGACTGGTCCGGGGTCATCGTTTTTCATCATAAAATTGATTTTTTGGGCTCTACCAAAAATGATTCAAAATGTCATTTGGATCGGGCCTCATGTTGAATAACCACTTTTTAAACCCTCACAGTGGCCAAAATTGCCATTTTTACAGAGTTTTAGTTACTCAGAAGCTTCAATTTTGTCCAATTTCAGGCACAGAAATCACTTTAAACACACTTATGTTAGTTGAAAAAGTAATAATTCACATCCAACAGTCATTTAAAGTCAAAAGATTACATTTTAAAATTTTATCAATATTGTCCACTTTTTTGAACGTTCGACTGGTCCGGGGTCATCGTTTTTCATCATAAAATTGATTTTTTGGGCTCTACCAAAAATAATTCAAAATGTCATTTGGATCAGGCCTCATGTTGAATAACCACTTTTTAAACTCTCACAGTTACCAAATTTGTCATATTTACAGAGTTTTGCTTACTCAGAAGCTTCAATTTTGACCAATTTCAGGCACAGAAATGACTTTAAACACACATATTTTAGTTGAAAAAGTAATATTTCACATCCAACAGTAATTTAAAGTCAAAAGATTAAATGTTAAAATTTGATCAATATTGACAATTTTTTGAACGTTCGACTGGTCCGGGGCTATCGTTTTTTATCATAAAATTGATTTTTTTTGGACTACCAAAAATGATTCAAAATGTCATTTGGATCGGGCCTCATGTTGAATAACCACTTTTTAAACCCTCACAGTGGCCAAAATTGCCATTTTTACAGAGTTTTGCTTACTCAGAAGCTTCAATTTTGTCCAATTTCAGGCACAGAAATCACTTTAAACACACTTATGTTAGTTGAAAAAGTAATAATTCACATCCAACAGTCATTTAAAGTCAAAAGATTAAATGTTAAAATGTCATCAATATTGACAATTTTGTGTACGTTCGACTGGTACGGGGTCATCGTTTTTCATCATAAAATTGATTTTTTGGGCTCTACCAAAAATGATTCAAAATGTCATTTGGATCAGGCCTCATGTAGAATAACCACTTTTTAAACCCTCACAGTTACCAAAATTGTCATATTTACAGAGTTTTGCTTACTCAGAAGCTTCAATTTTGACCAATTTCAGGAACAGAAATGACTTTAAACACACATATTTTAGTTGAAAAAGTAATAATTCACATCCAACAGTAATTTAAAGTCAAAAGATTAAATGTTAAAATTTCATCAATATTGACAATTTTTTGTACGTTTGACTGGTCCGAGGTCATCGTTTTTCATCATAAAATTGATTTTTTGGGCTCTACCACAAATGATTCAAAATCTCATTTGGATCGGGCCTCATGTTGAATAACCACTTTTTAAACCCTCACAGTGGCCAAAATTGCCATTTTTACAGAGTTTTAGTTACTCAGAAGCTTCAATTTTGTCCAATTTCAGGCACAGAAATCACTTTAAACACACTTATGTTAGTTGAAAAAGTAATAATTCACATCCAACAGTCATTTAAAGTCAAAAGATTACATTTTAAAATTTCATCAATATTGTCCACTTTTTTGAACGTTCGACTGGTCCGGGGTCATCGTTTTTCATCATAAAATTGATTTTTTGGCCTCTACCAAAAATAATTCAAAATGTCATTTGGATCAGGCCTCATGTTGAATAACCACTTTTTAAACCCTCACAGTTACCAAATTTGTCATATTTACAGAGTTTTGCTTACTCAGAAGCTTCAATTTTGACCAATTTCAGGCACAGAAATGACTTTAAACACACTTATTTGAGTTGAAAAAGTAATAATTCACATCCAATAGTCATTTAAAGTCAAAAGATGAAATGTTAAAATTTGATCAATATTGACAATTTTTTGAACGTTCGACTGGTCCGGGGTCATCGTTTTTCATCATAAAATTGATTTTTTTTGGACTACCAAAAATGATTCAAAATGTCATTTGGATCGGGCCTCATGTTGAATAACCACTTTTTAAACCCTCACAGTGACCAAAATTTCCATTTATTACAGAGTTTTGCTTACTCAGAAGCTTCAATTTTGACCAATTTCAGGCACAGAAATCACTTTAAACACACATATTTTAGTTGAAAAAGTAATAATTCACATCCAACAGTAATTTAAAGTCAAAAGATTACATTTTAAAATGTCATCAATATTGTCCACTTTTTTGAACGTTCGACTGGTCCGGGGTCATCGTTTTTCATCATAAAATTGATTTTTTGGACTCTACCAAACATGATTCCAAATGTCATTTGGATCGGGCCTCATGTTGAATAACTACTTTTTAAACCCTCACATTGACCAAAATTGCCATTTATTACAGAGTTTTGCTTACTCAGAAGCTTCAATTTTGACCGATTTCAGGCACAGAAATGACTTTAAACACACATATTTTAGTTGAAAAAGTAATAATTCACATCCAACAGTAATTTAAAGTCAAAAGATTAAATGTTAAAATGTCATCAATATTGACAATTTTTTGTACGTACGACTGGTCCAGGGTCATCGTTTTTCATCATAAAATTTATTTTTTGTCCTCTACCAAAAATGATTCAAAATGAAATTTGGATCGGGCCTCATGTTGAATAACCACTTTTTAAACCCTCACAGTGGCCAAAATTGCCATTTTTACAGAGTTTTAGTTACTCAGAAGCTTCAATTTTGTCCAATTTCAGGCACAGAAATCCCTTTAAACACACTTATGTTAGTTGAAAAAGTAATAATTCACATCCAACAGTCATTTAAAGTCAAAAGATAAAATTTTAAAATTTCATCAATATTGTCCACTTTTTTGAACGTTCGACTGGTCCGGGGTCATTGTTTTTCATCATAAAATTGATTTTTTGGGCTCTACCAAAAATAATTAAAAATGTCATTTGGATCGGGCCTCATGTTGAATAACCACTTTTTAAACCCTCACAGTTACCAAATTTGTCATATTTACAGAGTTTTGCTTACTCAGAGGCTTCAATTTTGACCAATTTCAGGCACAGAAATGACTTTAAATACACATATTTTAGTTGAAAAAGTAATAATTCACATCCAACAGTAATTTAAAGTCAAAAGATTAAATGTTAAAATTTGATCAATATTGACAATTTTTTGAACGTTCGACTGGTCCGGGGTCATCGTTTTTCATCATAAAATTGATTTTTTTTGGACTACCAAAAATGATTAAAAATGTCATTTGGATCGGGCCTCATGTTGAATAACCACTTTTTAAACCCTCACAGTGACCAAAATTGCCATTTATTACAGAGTTTTGCTTACTCAGAAGCTTCAATTTTGACCAATTTCAGGAACAGAAATGACTTTAAACACACATATTTTAGTTAAAAAAGTAATAATTCACTTCCAACAGTAATTTAAAGTCAAAAGATTAAATGTTAAAATTTCATCAATATTGACAATTTTTTGTACGTTCGACTGGTCCGGGGTCATCGTTTTTCATCATAAAATTGATTTTTTGGGCTCTACCAAAAATGATTCAAAATCTCATTTGGATCGGGCCTCATGTTGAATAACCACTTTTTAAACCCTCACAGTGGCCAAAATTGCCATTTTTACAGAGTTTTGCTTACTCAGAAGCTTCAATTTTGACCAATTTCAGGCACAGAAATGACTTTAAACACACATATTTTAGTTGAAAAAGTAATAATTCACATCCAACAGTAATTTAAAGTCAAAAGATTAAATGTTAAAATGTGATCAATATTGACAATTTTTTGAACGTTCGACTGGTCCGGGGTCATCGTTTTTCATCATAAAATTGATTTTTTTTGGACTACCAAAAATGATTAAAAATGTCATTTGGATCGGGCCTCATGTTGAATAACCACTTTTTAAACCCTCACAGTGACCAAAATTGCCATTTATTACAGAGTTTTGCTTACTCAGAAGCTTCAATTTTGACCAATTTCAGGAACAGAAATGACTTTAAACACACATATTTTAGTTGAAAAAGTAATAATTCACATCCAACAGTAATTTAAAGTCAAAAGATTAAATGTTAAAATTTCATCAATATTGACAATTTTTTGTACGTTCGACTGGTCCGGGGTCATCGTTTTTCATCATAAAATTGATTTTTTGGGCTCTACCAAAAATGATTCAAAATGTCATTTGGATCGGGCCTCATGTAGAATAACCACTTTTTAAACCCTCACAGTTACCAAAATTGTCATATTTACAGAGTTTTGCTTACTCAGAAGCTTCAATTTTGACCAATTTCAGGAACAGAAATGACTTTAAACACACATATTTTAGTTGAAAAAGTAATAATTCACATCCAACAGTAATTTAAAGTCAAAAGATTAAATGTTAAAATTTCATCAATATTGACAATTTTTTGTACGTTTGACTGGTCCGAGGTCATCGTTTTTCATCATAAAATTGATTTTTTGGGCTCTACCACAAATGATTCAAAATCTCATTTGGATCGGGCCTCATGTTGAATAACCACTTTTTAAACCCTCACAGTGGCCAAAATTGCCATTTTTACAGAGTTTTAGTTACTCAGAAGCTTCAATTTTGTCCAATTTCAGGCACAGAAATCACTTTAAACACACTTATGTTAGTTGAAAAAGTAATAATTCACATCCAACAGTCATTTAAAGTCAAAAGATTACATTTTAAAATTTCATCAATATTGTCCACTTTTTTGAACGTTCGACTGGTCCGGGGTCATCGTTTTTCATCATAAAATTGATTTTTTGGGCTCTACCAAAAATATTTCAAAATGTCATTTGGATCAGGCCTCATGTTGAATAACCACTTTTTAAACTCTCACAGTTACCAAATTTGTCATATTTACAGAGTTTTGCTTACTCAGAAGCTTCAATTTTGACCAATTTCAGGCACAGAAATGACTTTAAACACACATATTTTAGTTGAAAAAGTAATATTTCACATCCAACAGTAATTTAAAGTCAAAAGATTAAATGTTAAAATTTGATCAATATTGACAATTTTTTTAACGTTCGACTGGTCCGGGGCTATCGTTTTTTATCATAAAATTGATTTTTTTTGGACTACCAAAAATGATTCAAAATGTCATTTGGATCGGGCCTCATGTTGAATAACCACTTTTTAAACCCTCACAGTGGCCAAAATTGCCATTTTTACAGAGTTTTGCTTACTCAGAAGCTTCAATTTTGTCCAATTTCAGGCACAGAAATCACTTTAAACACACTTATGTTAGTTGAAAAAGTAATAATTCACATCCAACAGTCATTTAAAGTCAAAAGATTAAATGTTAAAATGTCATCAATATTGACAATTTTGTGTACGTTCGACTGGTACGGGGTCATCGTTTTTCATCATAAAATTGATTTTTTGGGCTCTACCAAAAATGATTCAAAATGTCATTTGGATCAGGCCTCATGTAGAATAACCACTTTTTAAACCCTCACAGTTACCAAAATTGTCATATTTACAGAGTTTTGCTTACTCAGAAGCTTCAATTTTGACCAATTTCAGGAACAGAAATGACTTTAAACACACATATTTTAGTTGAAAAAGTAATAATTCACATCCAACAGTAATTTAAAGTCAAAAGATTAAATGTTAAAATTTCATCAATATTGACAATTTTTTGTACGTTTGACTGGTCCGAGGTCATCGTTTTTCATCATAAAATTGATTTTTTGGGCTCTACCACAAATGATTCAAAATCTCATTTGGATCGGGCCTCATGTTGAATAACCACTTTTTAAACCCTCACAGTGGCCAAAATTGCCATTTTTACAGAGTTTTAGTTACTCAGAAGCTTCAATTTTGTCCAATTTCAGGCACAGAAATCACTTTAAACACACTTATGTTAGTTGAAAAAGTAATAATTCACATCCAACAGTCATTTAAAGTCAAAAGATTACATTTTAAAATGTCATCAATATTGTCCACTTTTTTGAACGTTCGACTGGTCCGGGGTCATCGTTTTTCATCATAAAATTGATTTTTTGGCCTCTACCAAAAATAATTCAAAATGTCATTTGGATCAGGCCTCATGTTGAATAACCACTTTTTAAACCTTCACAGTTACCAAATTTGTCATATTTACAGAGTTTTGCTTACTCAGAAGCTTCAATTTTGACCAATTTCAGGCACAGAAATGACTTTAAACACACTTATTTGAGTTGAAAAAGTAATAATTCACATCCAATAGTCATTTAAAGTCAAAAGATGAAATGTTAAAATTTGATCAATATTGACAATTTTTTGAACGTTCGACTGGTCCGGGGTCATCGTTTTTCATCATAAAATTGATTTTTTTTGGACTACCAAAAATGATTCAAAATGTCATTTGGATCGGGCCTCATGTTGAATAACCACTTTTTAAACCCTCACAGTGACCAAAATTTCCATTTATTACAGAGTTTTGCTTACTCAAAGCTTCAATTTTGACCATTTCAGGCACAGAAATCACTTTAAACACACATATTTTAGTTGAAAAAGTAATAATTCACATCCAACAGTAATTTAAAGTCAAAAGATTACATTTTAAAATGTCATCAATATTGTCCACTTTTTTGAACGTTCGACTGGTCCGGGGTCATCGTTTTTCATCATAAAATTGATTTTTTGGACTCTACCAAACATGATTCCAAATGTCATTTGGATCGGGCCTCATGTTGAATAACTACTTTTTAAACCCTCACATTGACCAAAATTGCCATTTATTACAGAGTTTTGCTTACTCAGAAGCTTCAATTTTGACCGATTTCAGGCACAGAAATGACTTTAAACACACATATTTTAGTTGAAAAAGTAATAATTCACATCCAACAGTAATTTAAAGTCAAAAGATTAAATGTTAAAATGTCATCAATATTGACAATTTTTTGTACGTACGACTGGTCCAGGGTCATCGTTTTTCATCATAAAATTTATTTTTTGTCCTCTACCAAAAATGATTCAAAATGAAATTTGGATCGGGCCTCATGTTGAATAACCACTTTTTAAACCCTCACAGTGGCCAAAATTGCCATTTTTACAGAGTTTTAGTTACTCAGAAGCTTCAATTTTGTCCAATTTCAGGCACAGAAATCACTTTAAACACACTTATGTTAGTTGAAAAAGTAATAATTCACATCCAACAGTCATTTAAAGTCAAAAGATTACATTTTAAAATTTCATCAATATTGTCCACTTTTTTGAACGTTCGACTGGTCCGGGGTCATCGTTTTTCATCATAAAATTGATTTTTTGGCCTCTACCAAAAATAATTCAAAATGTCATTTGGATCAGGCCTCATGTTGAATAACCACTTTTTAAACCCTCACAGTTACCAAATTTGTCATATTTACAGAGTTTTGCTTACTCAGAAGCTTCAATTTTGACCAATTTCAGGCACAGAAATGACTTTAAACACACTTATTTGAGTTGAAAAAGTAATAATTCACATCCAATAGTCATTTAAAGTCAAAAGATGAAATGTTAAAATTTGATCAATATTGACAATTTTTTGAACGTTCGACTGGTCCGGGGTCATCGTTTTTCATCATAAAATTGATTTTTTTTGGACTACCAAAAATGATTCAAAATGTCATTTGGATCGGGCCTCATGTTGAATAACCACTTTTTAAACCCTCACAGTGACCAAAATTGCCATTTATTACAGAGTTTTGCTTACTCAGAAGCTTCAATTTTGACCAATTTCAGGCACAGAAATCACTTTAAACACACATATTTTAGTTGAAAAAGTAATAATTCACATCCAACAGTAATTTAAAGTCAAAAGATTACATTTTAAAATGTCATCAATATTGTCCACTTTTTTGAACGTTCGACTGGTCCGGGGTCATCGTTTTTCATCATAAAATTGATTTTTTGGACTCTACCAAACATGATTCCAAATGTCATTTGGATCGGGCCTCATGTTGAATAACTACTTTTTAAACCCTCACATTGACCAAAATTGCCATTTATTACAGAGTTTTGCTTACTCAGAAGCTTCAATTTTGACCGATTTCAGGCACAGAAATGACTTTAAACACACATATTTTAGTTGAAAAAGTAATAATTCACATCCAACAGTAATTTAAAGTCAAAAGATTAAATGTTAAAATGTCATCAATATTGACAATTTTTTGTACGTACGACTGGTCCAGGGTCATCGTTTTTCATCACAAAATTTATTTTTTGTCCTCTACCAAAAATGATTCAAAATGAAATTTGGATCGGGCCTCATGTTGAATAACCACTTTTTAAACCCTCACAGTGACCAAAATTGCCATTTTTACAGAGTTTTCGCTTACACAAAAGCTTGAATTTTGACCAATTTCAGGCACAGAAATGACTTTAAACACACTTATTTGAGTTGAAAGAGTAATAATTCACATCCAACATTAATTTAAAGTCAAAAGATTAAATGTTAAAATTTCATCAATATTGACAATTTTTTGTACGTTCGACTGGTCCGGGGTCATCGTTTTTCATCATAAAATTGATTTTTTGGGCTCTACCAAAAATCATTCAAAATCTCATTTGGATCGGGCCTCATGTTGAATAACCACTTTTTAAACCCTCACAGTGGCCAAAATTGCCATTTTTACAGAGTTTTGCTTACTCAGAAGCTTCAATTTTGTCCAATTTCAGGCACAGAAATCACTTTAAACACACTTATGTTAGTTGAAAAAGTAATAATTCACATCCAACAGTCATTTAAAGTCAAAAGATTAAATGTTAAAATGTCATCAATATTGACAATTTTGTGTACGTTCGACTGGTACGGGGTCATCGTTTTTCATCATAAAATTGATTTTTTGGGCTCTACCAAAAATGATTCAAAATGTCATTTGGATCAGGCCTCATGTAGAATAACCACTTTTTAAACCCTCACAGTTACCAAAATTGTCATATTTACAGAGTTTTGCTTACTCAGAAGCTTCAATTTTGACCAATTTCAGGAACAGAAATGACTTTAAACACACATATTTTAGTTGAAAAAGTAATAATTCACATCCAACAGTAATTTAAAGTCAAAAGATTAAATGTTAAAATTTCATCAATATTGACAATTTTTTGTACGTTTGACTGGTCCGAGGTCATCGTTTTTCATCATAAAATTGATTTTTTGGGCTCTACCACAAATGATTCAAAATCTCATTTGGATCGGGCCTCATGTTGAATAACCACTTTTTAAACCCTCACAGTGGCCAAAATTGCCATTTTTACAGAGTTTTAGTTACTCAGAAGCTTCAATTTTGTCCAATTTCAGGCACAGAAATCACTTTGAACACACTTATGTTAGTTGAAAAAGTAATAATTCACATCCAACAGTCATTTAAAGTCAAAAGATTACATTTTAAAATTTCATCAATATTGTCCACTTTTTTGAACGTTCGACTGGTCCGGGGTCATCGTTTTTCATCATAAAATTGATTTTTTGGGCTCTACCAAAAATAATTCAAAATGTCATTTGGATCAGGCCTCATGTTGAATAACCACTTTTTAAACCCTCACAGTTACCAAATTTGTCATATTTACAGAGTTTTGCTTACTCAGAAGCTTCAATTTTGACCAATTTCAGGCACAGAAATGACTTTAAACACACTTATTTGAGTTGAAAAAGTAATAATTCACATCCAATAGTCATTTAAAGTCAAAAGATGAAATGTTAAAATTTGATCAATATTAACAATTTTTTGAACGTTCGACTGGTCCGGGGTCATCGTTTTTCATCATAAAATTGATTTTTTTTGGACTACCAAAAATGATTCAAAATGTCATTTGGATCGGGCCTCATGTTGAATAACCACTTTTTAAACCCTCACAGTGACCAAAATTGCCATTTATTACAGAGTTTTGCTTACTCAGAAGCTTCAATTTTGACCAATTTCAGGCACAGAAATCACTTTAAACACACATATTTTAGTTGAAAAAGTAATAATTCACATCCAACAGTAATTTAAAGTCAAAAGATTACATTTTAAAATGTCATCAATATTGTCCACTTTTTTGAACGTTCGACTGGTCCGGGGTCATCGTTTTTCATCATAAAATTGATTTTTTGGACTCTACCAAACATGATTCCAAATGTCATTTGGATCGGGCCTCATGTTGAATAACTACTTTTTAAACCCTCACATTGACCAAAATTGCCATTTATTACAGAGTTTTGCTTACTCAGAAGCTTCAATTTTGACCGATTTCAGGCACAGAAATGACTTTAAACACACATATTTTAGTTGAAAAAGTAATAATTCACATCCAACAGTAATTTAAAGTCAAAAGATTAAATGTTAAAATGTCATCAATATTGACAATTTTTTGTACGTTCGACTGGTCCGGGGTCATCGTTTTTCATCATAAAATTGATTTTTTGGGCTCTACCAAAAATGATTCAAAATCTCATTTGGATCGGGCCTCGTGTTGAATAACCATTTTTAAACCCTCACAGTGGCCAAAATTGCCATTTTTACAGAGTTTTGCTTACTCAGAAGCTTCAATTTTGTCCAATTTCAGGCACAGAAATCCCTTTAAACACACTTATGTTAGTTGAAAAAGTAATAATTCACATCCAACAGTCATTTAAAGTCAAAAGATTAAATTTTAAAATTTCATCAATATTGTCCACTTTTTTGAACGTTCGACTGGTCCGGGGTCATTGTTTTTCATCATAAAATTGATTTTTTGGGCTCTACCAAAAATAATTAAAAATGTCATTTGGATCGGGCCTCATGTTGAATAACCACTTTTTAAACCCTCACAGTTACCAAATTTGTCATATTTACAGAGTTTTGCTTACTCAGAGGCTTCAATTTTGACCAATTTCAGGCACAGAAATGACTTTAAACACACATATTTTAGTTGAAAAAGTAATAATTCACATCCAACAGTAATTTAAAGTCAAAAGATTAAATGTTAAAATTTGATCAATATTGACAATTTTTTGAACGTTCGACTGGTCCGGGGTCATCGTTTTTCATCATAAAATTGATTTTTTGGGCTCTACCAAAAATGATTCAAAATGTCATTTGGATCGGGCCTCATGTAGAATAACCACTTTTTAAACCCTCACAGTTACCAAAATTGTCATATTTACAGAGTTTTGCTTACTCAGAAGCTTCAATTTTGACCAATTTCAGGAACAGAAATGACTTTAAACACACATATTTTAGTTGAAAAAGTAATAATTCACATCCAACAGTAATTTAAAGTCAAAGGATTAAATGTTAAAATTTCATCAATATTGACAATTTTTTGTACGTTTGACTGGTCCGGGGTCATCGTTTTTCATCATAAAATTGATTTTTTGGGCTCTACCACAAATGATTCAAAATCTCATTTGGATCGGGCCTCATGTTGAATAACCACTTTTTAAACCCTCACAGTGGCCAAAATTGCCATTTTTACAGAGTTTTAGTTACTCAGAAGCTTCAATTTTGTCCAATTTCAGGCACAGAAATCACTTTAAACACACTTATGTTAGTTGAAAAAGTAATAATTCACATCCAACAGTCATTTAAAGTCAAAAGATTACATTTTAAAATTTCATCAATATTGTCCACTTTTTTGAACGTTCGACTGGTCCGGGGTCATCGTTTTTCATCATAAAATTGATTTTTTGGGCTCTACCAAAAATAATTCAAAATGTCATTTGGATCAGGCCTCATGTTGAATAACCACTTTTTAAACCCTCACAGTTACCAAATTTGTCATATTTACAGAGTTTTGCTTACTCAGAACCTTCAATTTTGACCAATTTCAGGCACAGAAATGACTTTAAACACACATATTTTAGTTGAAAAAGTAATATTTCACATCCAACAGTAATTTAAAGTCAAAAGATTAAATGTTAAAATTTGATCAATATTGACAATTTTTTGAACGTTCGACTGGTCCGGGGCTATCGATTTTTATCATAAAATTGATTTTTTTTGGACTACCAAAAATGATTCAAAATGTCATTTGGATCGGGCCTCATGTTGAATAACCACTTTTTAAACCCTCACAGTGGCCAAAATTGCCATTTTTACAGAGTTTTGCTTACTCAGAAGCTTCAATTTTGTCCAATTTCAGGCACAGAAATCACTTTAAACACACTTATGTTAGTTGAAAAAGTAATAATTCACATCCAACAGTCATTTAAAGTCAAAAGATTAAATGTTAAAATGTCATCAATATTGACAATTTTTTGTACGTTCGACTGGTACGGGGTCATCGTTTTTCATCATAAAATTGATTTTTTGGGCTCTACCAAAAATTATTCAAAATGTCATTTGGATTGGGCCTCATGTAGAATACCCCCTTTTTAAACCCTCACAGTTACCAAAATTGCCATTTATTACAGAGTTTTGCTTACTCAGAAGCTTCAATTTTGACCAATTTCAGGCACAGAAATGACTTTAAACACACTTATTTGAGTTGAAAAAGTAATAATTCACATCCAATAGTCATTTAAAGTCAAAAGATTAAATGTTAAAATTTGATCAATATTGACAATTTTTTGAACGTTCGACTGGTCCGGGGTCATCGTTTTTCATCATAAAATTGTTTTTTTTTGGACTTCCAAAAATGATTCAAAATGTCATTTGGATCGGGCCTCATGTTGAATAACCACTTTTTAAACCCTCACAGTGACCAAAATTGCCATTTATTACAGAGTTTTGCTTACTCAGAAGCTTCAATTTTGACCAATTTCAGGCACAGAAATCACTTTAAACACACATATTTTAGTTGAAAAAGTAATAATTCACATCCAACAGTAATTTAAAGTCAAAAGATTACATTTTAAAATTTCATCAATATTGTCCACTTTTTTGAACGTTCGACTGGTCCGGGGTCATCGTTTTTCATCATAAAATTGATTTTTTGGACTCTACCAAACATGATTCCAAGTGTCATTTGGATCGGGCCTCATGTTGAATAACTACTTTTTAAACCCTCACATTGACCAAAATTGCCATTTATTACAGAGTTTTGCTCACTCAGAAGCTTCAATTTTGACCGATTTCAGGCACAGAAATGACTTTAAACACACATATTTTAGTTGAAAAAGTAATAATTCACATCCAACAGTAATTTAAAGTCAAAAGATTAAATGTTAAAATGTCATCAATATTGACAATTTTTTGTACGTACGACTGGTCCAGGGTCATCGTTTTTCATCACAAAATTGATTTTTTGTCCTCTACCAAAAATGATTCAAAATGAAATTTGGATCGGGCCTCATGTTGAATAACCACTTTTTAAACCCTCACAGTGACCAAAATTGCCATTTTTACAGAGTTTTTGCTTACACAAAAGCTTCAATTTTGACCAATTTCAGGCACAGAAATGACTTTAAACACACTTATTTGAGTTGAAAGAGTAATAATTCACATCCAACAGTAATTTAAAGTCAAAAGATTAAATGTTAAAATTTCATCAATATTGACAATTTTTTGTACGTTCGACTGGTCCGGGGTCATCGTTTTTCATCATAAAATTGATTTTTTGGGCTCTACCAAAAATGATTCAAAATCTCATTTGGATCGGGCCTCATGTTGAATAACCACTTTTTAAACCCTCACAGTGGCCAAAATTGCCATTTTTACAGAGTTTTGCTTACTCAGAAGCTTCAATTTTGTCCAATTTCAGGCACAGAAATCACTTTAAACACACTTATGTTAGTTGAAAAAGTAATGATTCACATCCAACAGTCATTTAAAGTCAAAACATAAAATTTTTAAATTTCATCAATATTGTCCACTTTTTTGAACGTTCGACTGGTCCGGGGTCATTGTTTTTCATCATAAAATTGATTTTTTGGGCTCTACCAAAAATAATTAAAAATGTCATTTGGATCGGGCCTCATGTTGAATAACCACTTTTTAAACCCTCACAGTTACCAAAATTGCCATTTATTACAGAGTTTTGCTTACTCAGAAGCTTCAATTTTGACCAATTTCAGGAACAGAAATGACTTTAAACACACATATTTTAGTTGAAAAAGTAATAATTCACATCCAACAGTAATTTAAAGTCAAAAGATTAAATGGTAAAATTTCTTTTTTTTTTTTTTTTTTTTTTTTAACTGCCAATTAAATAGATTTTATTCGTCAGGACTCAAAGTTTGTTACAGTACAGATAAGTAAAGTGCAATGCTGTTCTCTCCTCACGCCCCAGGTTCAAGTACTCTGAATGCCCAGTAGGTGCACAGCAGCTTTAATGTGAAATCGGGTTTGCTTTTCAAACAGCTACTGTTACAAATTTGTGCCCTTGGATCACCTTTGACGACAAAACCCTGCGGAACAAATTAATCTTTTAATCGACTTCTTCGATAGTGGGTCCAGATGAGCCACCGCTGCCAGCTGGAGGGCCGCCTGCGCCTGGGAACCCTCCGGGCATGCCGCCGGGCATCCCACCTGCACCCTGGTACAGCTTGGTGATGATCGGGTTACACACCTTCTCCAACTCCTTCTGCTGATGTTCGAACTCCTCTTTCTCGGCAGTCTGATTCTTATCCAGCCAGGCAATTATTTCGTTGCATTTCTCCATAATCTTCTGTTTGTCCTCGTCACTGATTTTCCCTTGCAGCTTCTCGTCTTCCACAGTTGCCTTCATGTTGAATGCATAGGATTCCAGAGAGTTTTTGGACGACACCTTGTCGCGCTGTTTTTCGTCCTACTCCTGCGTGGGCGTCTTCCAGCATGGCAAAGTTGAAATCATTGCTAATGACCAGGGCAATAGAACCACTCCAAGCTACGTTGCCTTCACAGATACCGAGAGGCTAATTGGCGATGCTGCAAAGAACCAAGTTGCAATGAACCCCACCAACACAGTTTTCGATGCTAAACGGTTGATTGGGCGCAGGTTCGAAGATCATGTTGTCCAGTCTGACATGAAGCACTGGCCTTTTACTGTAATAAGTGATGGCGGGAGGCCAAAGGTTCAGGTGGACTACAAGGGGGAGGCAAAATCGTTTTACCCTGAAGAAGTTTCCTCCATGGTACTCACCAAGATGAAAGAAATTGCAGAGGCATACTTGGGCAAGACCGTCTCCAATGCTGTCGTGACAGTTCCAGCTTACTTCAACGACTCCCAGCGTCAAGCTACTAAAGATGCAGGCACCATTGCAGGTCTCAATGTGCTTCGAATCATCAATGAACCTACTGCTGCTGCTATTGCTTATGGTCTAGATAAAAAGGTTGGCGCAGAAAGGAACGTGTTCATCTTTGATCTTGGTGGCGGTACTTTTGATGTCTCTATCCTGACCATTGAAGATGGCATCTTTGAGGTTAAATCTACGGCTGGTGACACTCACTTGGGAGGGGAAGACTTTGACAACCGAATGGTTAACCACTTTGTGGCCGAGTTCAAGCGTAAGCATAAGAAAGACATCATCGATAACAAGCGAGCAGTTCGACGCTTGCGCACAGCCTGTGAACGTGCTAAGCGCACTCTATCTTCCAGTACCCAAGCCAGCATTGAAATCGATTCACTATATGAGGGCATTGACTTCTACACCTCCATCACCAGAGCCCGTTTTGAGGAGCTGAATGCTGATCTGTTCAGGGGAACCCTCGATCCCGTTGAGAAGTCCCTCCGTGATGCCAAGCTCGACAAGAGCCAGATTCATGACATTGTCCTGGTCGGAGGGTCCACTCGAATTCCGAAGATCCAGAAGTTGCTCCAGGATTTCTTCAATGGCAAAGAGTTGAACAAGAGCATTAATCCTGACGAGGCTGTGGCTTATGGTGCAGCGGTGCAGGCGGCCATCCTTTCTGGAGACAAGTCTGAAAATGTTCAAGATCTGCTGCTGCTCGATGTCACCCCATTGTCCTTGGGTATTGAGACTGCTGGAGGTGTCATGACCGTGCTGATCAAAAGAAACACCACCATCCCCACCAAGCAGACGCAGACCTTCACCACCTACTCTGACAACCAACCTGGTGTACTGATTCAGGTTTACGAAGGCGAGAGGGCCATGACCAAAGATAACAACTTGTTGGGCAAGTTTGAGTTGACTGGTATTCCTCCGGCTCCTCGAGGCGTTCCTCAGATCGAGGTGACATTCGACATTGATGCCAACGGTATCCTGAATGTATCTGCTGTGGATAAGAGCACCGGAAAGGAGAACAAGATTACCATCACAAACGACAAAGGTCGCCTCAGTAAGGAAGACATTGAGCGAATGGTCCAAGAGGCTGAGAAATACAAAGCGGAGGACGACAAATGGTAAAATTTCATCAATATTGACAATTTTTTGTACGTTCGACTGGTCCGGGGTCATCGTTTTTCATCATAAAATTGATTTTTTGGGCTCTACCAAAAATGATTCAAAATCTCATTTGGATCGGGCCTCATGTTGAATAACCACTTTTTAAACCCTCACAGTGGCCAAAATTGCCATTTTTACAGAGTTTTGCTTACTCAGAAGCTTCAATTTTGACCAATTTCAGGCACAGAAATGACTTTAAACACACTAATTTTAGTTGAAAAAGTAATAATTCACATCCAACAGTCATTTAAAGTCAAAAGATTAAATGTTAAAATTTCATCAATATTGACCCCCTTTTTGAACGTTCGACTGGTCCGGGGTCATCGTTTTTCATCATAAAATTGATTTTTTGGACTCTACCAAACATGATTCCAAATGTCATTTGGATCGGGCCTCATGTTGAATTAACCACTTTTTAAACCCTCACAGTGACCAAAATTGCCATTTAT
The DNA here is from genome assembly GCF_964261635.1 of Lissotriton helveticus. Lineage (NCBI taxonomy): Eukaryota > Metazoa > Chordata > Amphibia > Caudata > Salamandridae > Lissotriton > Lissotriton helveticus. The sequence goes on along the minus strand of NC_136063.1, from coordinate 1,074,372,220 downwards.
TACAGAGTTTTGCTTACTCAGAAGCTTCAATTTTGACCAATTTCAGGAACAGAAATGACTTTAAACACACATATTTTAGTTGAAAAAGTAATAATTCACATCCAACAGTAATTTAAAGTCAAAAGATTAAATGTTAAAATTTAATCAATATTGACAATTTTTTGTACGTTCGACTGGTCCGGGGTCATCGTTTTTCATCATAAAATTGATTTTTTGGGCTCTACCAAAAATGATTCAAAATCTCATTTGGATCGGGCCTCATGTTGAATAACCACTTTTTAAACCCTCACAGTGGCCAAAATTGCCATTTTTACAGAGTTTTGCTTACTCAGAAGCTTCAATTTTGACCAATTTCAGGCACAGAAATGACTTTAAACACACATATTTTAGTTGAAAAAGTAATAATTCACATCCAACAGTAATTTAAAGTCAAAAGATTAAATGTTAAAATTTGATCAATATTGACAATTTTTTGAACGTTCGACTGGTCCGGGGTCATCGTTTTTCATCATAAAATTGATTTTTTTTGGACTACCAAAAATGATTAAAAATGTCATTTGGATCGGGCCTCATGTTGAATAACCACTTTTTAAACCCTCACAGTGACCAAAATTGCCATTTATTACAGAGTTTTGCTTACTCAGAAGCTTCAATTTTGACCAATTTCAGGAACAGAAATGACTTTAAACACACATATTTTAGTTGAAAAAGTAATAATTCACATCCAACAGTAATTTAAAGTCAAAAGATTAAATGTTAAAATTTCATCAATATTGACAATTTTTTGTACGTTCGACTGGTCCGGGGTCATCGTTTTTCATCATAAAATTGATTTTTTGGGCTCTACCAAAAATGATTCAAAATGTCATTTGGATCGGGCCTCATGTAGAATAACCACTTTTTAAACCCTCACAGTTACCAAAATTGTCATATTTACAGAGTTTTGCTTACTCAGAAGCTTCAATTTTGACCAATTTCAGGAACAGAAATGACTTTAAACACACATATTTTAGTTGAAAAAGTAATAATTCACATCCAACAGTAATTTAAAGTCAAAAGATTAAATGTTAAAATTTCATCAATATTGACAATTTTTTGTACGTTTGACTGGTCCGGGGTCATCGTTTTTCATCATAAAATTGATTTTTTGGGCTCTACCACAAATGATTCAAAATCTCATTTGGATCGGGCCTCATGTTGAATAACCACTTTTTAAACCCTCACAGTGGCCAAAATTGCCATTTTTACAGAGTTTTAGTTACTCAGAAGCTTCAATTTTGTCCAATTTCAGGCACAGAAATCACTTTAAACACACTTATGTTAGTTGAAAAAGTAATAATTCACATCCAACAGTCATTTAAAGTCAAAAGATTACATTTTAAAATTTCATCAATATTGTCCACTTTTTTGAACGTTCGACTGGTCCGGGGTCATCGTTTTTCATCATAAAATTGATTTTTTGGGCTCTACCAAAAATAATTCAAAATGTCATTTGGATCAGGCCTCATGTTGAATAACCACTTTTTAAACCCTCACAGTTACCAAATTTGTCATATTTACAGAGTTTTGCTTACTCAGAAGCTTCAATTTTGACCAATTTCAGGCACAGAAATGACTTTAAACACACATATTTTAGTTGAAAAAGTAATATTTCACATCCAACAGTAATTTAAAGTCAAAAGATTAAATGTTAAAATTTGATCAATATTGACAATTTTTTGAACGTTCGACTGGTCCGGGGCTATCGTTTTTTATCATAAAATTGATTTTTTTTGGACTACCAAAAATGATTCAAAATGTCATTTGGATCGGGCCTCATGTTGAATAACCACTTTTTAAACCCTCACAGTGGCCAAAATTGCCATTTTTACAGAGTTTTGCTTACTCAGAAGCTTCAATTTTGTCCAATTTCAGGCACATAAATCACTTTAAACACACTTATGTTAGTTGAAAAAGTAATAATTCACATCCAACAGTCATTTAAAGTCAAAAGATTAAATGTTAAAATGTCATCAATATTGACAATTTTGTGTACGTTCGACTGGTACGGGGTCATCGTTTTTCATCATAAAATAGATTTTTTGGGCTCTACCAAAAATGATTCAAAATGTCATTTGGATCAGGCCTCATGTAGAATAACCACTTTTTAAACCCTCACAGTTACCAAAATTGTCATATTTACAGAGTTTTGCTTACTCAGAAGCTTCAATTTTGACCAATTTCAGGAACAGAAATGACTTTAAACACACATATTTTAGTTGAAAAAGTAATAATTCACATCCAACAGTAATTTAAAGTCAAAAGATTAAATGTTAAAATTTCATCAATATTGACAATTTTTTGTACGTTTGACTGGTCCGGGGTCATCGTTTTTCATCATAAAATTGATTTTTTGGGCTCTACCACAAATGATTCAAAATCTCATTTGGATCGGGCCTCATGTTGAATAACCACTTTTTAAACCCTCACAGTGGCCAAAATTGCCATTTTTACAGAGTTTTAGTTACTCAGAAGCTTCAATTTTGTCCAATTTCAGGCACAGAAATCACTTTAAACACACTTATGTTAGTTGAAAAAGTAATAATTCACATCCAACAGTCATTTAAAGTCAAAAGATTACATTTTAAAATTTCATCAATATTGTCCACTTTTTTGAACGTTCGACTGGTCCGGGGTCATCGTTTTTCATCATAAAATTGATTTTTTGGGCTCTACCAAAAATAATTCAAAATGTCATTTGGATCAGGCCTCATGTTGAATAACCACTTTTTAAACCCTCACAGTTACCAAATTTGTCATATTTACAGAGTTTTGCTTACTCAGAAGCTTCAATTTTGACCAATTTCAGGCACAGAAATGACTTTAAACACACTTATTTGAGTTGAAAAAGTAATAATTCACATCCAATAGTCATTTAAAGTCAAAAGATTAAATGTTAAAATTTGATCAATATTGACAATTTTTTGAACATTCGACTGGTCCGGGGTCATCGTTTTTCATCATAAAATTGATTTTTTTTGGACTACCAAAAATGATTCAAAATGTCATTTGGATCGGGCCTCATGTTGAATAACCACTTTTTAAACCCTCACAGTGACCAAAATTGCCATTTATTACAGAGTTTTGCTTACTCAGAAGCTTCAATTTTGACCAATTTCAGGCACAGAAATGACTTTGAACACACATATTTTAGTTGAAAAAGTAATAATTCACATCCAACAGTAATTTAAAGTCAAAAGATTAAATGTTAAAATGTCATCAATATTGACAATTTTTTGTACGTACGACTGGTCCGGGGTCATCGTTTTTCATCATAAAATTGATTTTTTGGGCTCTACCAAAAAAAATTCAAAATCTCATTTGGATCGGGCCTCGTGTTGAATAACCACTTTTTAAACCCTCACAGTGGCCAAAATTGCCATTTTTACAGAGTTTTGCTTACTCAGAAGCTTCAATTTTGTCCAATTTCAGGCACAGAAATCACTTTAAACACACTTATGTTAGTTGAAAAAGTAATAATTCACATCCAACAGTCATTTAAAGTCAAAAGATTAAATTTTAAAATTTCATCAATATTGTCCACTTTTTTGAACGTTCGACTGGTCCGGGGTCATTGTTTTTCATCATAAAATTGATTTTTTGGGCTCTACCAAAAATAATTAAAAATGTCATTTGGATCGGGCCTCATGTTGAATAACCACTTTTTAAACCCTCACAGTTACCAAATTTGTCATATTTACAGAGTTTTGCTTACTCAGAGGCTTCAATTTTGACCAATTTCAGGCACAGAAATGACTTTAAACACACATATTTTAGTTGAAAAAGTAATAATTCACATCCAACAGTAATTTAAAGTCAAAAGATTAAATGTTAAAATTTCATCAATATTGACAATTTTTTGTACGTTTGACTGGTCCGGGGTCATCGTTTTTCATCATAAAATTGATTTTTTGGGCTCTACCACAAATGATTCAAAATCTCATTTGGATCGGGCCTCATGTTGAATAACCACTTTTTAAACCCTCACAGTGGCCAAAATTGCCATTTTTACAGAGTTTTAGTTACTCAGAAGCTTCAATTTTGTCCAATTTCAGGCACAGAAATCACTTTAAACACACTTATGTTAGTTGAAAAAGTAATAATTCACATCCAACAGTCATTTAAAGTCAAAAGATTACATTTTAAAATTTCATCAATATTGTCCACTTTTTTGAACGTTCGACTGGTCCGGGGTCATCGTTTTTCATCATAAAATTGATTTTTTGGGCTCTACCAAAAATAATTCAAAATGTCATTTGGATCAGGCCTCATGTTGAATAACCACTTTTTAAACCCTCACAGTTACCAAATTTGTCATATTTACAGAGTTTTGCTTACTCAGAAGCTTCAATTTTGACCAATTTCAGGCACAGAAATGACTTTAAACACACTTATTTGAGTTGAAAAAGTAATAATTCACATCCAATAGTCATTTAAAGTCAAAAGATTAAATGTTAAAATTTGATCAATATTGACAATTTTTTGAACATTCGACTGGTCCGGGGTCATCGTTTTTCATCATAAAATTGATTTTTTTTGGACTACCAAAAATGATTCAAAATGTCATTTGGATCGGGCCTCATGTTGAATAACCACTTTTTAAACCCTCACAGTGACCAAAATTGCCATTTATTACAGAGTTTTGCTTACTCAGAAGCTTCAATTTTGACCAATTTCAGGCACAGAAATGACTTTGAACACACATATTTTAGTTGAAAAAGTAATAATTCACATCCAACAGTAATTTAAAGTCAAAAGATTAAATGTTAAAATGTCATCAATATTGACAATTTTTTGTACGTACGACTGGTCCGGGGTCATCGTTTTTCATCATAAAATTGATTTTTTGGGCTCTACCAAAAATGATTCAAAATCTCATTTGGATCGGGCCTCGTGTTGAATAACCACTTTTTAAACCCTCACAGTGGCCAAAATTGCCATTTTTACAGAGTTTTGCTTACTCAGAAGCTTCAATTTTGTCCAATTTCAGGCACAGAAATCACTTTAAACACACTTATGTTAGTTGAAAAAGTAATAATTCACATCCAACAGTCATTTAAAGTCAAAAGATTAAATTTTAAAATTTCATCAATATTGTCCACTTTTTTGAACGTTCGACTGGTCCGGGGTCATTGTTTTTCATCATAAAATTGATTTTTTGGGCTCTACCAAAAATAATTAAAAATGTCATTTGGATCGGGCCTCATGTTGAATAACCACTTTTTAAACCCTCACAGTTACCAAATTTGTCATATTTACAGAGTTTTGCTTACTCAGAGGCTTCAATTTTGACCAATTTCAGGCACAGAAATGACTTTAAACACACATATTTTAGTTGAAAAAGTAATAATTCACATCCAACAGTAATTTAAAGTCAAAAGATTAAATGTTAAAATTTCATCAATATTGACAATTTTTTGTACGTTTGACTGGTCCGGGGTCATCGTTTTTCATCATAAAATTGATTTTTTGGGCTCTACCACAAATGATTCAAAATCTCATTTGGATCGGGCCTCATGTTTAATAACCACTTTTTAAACCCTCACAGTGGCCAAAATTGCCATTTTTACAGAGTTTTAGTTACTCAGAAGCTTCAATTTTGTCCAATTTCAGGCACAGAAATCACTTTAAACACACTTATGTTAGTTGAAAAAGTAATAATTCACATCCAACAGTCATTTAAAGTCAAAAGATTACATTTTAAAATTTCATCAATATTGTCCACTTTTTTGAACGTTCGACTGGTCCGGGGTCATCGTTTTTCATCATAAAATTGATTTTTTGGGCTCTACCAAAAATAATTCAAAATGTCATTTGGATCAGGCCTCATGTTGAATAACCACTTTTTAAACCCTCACAGTTACCAAATTTGTCATATTTACAGAGTTTTGCTTACTCAGAAGCTTCAATTTTGACCAATTTCAGGCACAGAAATTACTTTAAACACACATATTTTAGTTGAAAAAGTAATATTTCACATCCAACAGTAATTTAAAGTCAAAAGATTAAATGTTAAAATTTGATCAATATTGACAATTTTTTGAACGTTCGACTGGTCCGGGGCTATCGTTTTTTATCATAAAATTGATTTTTTTTGGACTACCAAAAATGATTCAAAATGTCATTTGGATCGGGCCTCATGTTGAATAAACACTTTTTAAACCCTCACAGTGGCCAAAATTGCCATTTTTACAGAGTTTTGCTTACTCAGAAGCTTCAATTTTGTCCAATTTCAGGCACAGAAATCACTTTAAACACACTTATGTTAGTTGAAAAAGTAATAATTCACATCCAACAGTCATTTAAAGTCAAAAGATTAAATGTTAAAATGTCATCAATATTGACAATTTTTTGTACGTTCGACTGGTACGGGGTCATCGTTTTTCATCATAAAATTGATTTTTTGGACTCTACCAAAAATGATTCAAAATGTCATTTGGATCGGGCCTCATGTAGAATAACCACTTTTTAAACCCTCACAGTTACCAAAATTGTCATATTTACAGAGTTTTGCTCACTCAGAAGCTTCAATTTTGACCAATTTCAGGCACAGAAATGACTTTAAACACACTTATTTGAGTTGAAAAAGTAATAATTCACATCCAATAGTCATTTAAAGTCAAAAGATTAAATGTTAAAATTTGATCAATATTGACAATTTTTTGAACGTTCGACTGGTCCGGGGTCATCGTTTTTCATCATAAAATTGATTTTTTTTGGACTACCAAAAATGATTCAAAATGTCATTTGGATCGGGCCTCATGTTGAATAACCACTTTTTAAACCCTCACAGTGACCAAAATTGACATTTATTACAGAGTTTTGCTTACTCAGAAGCTTCAATTTTGACCAATTTCAGGCACAGAAATCACTTTAAACACACATATTTTAGTTGAAAAAGTAATAATTCACATCCAACAGTAATTTAAAGTCAAATGATTACATTTTAAAATTTCATCAATATTGTCCACTTTTTTGAACGTTCGACTGGTCCGGGGTCATCGTTTTTCATCATAAAATTGATTTTTTGGACTCTACCAAACATGATTCCAAATGTCATTTGGATCGGGCCTCATGTTGAATAACTACTTTTTAAACCCTCACATTGACCAAAATTGCCATTTATTACAGAGTTTTGCTTACTCAGAAGCTTCAATTTTGACCGATTTCAGGCACAGAAATGACTTTAAACACACATATTTTAGTTGAAAAAGTAATAATTCACATCCAACAGTAATTTAAAGTCAAAAGATTAAATGTTAAAATGTCATCAATATTGACAATTTTTTGTACGTACGACTGGTCCAGGGTCATCGTTTTTCATCACAAAATTGATTTTTTGTCCTCTACCAAAAATGATTCAAAATGAAATTTGGATCGGGCCTCATGTTGAATAACCACTTTTTAAACCCTCACAGTGACCAAAATTGCCATTTTTACAGAGTTTTCGCTTACACAAAAGCTTCAATTTTGACCAATTTCAGGCACAGAAATGACTTTAAACACACTTTTTTGAGTTGAAAGAGTAATAATTCACATCCAACAGTAATTTAAAGTCAAAAGATTAAATGTTAAAATTTCATCAATATTGACAATTTTTTGTACGTTCGACTGGTCCGGGGTCATCGTTTTTCATCATAAAATTGATTTTTTGGGCTCTACCAAAAATGATTCAAAATCTCATTTGGATCGGGCCTCATGTTGAATAACCACTTTTTAAACCCTCACAGTGGCCAAAATTGCCATTTTTACAGAGTTTTGCTTACTCAGAAGCTTCAATTTTGTCCAATTTCAGGCACAGAAATCACTTTAAACACACTTATGTTAGTTGAAAAAGTAATGATTCACATCCAACAGTCATTTAAAGTCAAAAGATTAAATTTTTAAATTTCATCAATATTGTCCACTTTTTTGAACGTTCGACTGGTCCGGGGTCATTGTTTTTCATCATAAAATTGATTTTTTGGGCTCTACCAAAAATAATTAAAAATGTCATTTGGATCGGGCCTCATGTTGAATAACCACTTTTTAAACCCTCACAGTTACCAAAATTGCCATTTATTACAGAGTTTTGCTTACTCAGAAGCTTCAATTTTGACCAATTTCAGGAACAGAAATGACTTTAAACACACATATTTTAGTTGAAAAAGTAATAATTCACATCCAACAGTAATTTAAAGTCAAAAGATTAAATGGTAAAATTTCATCAATATTGACAATTTTTTGTACGTTCGACTGGTCCGGGGTCATCGTTTTTCATCATAAAATAGATTTTTTGGGCTCTACCAAAAATGATTCAAAATCTCATTTGGATCGGGCCTCATGTTGAATAACCACTTTTTAAACCCTCACAGTGGCCAAAATTGCCATTTTTACAGAGTTTTGCTTACTCAGAAGCTTCAATTTTGACCAATTTCAGGCACAGAAATGACTTTAAACACACTAATTTTAGTTGAAAAAGTAATAATTCACATCCAACAGTCATTTAAAGTCAAAAGATTAAATGTTAAAATTTCATCAATATTGACCCCCTTTTTGAACGTTCGACTGGTCCGGGGTCATCGTTTTTCATCATAAAATTGATTTTTTGGACTCTACCAAACATGATTCCAAATGTCATTTGGATCGGGCCTCATGTTGAATTAACCACTTTTTAAACCCTCACAGTGACCAAAATTGCCATTTATTACAGAGTTTTGCTTACTCAGAAGCTTCAATTTTGACCAATTTCAGGAACAGAAATGACTTTAAACACACATATTTTAGTTGAAAAAGTAATAATTCACATCCAACAGTAATTTAAAGTCAAAAGATTAAATGTTAAAATTTCATCAATATTGACAATTTTTTGTACGTTCGACTGGTCCGGGGTCATCGTTTTTCATCATAAAATTGATTTTTTGGGCTCTACCAAAAATGATTCAAAATCTCATTTGGATCGGGCCTCATGTTGAATAACCACTTTTTAAACCCTCACAGTGGCCAAAATTGCCATTTTTACAGAGTTTTGCTTACTCAGAAGCTTCAATTTTGACCAATTTCAGGCACAGAAATGACTTTAAACACACATATTTTAGTTGAAAAAGTAATAATTCACATCCAACAGTAATTTAAAGTCAAAAGATTAAATGTTAAAATTTCATCAATATTGACAATTTTTTGTACGTTCGACTGGTCCGGGGTCATCGTTTTTCATCATAAAATTGATTTTTTTTGGACTACCAAAAATGATTAAAAATGTCATTTGGATCGGGCCTCATGTTGAATAACCACTTTTTAAACCCTCACAGTGACCAAAATTGTCATATTTACAGAGTTTTGCTTACTCAGAAGCTTCAATTTTGACCAATTTCAGGAACAGAAATGACTTTAAACACACATATTTTAGTTGAAAAAGTAATAATTCACATCCAACAGTAATTTAAAGTCAAAAGATTAAATGTTAAAATTTCATCAATATTGACAATTTTTTGTACGTTTGACTGGTCCGGGGTCATCGTTTTTCATCATAAAATTGATTTTTTGGGCTCTACCACAAATGATTCAAAATCTCATTTGGATCGGGCCTCATGTTGAATAGCCACTTTTTGAACCCTCACAGTGGCCAAAATTGCCATTTTTACAGAGTTTTAGTTACTCAGAAGCTTCAATTTTGTCCAATTTCAGGCACAGAAATCACTTTAAACACACTTATGTTAGTTGAAAAAGTAATAATTCACATCCAACAGTCATTTAAAGTCAAAAGATTACATTTTAAAATTTCATCAATATTGTCCACTTTTTTGAACGTTCGACTGGTCCGGGGTCATCGTTTTTCATCATAAAATTGATTTTTTGGGCTCTACCAAAAATAATTCAAAATGTCATTTGGATCAGGCCTCATGTTGAATAACCACTTTTTAAACCCTCACAGTTACCAAATTTGTCATATTTACAGAGTTTTGCTTACTCAGAAGCTTCAATTTTGACCAATTTCAGGCACAGAAATGACTTTAAACACACATATTTTAGTTGAAAAAGTAATATTTCACATCCAACAGTAATTTAAAGTCAAAAGATTAAATGTTAAAATTTGATCAATATTGACAATTTTTTGAACGTTCGACTGGTCCGGGGCTATCGTTTTTTATCATAAATTAGATTTTTTTTGGACTACCAAAAATGATTCAAAATGTCATTTGGATCGGGCCTCATGTTGAATAACCACTTTTTAAACCCTCACAGTGGCCAAAATTGCCATTTTTACAGAGTTTTGCTTACTCAGAAGCTTCAATTTTGTCCAATTTCAGGCACAGAAATCACTTTAAACACACTTATGTTAGTTGAAAAAGTAATAATTCACATCCAACAGTCATTTAAAGTCAAAAGATTAAATGTTAAAATGTCATCAATATTGACAATTTTGTGTACGTTCGACTGGTACGGGGTCATCGTTTTTCATCATAAAATTGATTTTTTGGGCTCTACCAAAAATGATTCAAAATGTCATTTGGATCAGGCCTCATGTAGAATAACCACTTTTTAAACCCTCACAGTTACCAAAATTGTCATATTTACAGAGTTTTGCTTACTCAGAAGCTTCAATTTTGACCAATTTCAGGAACAGAAATGACTTTAAACACACATATTTTAGTTGAAAAAGTAATAATTCACATCCAACAGTAATTTAAAGTCAAAAGATTAAATGTTAAAATTTCATCAATATTGACAATTTTTTGTACGTTTGACTGGTCCGGGGTCATCGTTTTTCATCATAAAATTGATTTTTTGGGCTCTACCACAAATGATTCAAAATCTCATTTGGATCGGGCCTCATGTTGAATAACCACTTTTTAAACCCTCACAGTGGCCAAAATTGCCATTTTTACAGAGTTTTAGTTACTCAGAAGCTTCAATTTTGTCCAATTTCAGGCACAGAAATCACTTTAAACACACTTATGTTAGTTGAAAAAGTAATAATTCACATCCAACAGTCATTTAAAGTCAAAAGATTACATTTTAAAATTTCATCAATATTGTCCACTTTTTTGAACGTTCGACTGGTCCGGGGTCATCGTTTTTCATCATAAAATTGATTTTTTGGGCTCTACCAAAAATAATTCAAAATGTCATTTGGATCAGGCCTCATGTTGAATAACCACTTTTTAAACCCTCACAGTTACCAAATTTGTCATATTTACAGAGTTTTGCTTACTCAGAAGCTTCAATTTTGACCAATTTCAGGCACAGAAATGACTTTAAACACACTTATTTGAGTTGAAAAAGTAATAATTCACATCCAATAGTCATTTAAAGTCAAAAGATTAAATGTTAAAATTTGATCAATATTGACAATTTTTTGAACATTCGACTGGTCCGGGGTCATCGTTTTTCATCATAAAATTGATTTTTTTTGGACTACCAAAAATAATTCAAAATGTCATTTGGATCGGGCCTCATGTTGAATAACCACTTTTTAAACCCTCACAGTGACCAAAATTGCCATTTATTACAGAGTTTTGCTTACTCAGAAGCTTCAATTTTGACCAATTTCAGGCACAGAAATCACTTTAAACACACATATTTTAGTTGAAAAAGTAATAATTCACATCCAACAGTAATTTAAAGTCAAAAGATTACATTTTAAAATGTCATCAATATTGTCCACTTTTTTGAACGTTCGACTGGTCCGGGGTCATCGTTTTTCATCATAAAATTGATTTTTTGGACTCTACCAAACATGATTCCAAATGTCATTTGGATCGGGCCTCATGTTGAATAACTACTTTTTAAACCCTCACATTGACCAAAATTGCCATTTATTACAGAGTTTTGCTTACTCAGAAGCTTTAATTTTGACCGATTTCAGGCACAGAAATGACTTTAAACACACATATTTTAGTTGAAAAAGTAATAATTCACATCCAACAGTAATTTAAAGTCAAAAGATTAAATGTTAAAATGTCATCAATATTGACAATTTTTTGTACGTACGACTGGTCCAGGGTCATCGTTTTTCATCACAAAATTGATTTTTTGTCCTCTACCAAAAATGATTCAAAATCTCATTTGGATCGGGCCTCATGTTGAATAACCACTTTTTAAACCCTCACAGTGGCCAAAATTGCCATTTTTACAGAGTTTTAGTTACTCAGAAGCTTCAATTTTGTCCAATTTCAGGCACAGAAATCACTTTAAACACACTTATGTTAGTTGAAAAAGTAATAATTCACATCCAACAGTCATTTAAAGTCAAAAGATTACATTTTAAAATTTCATCAATATTGTCCACTTTTTTGAACGTTCGACTGGTCCGGGGTCATCGTTTTTCATCATAAAATTGATTTTTTGGGCTCTACCAAAAATAATTCAAAATGTCATTTGGATCAGGCCTCATGTTGAATAACCACTTTTTAAACCCTCACAGTTACCAAATTTGTCATATTTACAGAGTTTTGCTTACCCAGAAGCTTCAATTTTGACCAATTTCAGGCACAGAAATGACTTTAAACACACTTATTTGAGTTGAAAAAGTAATAATTCACATCCAATAGTCATTTAAAGTCAAAAGATTAAATGTTAAAATTTGATCAATATTGACAATTTTTTGAACGTTCGACTGGTCCGGGGTCATCGTTTTTCATCATAAAATTGATTTTTTTTGGACTACCAAAAATAATTCAAAATGTCATTTGGATCGGGCCTCATGTTGAATAACCACTTTTTAAACCCTCACAGTGACCAAAATTGCCATTTATTACAGAGTTTTGCTTACTCAGAAGCTTCAATTTTGACCAATTTCAGGCACAGAAATCACTTTAAACACACATATTTTAGTTGAAAAAGTAATAATTCACATCCAACAGTAATTTAAAGTCAAAAGATTACATTTTAAAATGTCATCAATATTGTCCACTTTTTTGAACGTTCGACTGGTCCGGGGTCATCGTTTTTCATCATAAAATTGATTTTTTGGACTCTACCAAACATGATTCCAAATGTCATTTGGATCGGGCCTCATGTTGAATAACCACTTTTTAAACCCTCACAGTGGCCAAAATTGCCATTTTTACAGAGTTTTAGTTACTCAGAAGCTTCAATTTTGTCCAACTTCAGGCACAGAAATCACTTTAAACACACTTATGTTAGTTGAAAAAGTAATAATTCACATCCAACAGTCATTTAAAGTCAAAAGATTACATTTTAAAATTTCATCAATATTGTCCACTTTTTTGAACGTTCGACTGGTCCGGGGTCATCGTTTTTCATCATAAAATTGATTTTTTGGGCTCTACCAAAAATAATTCAAAATGTCATTTGGATCAGGCCTCATGTTGAATAACCACTTTTTAAACCCTCACAGTTACCAAATTTGTCATATTTACAGAGTTTTGCTTACTCAGAAGCTTCAATTTTGACCAATTTCAGGCACAGAAATGACTTTAAACACACATATTTTAGTTGAAAAAGTAATATTTCACATCCAACAGTAATTTAAAGTCAAAAGATTAAATGTTAAAATTTGATCAATATTGACAATTTTTTGAACGTTCGACTGGTCCGGGGCTATCGTTTTTTATCATAAAATTGATTTTTTTTGGACTACCAAAAATGATTCAAAATGTCATTTGGATCGGGCCTCATGTTGAATAACCACTTTTTAAACCCTCACAGTGGCCAAAATTGCCATTTTTACAGAGTTTTGCTTACTCAGAAGCTTCAATTTTGTCCAATTTCAGGCACAAAAATCACTTTAAACACACTTATGTTAGTTGAAAAAGTAATAATTCACATCCAACAGTCATTTAAAGTCAAAAGATTAAATGTTAAAATGTCATCAATATTGACAATTTTTTGTACGTTCGACTGGTACGGGGTCATCGTTTTTCATCATAAAATTGATTTTTTGGGCTCTACCAAAAATGATTCAAAATGTCATTTGGATCGGGCCTCATGTAGAATAACCACTTTTTAAACCCTCACAGTTACCAAAATTGTCATATTTACAGAGTTTTGCTTACTCAGAAGCTTCAATTTTGACCAATTTCAGGCACAGAAATGACTTTAAACACACTTATTTGAGTTGAAAAAGTAATAATTCACATCCAATAGTCATTTAAAGTCAAAAGATTAAATGTTAAAATTTGATCAATATTGACAATTTTTTGAACGTTCGACTGGTCCGGGGTCATCGTTTTTCATCATAAAATTGATTTTTTTTGGACTACCAAAAATGATTCAAAATGTCATTTGGATCGGGCCTCATGTTGAATAACCACTTTTTAAACCCTCACAGTGACCAAAATTGCCATTTATTACAGAGTTTTGCTTACTCAGAAGCTTCAATTTTGACCAATTTCAGGCACAGAAATCACTTTAAACACACATATTTTAGTTGAAAAAGTAATAATTCACATCCAACAGTAATTTAAAGTCAAAAGATTACATTTTAAAATTTCATCAATATTGTCCACTTTTTTGAACGTTCGACTGGTCCGGGGTCATCGTTTTTCATCATAAAATTGATTTTTTTTGGACTACCAAAAATGATTCAAAATGTCATTTGGATCGGGCCTCATGTTGAATAACCACTTTTTAAACCCTCACAGTGACCAAAATTGCCATTTATTACAGAGTTTTGCTTACTCAGAAGCTTCAATTTTGACCAATTTCAGGCACAGAAATCACTTTAAACACACATATTTTAGTTGAAAAAGTAATAATTCACATCCAACAGTAATTTAAAGTCAAAAGATTACATTTTAAAATTTCATCAATATTGTCCACTTTTTTGAACGTTCGACTGGTCCGGGGTCATCGTTTTTCATCATAAAATTGATTTTTTGGACTCTACCAAACATGATTCCAAATGTCATTTGGATCGGGCCTCATGTTGAATAACTACTTTTTAAACCCTCACATTGACCAAAATTGCCATTTATTACAGAGTTTTGCTTACTCAGAAGCTTCAATTTTGACCGATTTCAGGCACAGAAATGACTTTAAACACACATATTTTAGTTGAAAAAGTAATAATTCACATCCAACAGTAATTTAAAGTCAAAAGATTAAATGTTAAAATGTCATCAATATTGACAATTTTTTGTACGTACGACTGGTCCAGGGTCATCGTTTTTCATCACAAAATTGATTTTTGTCCTCTACCAAAAATGATTCAAAATGAAATTTGGATCGGGCCTCATGTTGAATAACCACTTTTTAAACCCTCACAGTGACCAAAATTGCCATTTTTACAGAGTTTTCGCTTACACAAAAGCTTCAATTTTGACCAATTTCAGGCACAGAAATGACTTTAAACACACTTATTTGAGTTGAAAGAGTAATAATTCACATCCAACAGTAATTTAAAGTCAAAAGATTAAATGGTAAAATTTCATCAATATTGTCCACTTTTTTGAACGTTCGACTGGTCCGGGGTCATTGTTTTTCATCATAAAATTGATTTTTTGGGCTCTACCAAAAATAATTAAAAATGTCATTTGGATCGGGCCTCATGTTGAATAACCACTTTTTAAACCCTCACAGTTACCAAAATTGCCATTTATTACAGAGTTTTGCTTACTCAGAAGCTTCAATTTTGACCAATTTCAGGAACAGAAATGACTTTAAACACACATATTTTAGTTGAAAAAGTAATAATTCACATCCAACAGTAATTTAAAGTCAAAAGATTAAATGGTAAAATTTCATCAATATTGACAATTTTTTGTACGTTCGACTGGTCCAGGGTCATCGTTTTTCATCACAAAATTGATTTTTGTCCTCTACCAAAAATGATTCAAAATGAAATTTGGATCGGGCCTCATGTTGAATAACCACTTTTTAAACCCTCACAGTGGCCAAAATTGCCATTTTTACAGAGTTTTGCTTACTCAGAAGCTTCAATTTTGTCCAATTTCAGGCACAGAAATCACTTTAAACACACTTATGTTAGTTGAAAAAGTAATGATTCACATCCAACAGTCATTTAAAGTCAAAAGATTAAATTTTTAAATTTCATCAATATTGTCCACTTTTTTGAACGTTCGACTGGTCCGGGGTCATTGTTTTTCATCATAAAATTGATTTTTTGGGCTCTACCAAAAATAATTAAAAATGTCATTTGGATCGGGCCTCATGTTGAATAACCACTTTTTAAACCCTCACAGTTACCAAAATTGCCATTTATTACAGAGTTTTGCTTACTCAGAAGCTTCAATTTTGACCAATTTCAGGAACAGAAATGACTTTAAACACACATATTTTAGTTGAAAAAGTAATAATTCACATCCAACAGTAATTTAAAGTCAAAAGATTAAATGGTAAAATTTCATCAATATTGACAATTTTTTGTACGTTCGACTGGTCCGGGGTCATCGTTTTTCATCATAAAATTGATTTTTTGGGCTCTACCAAAAATGATTCAAAATCTCATTTGGATCGGGCCTCATGTTGAATAACCACTTTTTAAACCCTCACAGTGGCCAAAATTGCCATTTTTACAGAGTTTTGCTTACTCAGAAGCTTCATTTTTGACCAATTTCAGGCACAGAAATGACTTTAAACACACTAATTTTAGTTGAAAAAGTAATAATTCACATCCAACAGTCATTTAAAGTCAAAAGATTAAATGTTAAAATTTCATCAATATTGACCCCCTTTTTGAACGTTCGACTGGTCCGGGGTCATCGTTTTTCATCATAAAATTGATTTTTTGGACTCTACCAAACATGATTCCAAATGTCATTTGGATCGGGCCTCATGTTGAATTAACCACTTTTTAAACCCTCACAGTGACCAAAATTGCCATTTATTACAGAGTTTTGCTTACTCAGAAGCTTCAATTTTGACCAATTTCAGCAACAGAAATGACTTTAAACACACATATTTTAGTTGAAAAAGTAATAATTCACATCCAACAGTAATTTAAAGTCAAAAGATTAAATGTTAAAATTTCATCAATATTGACAATTTTTTGTACGTTCGACTGGTCCGGGGTCATCGTTTTTCATCATAAAATTGATTTTTTGGGCTCTACCAAAAATGATTCAAAATCTCATTTGGATCGGGCCTCATGTTGAATAACCACTTTTTAAACCCTCACAGTGGCCAAAATTGCCATTTTTACAGAGTTTTGCTTACTCAGAAGCTTCAATTTTGACCAATTTCAGGCAGAGAAATGACTTTAAACACACTTATTTGAGTTGAAAAAGTAATAATTCACATCCAATAGTCATTTAAAGTCAAAAGATTAAATGTTAAAATTTGATCAATATTGACAATTTTTTGAACGTTCGACTGGTCCGGGGTCATCGTTTTTCATCATAAAATTGATTTTTTTTGGACTACCAAAAATGATTCAAAATGTCATTTGGATCGGGCCTCATGTTGAATAACCACTTTTTAAACCCTCACAGTGACCAAAATTGCCATTTATTACAGAGTTTTGCTTACTCAGAAGCTTCAATTTTGACCAATTTCAGGCACAGAAATCACTTTAAACACACATATTTTAGTTGAAAAAGTAATAATTCACATCCAACAGTAATTTAAAGTCAAAAGATTACATTTTAAAATGTCATCAATATTGTCCACTTTTTTGAACGTTCGACTGGTCCGGGGTCATCGTTTTTCATCATAAAATTGATTTTTTGGACTCTACCAAACATGATTCCAAATGTCATTTGGATCGGGCCTCATGTTGAATAACTACTTTTTAAACCCTCACATTGACCAAAATTGCCATTTATTACAGAGTTTTGCTTACTCAGAAGCTTCAATTTTGACCGATTTCAGGCACAGAAATGACTTTAAACACACATATTTTAGTTGAAAAAGTAATAATTCACATCCAACAGTAATTTAAAGTCAAAAGATTAAATGTTAAAATGTCATCAATATTGACAATTTTTTGTACGTACGACTGGTCCAGGGTCATCGTTTTTCATCACAAAATTGATTTTTTGTCCTCTACCAAAAATGATTCAAAATGAAATTTGGATCGGGCCTCATGTTGAATAACCACTTTTTAAACCCTCACAGTGACCAAAATTGCCATTTTTACAGAGTTTTCGCTTACACAAAAGCTTGAATTTTGACCAATTTCAGGCACAGAAATGACTTTAAACACACTTATTTGAGTTGAAAGAGTAATAATTCACATCCAACAGTAATTTAAAGTCAAAAGATTAAATGTTAAAATTTCATCAATATTGACAATTTTTTGTACGTTCGACTGGTCCGGGGTCATCGTTTTTCATCATAAAATTGATTTTTTGGGCTCTACCAAAAATGATTCAAAATCTCATTTGGATCGGGCCTCGTGTTGAATAACCACTTTTTAAACCCTCACAGTGGCCAAAATTGCCATTTTTACAGAGTTTTGCTTACTCAGAAGCTTCAATTTTGTCCAATTTCAGGCACAGAAATCACTTTAAACACACTTATGTTAGTTGAAAAAGTAATAATTCACATCCAACAGTCATTTAAAGTCAAAAGATTAAATTTTTAAATTTCATCAATATTGTCCACTTTTTTGAACGTTCGACTGGTCCGGGGTCATTGTTTTTCATCATAAAATTGATTTTTTGGGCTCTACCAAAAATAATTAAAAATGTCATTTGGATCGGGCCTCATGTTGAATAACCACTTTTTAAACCCTCACAGTTACCAAAATTGCCATTTATTACAGAGTTTTGCTTACTCAGAAGCTTCAATTTTGACCAATTTCAGGAACAGAAATGACTTTAAACACACATATTTTAGTTGTAAAAGTAATAATTCACATCCAACAGTAATTTAAAGTCAAAAGATTAAATGGTAAAATTTCATCAATATTGACAATTTTTTGTACGTTCGACTGGTCCGGGGTCATCGTTTTTCATCATAAAATTGATTTTTTGGGCTCTACCAAAAATGATTCAAAATCTCATTTGGATCGGGCCTCATGTTGAATAACCACTTTTTAAACCCTCACAGTGGCCAAAATTGCCATTTTTACAGAGTTTTGCTTACTCAGAAGCTTCATTTTTGACCAATTTCAGGCACAGAAATGACTTTAAACACACTAATTTTAGTTGAAAAAGTAATAATTCACATCCAACAGTCATTTAAAGTCAAAAGATTAAATGTTAAAATTTCATCAATATTGACCCCCTTTTTGAACGTTCGACTGGTCCGGGGTCATCGTTTTTCATCATAAAATTGATTTTTTGGACTCTACCAAACATGATTCCAAATGTCATTTGGATCGGGCCTCATGTTGAATTAACCACTTTTTAAACCCTCACAGTGACCAAAATTGCCATTTATTACAGAGTTTTGCTTACTCAGAAGCTTCAATTTTGACCAATTTCAGGAACAGAAATGACTTTAAACACACATATTTTAGTTGAAAAAGTAATAATTCACATCCAACAGTAATTTAAAGTCAAAAGATTAAATGTTAAAATTTCATCAATATTGTCCACTTTTTTGAACGTTCGACTGGTCCGGGGTCATTGTTTTTCATCATAAAATTGATTTTTTGGGCTCTACCAAAAATAATTAAAAATGTCATTTGGATCGGGCCTCATGATGAATAACCACTTTTTAAACCCTCACAGTTACCAAAATTGCCATTTATTACAGAGTTTTGCTTACTCAGAAGCTTCAATTTTGACCAATTTCAGGAACAGAAATGACTTTAAACACACATATTTTAGTTGAAAAAGTAATAATTCACATCCAACAGTAATTTAAAGTCAAAAGATTAAATGGTAAAATTTCATCAATATTGACAATTTTTTGTACGTTCGACTGGTCCGGGGTCATCGTTTTTCATCATAAAATTGATTTTTTTGGCTCTACCAAAAATGATTCAAAATCTCATTTGGATCGGGCCTCATGTTGAATAACCACTTTTTAAACCCTCACAGTGGCCAAAATTGCCATTTTTACAGAGTTTTGCTTACTCAGAAGCTTCATTTTTGACCAATTTCAGGCACAGAAATGACTTTAAACACACTAATTTTAGTTGAAAAAGTAATAATTCACATCCAACAGTCATTTAAAGTCAAAAGATTAAATGTTAAAATTTCATCAATATTGACCCCCTTTTTGAACGTTCGACTGGTCCGGGGTCATCGTTTTTCATCATAAAATTGATTTTTTGGACTCTACCAAACATGATTCCAAATGTCATTTGGATCGGGCCTCATGTTGAATTAACCACTTTTTAAACCCTCACAGTGACCAAAATTGCCATTTATTACAGAGTTTTGCTTACTCAGAAGCTTCAATTTTGACCAATTTCAGGAACAGAAATGACTTTAAACACACATATTTTAGTTGAAAAAGTAATAATTCACATCCAACAGTAATTTAAAGTCAAAAGATTAAATGTTAAAATTTCATCAATATTGACAATTTTTTGTACGTTCGACTGGTCCGGGGTCATCGTTTTTCATCATAAAATTGATTTTTTGGGCTCTACCAAAAATGATTCAAAATCTCATTTGGATCGGGCCTCATGTTGAATAACCACTTTTTAAACCCTCACAGTGGCCAAAATTGCCATTTTTACAGAGTTTTGCTTACTCAGAAGCTTCAATTTTGACCAATTTCAGGCAGAGAAATGACTTTAAACACACATATTTTAGTTGAAAAAGTAATAATTCACATCCAACAGTAATTTAAAGTCAAAAGATTAAATGTTAAAATTTGATCAATATTGACAATTTTTTGAACGTTCGACTGGTCCGGGGTCATCGTTTTTCATCATAAAATTTATTTTTTTTGGACTACCAAAAATGATTAAAAATGTCATTTGGATCGGGCCTCATGTTGAATAACCACTTTTTAAACCCTCACAGTGACCAAAATTGCCATTTATTACAGAGTTTTGCTTACTCAGAAGCTTCAATTTTGACCAATTTCAGGAACAGAAATGACTTTAAACACACATATTTTAGTTGAAAAAGTAATAATTCACATCCAACAGTAATTTAAAGTCAAAAGATTAAATGTTAAAATTTCATCAATATTGACAATTTTTTGTACGTTCGACTGGTCCGGGGTCATCGTTTTTCATCATAAAATAGATTTTTTGGGCTCTACCAAAAATGATTCAAAATGTCATTTGGATCGGGCCTCATGTAGAATAACCACTTTTTAAAGCCTCACAGTTACCAAAATTGTCATATTTACAGAGTTTTGCTTACTCAGAAGCTTCAATTTTGACCAATTTCAGGAACAGAAATGACTTTAAACACACATATTGTAGTTGAAAAAGTAATAATTCACATCCAACAGTAATTTAAAGTCAAAAGATTAAATGTTAAAATTTCATCAATATTGACAATTTTTTGTACGTTTGACTGGTCCGGGGTCATCGTTTTTCATCATAAAATTGATTTTTTGGGCTCTACCACAAATGATACAAAATCTCATTTGGATCGGGCCTCATGTTGAATAACCACTTTTTAAACCCTCACAGTGGCCAAAATTGCCATTTTTACAGAGTTTTAGTTACTCAGAAGCTTCAATTTTGTCCAATTTCAGGCACAGAAATCACTTTAAACACACTTATGTTAGTTGAAAAAGTAATAATTCACATCCAACAGTCATTTAAAGTCAAAAGATTACATTTTAAAATTTCATCAATATTGTCCACTTTTTTGAACGTTCGACTGGTCCGGGGTCATCGTTTTTCATCATAAAATTGATTTTTTGGGCTCTACCAAAAATAATTCAAAATGTCATTTGGATCAGGCCTCATGTTGAATAACCACTTTTTAAACCCTCACAGTTACCAAATTTGTCATATTTACAGAGTTTTGCTTACTCAGAAGCTTCAATTTTGACCAATTTCAGGCACAGAAATGACTTTAAACACACATATTTTAGTTGAAAAAGTAATATTTCACATCCAACAGTAATTTAAAGTCAAAAGATTAAATGTTAAAATTTGATCAATATTGACAATTTTTTGAACGTTCGACTGGTCCGGGGCTATCGTTTTTTATCATAAAATTGATTTTTTTTGGACTACCAAAAATGATTCAAAATGTCATTTGGATCGGGCCTCATGTTGAATAACCACTTTTTAAACCCTCACAGTGGCCAAAATTGCCATTTTTACAGAGTTTTGCTTACACAGAAGCTTCAATTTTGTCCAATTTCAGGCACAGAAATCACTATAAACACACTTATGTTAGTTGAAAAAGTAATAATTCACATCCAACAGTCATTTAAAGTCAAAAGATTAAATGTTAAAATGTCATCAATATTGACAATTTTTTGTACGTACGACTGGTCCAGGGTCATCGTTTTTCATCACAAAATTGATTTTTTGTCCTCTACCAAAAATTATTCAAAATGAAATTTGGATCGGGCCTCATGTTGAATAACCACTTTTTAAACCCTCACAGTGACCAAAATTGCCATTTTTACAGAGTTTTCGCTTACACAAAAGCTTCAATTTTGACCAATTTCAGGCACAGAAATGACTTTAAACACACTTATTTGAGTTGAAAGAGTAATAATTCACATCCAACAGTAATTTAAAGTCAAAAGATTAAATGTTAAAATTTCATCAATATTGACAATTTTTTGTACGTTCGACTGGTCCGGGGTCATCGTTTTTCATCATAAAATTGATTTTTTGGGCTCTACCAAAAATGATTCAAAATGTCATTTGGATCGGGCCTCATGTAGAATAACCACTTTTTAAACCCTCACAGTTACCAAAATTGTCATATTTACAGAGTTTTGCTTACTCAGAAGCTTCAATTTTGACCAATTTCAGGAACAGAAATGACTTTAAACACACATATTTTAGTTGAAAAAGTAATAATTCACATCCAACAGTAATTTAAAGTCAAAAGATTAAATGTTAAAATTTCATCAATATTGACAATTTTTTGTACGTTTGACTGGTCCGGGGTCATCGTTTTTCATCATAAAATTGATTTTTTGGGCTCTACCACAAATGATACAAAATCTCATTTGGATCGGGCCTCATGTTGAATAACCACTTTTTAAACCCTCACAGTGGCCAAAATTGCCATTTATTACAGAGTTTTGCTTACTCAGAAGCTTCAATTTTGACCGATTTCAGGCACAGAAATGACTTTAAACACACATATTTTAGTTGAAAAAGTAATAATTCACATCCAACAGTAATTTAAAGTCAAAAGATTAAATGTTAAAATGTCATCAATATTGACAATTTTTTGTACGTACGACTGGTCCAGGGTCATCGTTTTTCATCACAAAATTGATTTTTTGTCCTCTACCAAAAATGATTCAAAATGAAATTTGGATCGGGCCTCATGTTGAATAACCACTTTTTAAACCCTCACAGTGACCAAAATTGCCATTTTTACAGAGTTTTCGCTTACACAAAAGCTTCAATTTTGACCAATTTCAGGCACAGAAATGACTTTAAACACACTTATTTGAGTTGAAAGAGTAATAATTCACATCCAACAGTAATTTAAAGTCAAAAGATTAAATGTTAAAATTTCATCAATATTGACAATTTTTTGTACGTTCGACTGGTCCGGGGTCATCGTTTTTCATCATAAAATTGATTTTTTGGGCTCTACCAAAAATGATTCAAAATGTCATTTGGATCGGGCCTCATGTAGAATAACCACTTTTTAAACCCTCACAGTTACCAAAATTGTCATATTTACAGAGTTTTGCTTACTCAGAAGCTTCAATTTTGACCAATTTCAGGAACAGAAATGACTTTAAACACACATATTTTAGTTGAAAAAGTAATAATTCACATCCAACAGTAATTTAAAGTCAAAAGATTAAATGTTAAAATTTCATCAATATTGACAATTTTTTGTACGTTTGACTGGTCCGGGGTCATCGTTTTTCATCATAAAATTGATTTTTTGGGCTCTACCACAAATGATACAAAATCTCATTTGGATCGGGCCTCATGTTGAATAACCACTTTTTAAACCCTCACAGTGGCCAAAATTGCCATTTTTACAGAGTTTTAGTTACTCAGAAGCTTCAATTTTGTCCAATTTCAGGCACAGAAATCACTTTAAACACACTTATGTTAGTTGAAAAAGTAATAATTCACATCCAACAGTCATTTAAAGTCAAAAGATTACATTTTAAAATTTCATCAATATTGTCCACTTTTTTGAACGTTCGACTGGTCCGGGGTCATCGTTTTTCATCATAAAATTGATTTTTTGGGCTCTACCAAAAATAATTCAAAATGTCATTTGGATCAGGCCTCATGTTGAATAACCACTTTTTAAACCCTCACAGTTACCAAATTTGTCATATTTACAGAGTTTTGCTTACTCAGAAGCTTCAATTTTGACCAATTTCAGGCACAGAAATTACTTTAAACACACATATTTTAGTTGAAAAAGTAATATTTCACATCCAACAGTAATTTAAAGTCAAAAGATTAAATGTTAAAATTTGATCAATATTGACAATTTTTTGAACGTTCGACTGGTCCGGGGCTATCGTTTTTTATCATAAAATTGATTTTTTTTGGACTACCAAAAATGATTCACAATGTCATTTGGATCGGGCCTCATGTTGAATAACCACTTTTTAAACCCTCACAGTGGCCAAAATTGCCATTTTTACAGAGTTTTGCTTACTCAGAAGCTTCAATTTTGTCCAATTTCAGGCACAGAAATCACTTTAAACACACTTATGTTCGTTGAAAAAGTAATAATTCACATCCAACAGTCATTTAAAGTCAAAAGATTAAATGTTAAAATGTCATCAATATTGACAATTTTGTGTATGTTCGACTGGTACGGGGTCATCGTTTTTCATCATAAAATTGATTTTTTGGGCTCTACCAAAAATGATTCAAAATGTCATTTGGATCAGGCCTCATGTAGAATAACCACTTTTTAAACCCTCACAGTTACCAAAATTGTCATATTTACAGAGTTTTGCTTACTCAGAAGCTTCAATTTTGACCAATTTCAGGAACAGAAATGACTTTAAACACACATATTTTAGTTGAAAAAGTAATAATTCACATCCAACAGTAATTTAAAGTCAAAAGATTAAATGTTAAAATTTCATCAATATTGACAATTTTTTGTACGTTCGACTGGTCCGGGGTCATCGTTTTTCATCATAAAATTGATTTTTTGGGCTCTACCAAAAATGATTCAAAATCTCATTTGGATCGGGCCTCATGTTGAATAACCACTTTTTAAACCCTCACAGTGGCCAAAATTGCCATTTTTACAGAGTTTTGCTTACTCAGAAGCTTCAATTTTGTCCAATTTCAGGCACAGAAATCACTTTAAACACACTTATGTTAGTTGAAAAAGTAATGATTCACATCCAACAGTCATTTAAAGTCAAAAGATTAAATTTTTAAATTTCATCAATATTGTCTACTTTTTTGAACGTTCGACTGGTCCGGGGTCATTGTTTTTCATCATAAAATTGATTTTTTGGGCTCTACCAAAAATAATTAAAAATGTCATTTGGATCGGGCCTCATGTTGAATAACCACTTTTTAAACCCTCACAGTTACCAAAATTGCCATTTATTACAGAGTTTTGCTTACTCAGAAGCTTCAATTTTGACCAATTTCAGGAACAGAAATGACTTTAAACACACATATTTTAGTTGAAAAAGTAATAATTCACATCCAACAGTAATTTAAAGTCAAAAGATTAAATGTTAAAATTTCATCAATATTGACAATTTTTTGTACGTTCGACTGGTCCGGGGTCATCGTTTTTCATCATAAAATTGATTTTTTGGGCTCTACCAAAAATGATTCAAAATCTCATTTGGATCGGGCCTCATGTTGAATAACCACTTTTTAAACCCTCACAGTGGCCAAAATTGCCATTTTTACAGAGTTTTGCTTACTCAGAAGCTTCAATTTTGACCAATTTCAGGCAGAGAAATGACTTTAAACACACATATTTTAGTTGAAAAAGTAATAATTCACATCCAACAGTAATTTAAAGTCAAAAGATTAAATGTTAAAATTTGATCAATATTGACAATTTTTTGAACGTTCGACTGGTCCGGGGTCATCGTTTTTCATCATAAAATTTATTTTTTTTGGACTACCAAAAATGATTAAAAATGTCATTTGGATCGGGCCTCATGTTGAATAACCACTTTTTAAACCCTCACAGTGACCAAAATTGCCATTTATTACAGAGTTTTGCTTACTCAGAAGCTTCAATTTTGACCAATTTCAGGAACAGAAATGACTTTAAACACACATATTTTAGTTGAAAAAGTAATAATTCACATCCAACAGTAATTTAAAGTCAAAAGATTAAATGTTAAAATTTCATCAATATTGACAATTTTTTGTACGTTCGACTGGTCCGGGGTCATCGTTTTTCATCATAAAATTGATTTTTTGGACTCTACCAAAAATGATTCAAAATGTCATTTGGATCGGGCCTCATGTAGAATAACCACTTTTTAAACCCTCACAGTTACCAAAATTGTCATATTTACAGAGTTTTGCTTACTCAGAAGCTTCAATTTTGACCAATTTCAGGAACAGAAATGACTTTAAACACACATATTGTAGTTGAAAAAGTAATAATTCACATCCAACAGTAATTTAAAGTCAAAAGATTAAATGTTAAAATTTCATCAATATTGACAATTTTTTGTACGTTTGACTGGTCCGGGGTCATCGTTTTTCATCATAAAATTGATTTTTTGGGCTCTACCACAAATGATACAAAATCTCATTTGGATCGGGCCTCTTGTTGAATAACCACTTTTTAAACCCTCACATTGGCCAAAATTGCCATTTTTACAGAGTTTTAGTTACTCAGAAGCTTCAATTTTGTCCAATTTCAGGCACAGAAATCACTTTAAACACACTTATGTTAGTTGAAAAAGTAATAATTCACATCCAACAGTCATTTAAAGTCAAAAGATTACATTTTAAAATTTCATCAATATTGTCCACTTTTTTGAACGTTCGACTGGTCCGGGGTCATCGTTTTTCATCATAAAATTGATTTTTTGGGCTCTACCAAAAATAATTCAAAATGTCATTTGGATCAGGCCTCATGTTGAATAACCACTTTTTAAACCCTCACAGTTACCAAATTTGTCATATTTACAGAGTTTTGCTTACTCAGAAGCTTCAATTTTGACCAATTTCAGGCACAGAAATGACTTTAAACACACATATTTTAGTTGAAAAAGTAATATTTCACATCCAACAGTAATTTAAAGTCAAAAGATTAAATGTTAAAATTTGATCAATATTGACAATTTTTTGAACGTTCGACTGGTCCGGGGCTATCGTTTTTTATCATAAAATTGATTTTTTTTGGACTACCAAAAATGATTCAAAATGTCATTTGGATCGGGCCTCATGTTGAATAACCACTTTTTAAACCCTCACAGTGGCCAAAATTGCCATTTTTACAGAGTTTTGCTTACTCAGAAGCTTCAATTTTGTCCAATTTCAGGCACAGAAATCACTTTAAACACACTTATGTTAGTTGAAAAAGTAATAATTCACATCCAACAGTCATTTAAAGTCAAAAGATTAAATGTTAAAATGTCATCAATATTGACAATTTTGTGTACGTTCGACTGGTACGGGGTCATCGTTTTTCATCATAAAATTGATTTTTTGGGCTCTACCAAAAATGATTCAAAATGTCATTTGGATCAGGCCTCATGTAGAATAACCACTTTTTAAACCCTCACAGTTACCAAAATTGTCATATTTACAGAGTTTTGCTTACTCAGAAGCTTCAATTTTGACCAATTTCAGGAACAGAAATGACTTTAAACACACATATTTTAGTTGAAAAAGTAATAATTCACATCCAACAGTAATTTAAAGTCAAAAGATTAAATGTTAAAATTTCATCAATATTGACAATTTTTTGTACGTTTGACTGGTCCGGGGTCATCGTTTTTCATCATAAAATTGATTTTTTGGGCTCTACCACAAATGATTCAAAATCTCATTTGGATCGGGCCTCATGTTGAATAACCACTTTTTAAACCCTCACAGTGGCCAAAATTGCCATTTTTACAGAGTTTTAGTTACTCAGAAGCTTCAATTTTGTCCAATTTCAGGCACAGAAATCACTTTAAACACACTTATGTTAGTTGAAAAAGTAATAATTCACATCCAACAGTCATTTAAAGTCAAAAGATTACATTTTAAAATTTCATCAATATTGTCCACTTTTTTGAACGTTCGACTGGTCCGGGGTCATCGTTTTTCATCATAAAATTGATTTTTTGGGCTCTACCAAAAATAATTCAAAATGTCATTTGGATCAGGCCTCATGTTGAATAACCACTTTTTAAACCCTCACAGTTACCAAATTTGTCATATTTACAGAGTTTTGCTTACTCAGAAGCTTCAATTTTGACCAATTTCAGGCACAGAAATGACTTTAAACACACTTATTTGAGTTGAAAAAGTAATAATTCACATCCAATAGTCATTTAAAGTCAAAAGATTAAATGTTAAAATTTGATCAATATTGACAATTTTTTGAACGTTCGACTGGTCCGGGGTCATCGTTTTTCATCATAAAATTGATTTTTTTTGGACTACCAAAAATGATTCAAAATGTCATTTGGATCGGGCCTCATGTTGAATAACCACTTTTTAAACCCTCACAGTGACCAAAATTGCCATTTATTACAGAGTTTTGCTTACTCAGAAGCTTCAATTTTGACCAATTTCAGGCACAGAAATCACTTTAAACACACATATTTTAGTTGAAAAAGTAATAATTCACATCCAACAGTAATTTAAAGTCAAAAGATTACATTTTAAAATGTCATCAATATTGTCCACTTTTTTGAACGTTCGACTGGTCCGGGGTCATCGTTTTTCATCATAAAATTGATTTTTTGGACTCTACCAAACATGATTCCAAATGTCATTTGGATCGGGCCTCATGTTGAATAACTACTTTTTAAACCCTCACATTGACCAAAATTGCCATTTATTACAGAGTTTTGCTTACTCAGAAGCTTCAATTTTGACCGATTTCAGGCACAGAAATGACTTTAAACACACATATTTTAGTTGAAAAAGTAATAATTCACATCCAACAGTAATTTAAAGTCAAAAGATTAAATGTTAAAATGTCATCAATATTGACAATTTTTTGTACGTACGACTGGTCCAGGGTCATCGTTTTTCATCACAAAATTGATTTTTTGTCCTCTACCAAAAATGATTCAAAATGAAATTTGGATCGGGCCTCATGTTGAATAACCACTTTTTAAACCCTCACAGTGACCAAAATTGCCATTTTTACAGAGTTTTCGCTTACACAAAAGCTTGAATTTTGACCAATTTCAGGCACAGAAATGACTTTAAACACACTTATTTGAGTTGAAAGAGTAATAATTCACATCCAACAGTAATTTAAAGTCAAAAGATTAAATGTTAAAATTTCATCAATATTGACAATTTTTTGTACGTTCGACTGGTCCGGGGTCATCGTTTTTCATCATAAAATTGATTTTTTGGGCTCTACCAAAAATGATTCAAAATCTCATTTGGATCGGGCCTCGTGTTGAATAACCACTTTTTAAACCCTCACAGTGGCCAAAATTGCCATTTTTACAGAGTTTTGCTTACTCAGAAGCTTCAATTTTGTCCAATTTCAGGCACAGAAATCACTTTAAACACACTTATGTTAGTTGAAAAAGTAATAATTCACATCCAACAGTCATTTAAAGTCAAAAGATTAAATTTTTAAATTTCATCAATATTGTCCACTTTTTTGAACGTTCGACTGGTCCGGGGTCATTGTTTTTCATCATAAAATTGATTTTTTGGGCTCTACCAAAAATAATTAAAAATGTCATTTGGATCGGGCCTCATGTTGAATAACCACTTTTTAAACCCTCACAGTTACCAAAATTGCCATTTATTACAGAGTTTTGCTTACTCAGAAGCTTCAATTTTGACCAATTTCAGGAACAGAAATGACTTTAAACACACATATTTTAGTTGAAAAAGTAATAATTCACATCCAACAGTAATTTAAAGTCAAAAGATTAAATGGTAAAATTTCATCAATATTGACAATTTTTTGTACGTTCGACTGGTCCGGGGTCATCGTTTTTCATCATAAAATTGATTTTTTGGGCTCTACCACAAATGATTCAAAATCTCATTTGGATCGGGCCTCATGTTGAATAACCACTTTTTAAACCCTCACAGTGGCCAAAATTGCCATTTTTACAGAGTTTTAGTTACTCAGAAGCTTCAATTTTGTCCAATTTCAGGCACAGAAATCACTTTAAACACACTTATGTTAGTTGAAAAAGTAATAATTCACATCCAACAGTCATTTAAAGTCAAAAGATTACATTTTAAAATTTCATCAATATTGTCCACTTTTTTGAACGTTCGACTGGTCCGGGGTCATCGTTTTTCATCATAAAATTGATTTTTTGGGCTCTACCAAAAATAATTCAAAATGTCATTTGGATCAGGCCTCATGTTGAATAACCACTTTTTAAACCCTCACAGTTACCAAATTTGTCATATTTACAGAGTTTTGCTTACTCAGAAGCTTCAATTTTGACCAATTTCAGGCACAGAAATGACTTTAAACACACTTATTTGAGTTGAAAAAGTAATAATTCACATCCAATAGTCATTTAAAGTCAAAAGATTAAATGTTAAAATTTGATCAATATTGACAATTTTTTGAACGTTCGACTGGTCCGGGGTAATCGTTTTTCATCATAAAATTGATTTTTTTTGGACTACCAAAAATGATTCAAAATGTCATTTGGATCGGGCCTCATGTTGAATAACCACTTTTTAAACCCTCACAGTGACCAAAATTGCCATTTATTACAGAGTTTTGCTTACTCAGAAGCTTCAATTTTGACCAATTTCAGGCACAGAAATCACTTTAAACACACATATTTTAGTTGAAAAAGTAATAATTCACATCCAACAGTAATTTAAAGTCAAAAGATTACATTTTAAAATGTCATCAATATTGTCCACTTTTTTGAACGTTCGACTGGTCCGGGGTCATCGTTTTTCATCATAAAATTGATTTTTTGGACTCTACCAAACATGATTCCAAATGTCATTTGGATCGGGCCTCATGTTGAATAACTACTTTTTAAACCCTCACATTGACCAAAATTGCCATTTATTACAGAGTTTTGCTTACTCAGAAGCTTCAATTTTGACCGATTTCAGGCACAGAAATGACTTTAAACACACATATTTTAGTTGAAAAAGTAATAATTCACATCCAACAGTAATTTAAAGTCAAAAGATTAAATGTTAAAATGTCATCAATATTGACAATTTTTTGTACGTACGACTGGTCCAGGGTCATCGTTTTTCATCACAAAATTGATTTTTTGTCCTCTACCAAAAATGATTCAAAATGAAATTTGGATCGGGCCTCATGTTGAATAACCACTTTTTAAACCCTCACAGTGACCAAAATTGCCATTTTTACAGAGTTTTCGCTTACACAAAAGCTTGAATTTTGACCAATTTCAGGCACAGAAATGACTTTAAACACACTTATTTGAGTTGAAAGAGTAATAATTCACATCCAACAGTAATTTAAAGTCAAAAGATTAAATGTTAAAATTTCATCAATATTGACAATTTTTTGTACGTTCGACTGGTCCGGGGTCATCGTTTTTCATCATAAAATTGATTTTTTGGACTCTACCAAACATGATTCCAAATGTCATTTGGATCGGGCCTCATGTTGAATTAACCACTTTTTAAACCCTCACAGTGACCAAAATTGCCATTTATTACAGAGTTTTGCTTACTCAGAAGCTTCAATTTTGACCAATTTCAGGAACAGAAATGACTTTAAACACACATATTTTAGTTGAAAAAGTAATAATTCACATCCAACAGTAATTTAAAGTCAAAAGATTAAATGTTAAAATTTCATCAATATTGACAATTTTTTGTACGTTCGACTGGTCCGGGGTCATCGTTTTTCATCATAAAATTGATTTTTTGGGCTCTACCAAAAATGATTCAAAATCTCATTTGGATCGGGCCTCATGTTGAATAACCACTTTTTAAACCCTCACAGTGGCCAAAATTGCCATTTTTACAGAGTTTTGCTTACTCAGAAGCTTCAATTTTGACCAATTTCAGGCAGAGAAATGACTTTAAACACACATATTTTAGTTGAAAAAGTAATAATTCACATCCAACAGTAATTTAAAGTCAAAAGATTAAATGTTAAAATTTGATCAATATTGACAATTTTTTGAACGTTCGACTGGTCCGGGGTCATCGTTTTTCATCATAAAATTTATTTTTTTTGGACTACCAAAAATGATTAAAAATGTCATTTGGATCGGGCCTCATGTTGAATAACCACTTTTTAAACCCTCACAGTGACCAAAATTGCCATTTATTACAGAGTTTTGCTTACTCAGAAGCTTCAATTTTGACCAATTTCAGGAACAGAAATGACTTTAAACACACATATTTTAGTTGAAAAAGTAATAATTCACATCCAACAGTAATTTAAAGTCAAAAGATTAAATGTTAAAATTTCATCAATATTGACAATTTTTTGTACGTTCGACTGGTCCGGGGTCATCGTTTTTCATCATAAAATTGATTTTTTGGGCTCTACCAAAAATGATTCAAAATGTCATTTGGATCGGGCCTCATGTAGAATAACCACTTTTTAAACCCTCACAGTTACCAAATTTGTCATATTTACAGAGTTTTGCTTACTCAGAAGCTTCAATTTTGACCAATTTCAGGCACAGAAATGACTTTAAACACACATATTTTAGTTGAAAAAGTAATATTTCACATCCAACAGTAATTTAAAGTCAAAAGATTAAATGTTAAAATTTGATCAATATTGACAATTTTTTGAACGTTCGACTGGTCTGGGGCTATCGTTTTTTATCATAAAATGGATTTTTTTTGGACTACCAAAAATGATTCAAAATGTCATTTGGATCGGGCCTCATGTTGAATAACCACTTTTTAAACCCTCACAGTGGCCAAAATTGCCATTTTTACAGAGTTTTGCTTACTCAGAAGCTTCAATTTTGTCCAATTTCAGGCACAGAAATCACTTTAAACACACTTATGTTAGTTGAAAAAGTAATAATTCACATCCAACAGTCATTTAAAGTCAAAAGATTAAATGTTAAAATGTCATCAATATTGACAATTTTGTGTACGTTCGACTGGTACGGGGTCATCGTTTTTCATCATAAAATTGATTTTTTGGGCTCTACCAAAAATGATTCAAAATGTCATTTGGATCAGGCCTCATGTAGAATAACCACTTTTTAAACCCTCACAGTTACCAAAATTGTCATATTTACAGAGTTTTGCTTACTCAGAAGCTTCAATTTTGACCAATTTCAGGAACAGAAATGACTTTAAACACATATTTTAGTTGAAAAAGTAATAATTCACATCCAACAGTAATTTAAAGTCAAAAGATTAAATGTTAAAATTTCATCAATATTGACAATTTTTTGTACGTTTGACTGGTCCGGGGTCATCGTTTTTCATCATAAAATTGATTTTTTGGGCTCTACCACAAATGATTCAAAATCTCATTTGGATCGGGCCTCATGTTGAATAACCACTTTTTAAACCCTCACAGTGGCCAAAATTGCCATTTTTACAGAGTTTTAGTTACTCAGAAGCTTCAATTTTGTCCAATTTCAGGCACAGAAATCACTTTAAACACACTTATGTTAGTTGAAAAAGTAATAATTCACATCCAACAGTCATTTAAAGTCAAAAGATTACATTTTAAAATTTCATCAATATTGTCCACTTTTTTGAACGTTCGACTGGTCCGGGGTCATCGTTTTTCATCATAAAATTGATTTTTTGGGCTCTACCAAAAATAATTCAAAATGTCATTTGGATCAGGCCTCATGTTGAATAACCACTTTTTAAACCCTCACAGTTACCAAATTTGTCATATTTACAGAGTTTTGCTTACTCAGAAGCTTCAATTTTGACCAATTTCAGGCACAGAAATGACTTTAAACACACTTATTTGAGTTGAAAAAGTAATAATTCACATCCAATAGTCATTTAAAGTCAAAAGATTAAATGTTAAAATTTGATCAATATTGACAATTTTTTGAACGTTCGACTGGTCCGGGGTCATCGTTTTTCATCATAAAATTGATTTTTTTTGGACTACCAAAAATGATTCAAAATGTCATTTGGATCGGGCCTCATGTTGAATAACCACTTTTTAAACCCTCACAGTGACCAAAATTGCCATTTATTACAGAGTTTTGCTTACTCAGAAGCTTCAATTTTGACCAATTTCAGGCACAGAAATCACTTTAAACACACATATTTTAGTTGAAAAAGTAATAATTCACATCCAACAGTAATTTAAAGTCAAAAGATTACATTTTAAAATGTCATCAATATTGTCCACTTTTTTGAACGTTCGACTGGTCCGGGGTCATCGTTTTTCATCATAAAATTGATTTTTTGGACTCTACCAAACATGATTCCAAATGTCATTTGGATCGGGCCTCATGTTGAATAACTACTTTTTAAACCCTCACATTGACCAAAATTGCCATTTATTACAGAGTTTTGCTTACTCAGAAGCTTCAATTTTGACCGATTTCAGGCACAGAAATGACTTTAAACACACATATTTTAGTTGAAAAAGTAATAATTCACATCCAACAGTAATTTAAAGTCAAAAGATTAAATGTTAAAATGTCATCAATATTGACAATTTTTTGTACGTACGACTGGTCCAGGGTCATCGTTTTTCATCACAAAATTGATTTTTTGTCCTCTACCAAAAATGATTCAAAATGAAATTTGGATCGGGCCTCATGTTGAATAACCACTTTTTAAACCCTCACAGTGACCAAAATTGCCATTTTTACAGAGTTTTTGCTTACACAAAAGCTTGAATTTTGACCAATTTCAGGCACAGAAATGACTTTAAACACACTTATTTGAGTTGAAAGAGTAATAATTCACATCCAACAGTAATTTAAAGTCAAAAGATTAAATGTTAAAATTTCATCAATATTGACAATTTTTTGTACGTTCGACTGGTCCGGGGTCATCGTTTTTCATCATAAAATGGATTTTTTGGGCTCTACCAAAAATGATTCAAAATCTCATTTGGATCGGGCCTCGTGTTGAATAACCACTTTTTAAACCCTCACAGTGGCCAAAATTGCCATTTTTACAGAGTTTTGCTTACTCAGAAGCTTCAATTTTGTCCAATTTCAGGCACAGAAATCACTTTAAACACACTTATGTTAGTTGAAAAAGTAATAATTCACATCCAACAGTCATTTAAAGTCAAAAGATTAAATTTTAAAATTTCATCAATATTGTCCACTTTTTTGAACGTTCGACTGGTCCGGGGTCATTGTTTTTCATCATAAAATTGATTTTTTGGGCTCTACCAAAAATAATTAAAAATGTCATTTGGATCGGGCCTCATGTTTAATAACCACTTTTTAAACCCTCACAGTTACCAAATTTGTCATATTTACAGAGTTTTGCTTACTCAGAGGCTTCAATTTTGACCAATTTCAGGCACAGAAATGACTTTAAACACACATATTTTAGTTGAAAAAGTAATAATTCACATCCAACAGTAATTTAAAGTCAAAAGATTAAATGTTAAAATTTGATCAATATTGACAATCTTATGAACGTTCGACTGGTCCGGGGTCATCGTTTTTCATCATAAAATTGATTTTTTGGGCTCTACCAAAAATGATTCAAAATGTCATTTGGATCGGGCCTCATGTAGAATAACCACTTTTTAAACCCTCACAGTTACCAACATTGTCATATTTACAGAGTTTTGCTTACTCAGAAGCTTCAATTTTGACCAATTTCAGGAACAGAAATGACTTTAAACACACATATTTTAGTTGAAAAAGTAATAATTCACATCCAACAGTAATTTAAAGTCAAAAGATTAAATGTTAAAATTTCATCAATATTGACAATTTTTTGTACGTTTGACTGGTCCGGGGTCATCGTTTTTCATCATAAAATTGATTTTTTGGGCTCTACCACAAATGATTCAAAATCTCATTTGGATCGGGCCTCATGTTGAATAACCACTTTTTAAACCCTCACAGTGGCCAAAATTGCCATTTTTACAGAGTTTTAGTTACTCAGAAGCTTCAATTTTGTCCAATTTCAGGCACAGAAATCACTTTAAACACACTTATGTTAGTTGAAAAAGTAATAATTCACATCCAACAGTCATTTAAAGTCAAAAGATTACATTTTAAAATTTCATCAATATTGTCCACTTTTTTGAACGTTCGACTGGTCCGGGGTCATCGTTTTTCATCATAAAATTGATTTTTTGGGCTCTACCAAAAATAATTCAAAATGTCATTTGGATCAGGCCTCATGTTGAATAACCACTTTTTAAACCCTCACAGTTACCAAATTTGTCATATTTACAGAGTTTTGCTTACTCAGAAGCTTCAATTTTGACCAATTTCAGGCACAGAAATGACTTTAAACACACATATTTTAGTTGAAAAAGTAATATTTCACATCCAACAGTAATTTAAAGTCAAAAGATTAAATGTTAAAATTTGATCAATATTGACAATTTTTTGAACGTTCGACTGGTCCGGGGCTATCGTTTTTTATCATAAAATTGATTTTTTTTGGACTACCAAAAATGATTCAAAATGTCATTTGGATCGGGCCTCATGTTGAATAACCACTTTTTAAACCCTCACAGTGGCCAAAATTGCCATTTTTACAGAGTTTTGCTTACACAGAAGCTTCAATTTTGTCCAATTTCAGGCACAGAAATCACTATAAACACACTTATGTTAGTTGAAAAAGTAATAATTCACATCCAACAGTCATTTAAAGTCAAAAGATTAAATGTTAAAATGTCATCAATATTGACAATTTTTTGTACGTACGACTGGTCCAGGGTCATCGTTTTTCATCACAAAATTGATTTTTTGTCCTCTACCAAAAATGATTCAAAATGAAATTTGGATCGGGCCTCATGTTGAATAACCACTTTTTAAACCCTCACAGTGACCAAAATTGCCATTTTTACAGAGTTTTCGCTTACACAAAAGCTTCAATTTTGACCAATTTCAGGCACAGAAATGACTTTAAACACACTTATTTGAGTTGAAAGAGTAATAATTCACATCCAACAGTAATTTAAAGTCAAAAGATTAAATGTTAAAATTTCATCAATATTGACAATTTTTTGTACGTTCGACTGGTCCGGGGTCATCGTTTTTCATCATAAAATTGATTTTTTGGGCTCTACCAAAAATGATTCAAAATGTCATTTGGATCGGGCCTCATGTAGAATAACCACTTTTTAAACCCTCACAGTTACCAAAATTGTCATATTTACAGAGTTTTGCTTACTCAGAAGCTTCAATTTTGACCAATTTCAGGAACAGAAATGACTTTAAACACACATATTTTAGTTGAAAAAGTAATAATTCACATCCAACAGTAATTTAAAGTCAAAAGATTAAATGTTAAAATTTCATCAATATTGACAATTTTTTGTACGTTTGACTGGTCCGGGGTCATCGTTTTTCATCATAAAATTGATTTTTTGGGCTCTACCACAAATGATACAAAATCTCATTTGGATCGGGCCTCATGTTGAATAACC
The DNA here is from genome assembly GCF_964261635.1 of Lissotriton helveticus. NCBI lineage: Eukaryota > Metazoa > Chordata > Amphibia > Caudata > Salamandridae > Lissotriton > Lissotriton helveticus. The sequence continues at coordinate 1,074,334,544 of NC_136063.1, read as the reverse complement.
ACTTTTTAAACCCTCACAGTGGCCAAAATTGCCATTTATTACAGAGTTTTGCTTACTCAGAAGCTTCAATTTTGACCGATTTCAGGCACAGAAATGACTTTAAACACACATATTTTAGTTGAAAAAGTAATAATTCACATCCAACAGTAATTTAAAGTCAAAAGATTAAATGTTAAAATGTCATCAATATTGACAATTTTTTGTACGTACGACTGGTCCAGGGTCATCGTTTTTCATCACAAAATTGATTTTTTGTCCTCTACCAAAAATAATTCAAAATGAAATTTGGATCGGGCCTCATGTTGAATAACCACTTTTTAAACCCTCACAGTGACCAAAATTGCCATTTTTACAGAGTTTTCGCTTACACAAAAGCTTCAATTTTGACCAATTTCAGGCACAGAAATGACTTTAAACACACTTATTTGAGTTGAAAGAGTAATAATTCACATCCAACAGTAATTTAAAGTCAAAAGATGAAATGTTAAAATTTCATCAATATTGACAATTTTTTGTACGTTCGACTGGTCCGGGGTCATCGTTTTTCATCATAAAATTGATTTTTTGGGCTCTACCAAAAATGATTCAAAATGTCATTTGGATCGGGCCTCATGTAGAATAACCACTTTTTAAACCCTCACAGTTACCAAAATTGTCATATTTACAGAGTTTTGCTTACTCAGAAGCTTCAATTTTGACCAATTTCAGGAACAGAAATGACTTTAAACACACATATTTTAGTTGAAAAAGTAATAATTCACATCCAACAGTAATTTAAAGTCAAAAGATTAAATGTTAAAATTTCATCAATATTGACAATTTTTTGTACGTTTGACTGGTCCGGGGTCATAGTTTTTCATCATAAAATTGATTTTTTGGGCTCTACCACAAATGATACAAAATCTCATTTGGATCGGGCCTCATGTTGAATAACCACTTTTTAAACCCACACAGTGGCCAAAATTGCCATTTTTACAGAGTTTTAGTTACTCAGAAGCTTCAATTTTGACCAATTTCAGGCACGGAAATGACTTTAAACACACTTATTTGAGTTGAAAAAGTAATAATTCACATCCAATAGTCATTTAAAGTCAAAAGATTAAATGTTAAAATTTGATCAATATTGACAATTTTTTGAACGTTCGACTGGTCCGGGGTCATCGTTTTTCATCATAAAATTGATTTTTTTTGGACTACCAAAAATGATTCAAAATGTCATTTGGATCGGGCCTCATGTTGAATAACCACTTTTTAAACCCTCACAGTGACCAAAATTGCCATTTATTACAGAGTTTTGCTTACTCAGAAGCTTCAATTTTGACCAATTTCAGGCACAGAAATCACTTTAAACACACATATTTTAGTTGAAAAAGTAATAATTCACATCCAACAGTAATTTAAAGTCAAAAGATTACATTTTAAAATGTCATCAATATTGTCCACTTTTTTGAACGTTCGACTGCTCCGGGGTCATCGTTTTTCATCATAAAATTGATTTTTTGGACTCTACCAAACATGATTCCAAATGTCATTTGGATCGGGCCTCATGTGTAATAACTACTTTTTAAACCCTCACATTGACCAAAATTGCCATTTATTACAGAGTTTTGCTTACTCAGAAGCTTCAATTTTGACCGATTTCAGGCACAGAAATGACTTTAAACACACATATTTTAGTTGAAAAAGTAATAATTCACATCCAACAGTAATTTAAAGTCAAAAGATTAAATGTTAAAATGTCATCAATATTGACAATTTTTTGTACGTACGACTGGTCCAGGGTCATCGTTTTTCATCACAAAATTGATTTTTTGTCCTCTACAAAAAATGATTCAAAATGAAATTTGGATCGGGCCTCATGTTGAATAACCACTTTTTAAACCCTCACAGTGACCAAAATTGCCATTTTTACAGAGTTTTCGCTTACACAAAAGCTTGAATTTTGACCAATTTCAGGCACAGAAATGACTTTAAACACACTTATTTGAGTTGAAAGAGTAATAATTCACATCCAACAGTAATTTAAAGTCAAAAGATTAAATGTTAAAATTTCATCAATATTGACAATTTTTTGTACGTTCGACTGGTCCGGGGTCATCGTTTTTCATCATAAAATTGATTTTTTGGGCTCTACCAAAAATGATTCAAAATCTCATTTGGATCGGGCCTCGTGTTGAATAACCACTTTTTAAACCCTCACAGTGGCCAAAATTGCCATTTTTACAGAGTTTTGCTTACTCAGAAGCTTCAATTTTGTCCAATTTCAGGCACAGAAATCACTTTAAACACACTTATGTTAGTTGAAAAAGTAATAATTCACATCCAACAGTCATTTAAAGTCAAAAGATTAAATTTTTAAATTTCATCAATATTGTCCACTTTTTTGAACGTTCGACTGGTCCGGGGTCATTGTTTTTCATCATAAAATTGATTTTTTGGGCTCTACCAAAAATAATTAAAAATGTCATTTGGATCGGGCCTCATGTTGAATAACCACTTTTTAAACCCTCACAGTTACCAAATTTGTCATATTTACAGAGTTTTGCTTACTCAGAAGCTTCAATTTTGACCAATTTCAGGCACAGAAATGACTTTAAACACACATATTTTAGTTGAAAAAGTAATATTTCACATCCAACAGTAATTTAAAGTCAAAAGATTAAATGTTAAAATTTGATCAATATTGACAATTTTTTGAACGTTCGACTGGTCCGGGGCTATCGTTTTTTATCATAAAATTGATTTTTTTTGGACTACCAAAAATGATTCAAAATGTCATTTGGATCGGGCCTCATGTTGAATAACCACTTTTTAAACCCTCACAGTGGCCAAAATTGCCATTTTTACAGAGTTTTGCTTACACAGAAGCTTCAATTTTGTCCAATTTCAGGCACAGAAATCACTTTAAACACACTTATGTTAGTTGAAAAAGTAATAATTCACATCCAACAGTCATTTAAAGTCAAAAGATTAAATGTTAAAATGTCATCAATATTGACAATTTTTTGTACGTTCGACTGGTACGGGGTCATCGTTTTTCATCATAAAATTGATTTTTTGGGCTCTACCAAAAATTATTCAAAATGTCATTTGGATCGGGCCTCATGTAGAATAACCACTTTTTAAACCCTCACAGTTACCAAAATTGTCATATTTACAGAGTTTTGCTTACTCAGAAGCTTCAATTTTGACCAATTTCAGGCACAGAAATGACTTTAAACACACTTATTTGAGTTGAAAAAGTAATAATTCACATCCAATAGTCATTTAAAGTCAAAAGATTAAATGTTAAAATTTGATCAATATTGACAAATTTTTGAACGTTCGACTGGTCCGGGGTCATCGTTTTTCATCATAAAATTGATTTTTTTTGGACTACCAAAAATGATTCAAAATGTCATTTGGATCGGGCCTCATGTTGAATAACCACTTTTTAAACCCTCACAGTGACCAAAATTGCCATTTATTACAGAGTTTTGCTTACTCAGAAGCTTCAATTTTGACCAATTTCAGGCACAGAAATCACTTTAAACACACATATTTTAGTTGAAAAAGTAATAATTCACATCCAACAGTAATTTAAAGTCAAAAGATTACATTTTAAAATTTCATCAATATTGTCCACTTTTTTGAACGTTCGACTGGTCCGGGGTCATCGTTTTTCATCATAAAATTGATTTTTTGGACTCTACCAAACATGATTCCAAATGTCATTTGGATCGGGCCTCATGTTGAATAACTACTTTTTAAACCCTCACATTGACCAAAATTGCCATTTATTACAGAGTTTTGCTTACTCAGAAGCTTCAATTTTGACCGATTTCAGGCACAGAAATGACTTTAAACACACATATTTTAGTTGAAAAAGTAATAATTCACATCCAACAGTAATTTAAAGTCAAAAGATTAAATGTTAAAATGTCATCAATATTGACAATTTTTTGTACGTACGACTGGTCCAGGGTCATCGTTTTTCATCACAAAATTGATTTTTTGTCCTCTACCAAAAATGATTCAAAATGAAATTTGGATCGGGCCTCATGTTGAATAACCACTTTTTAAACCCTCACAGTGACCAAAATTGCCATTTTTACAGAGTTTTCGCTTACACAAAAGCTTCAATTTTGACCAATTTCAGGCACAGAAATGACTTTAAACACACTTATTTGAGTTGAAAAAGTAATAATTCACATCCAACAGTAATTTAAAGTCAAAAGATTAAATGTTAAAATTTCATCAATATTGACAATTTTTTGTACGTTCGACTGGTCCGGGGTCATCGTTTTTCATCATAAAATTGATTTTTTGGGCTCTACCAAAAATGATTCAAAATCTCATTTGGATCGGGCCTCATGTTGAATAACCACTTTTTAAACCCTCACAGTGGCCAAAATTGCCATTTTTACAGAGTTTTGCTTACTCAGAAGCTTCAATTTTGTCCAATTTCAGGCACAGAAATCACTTTAAACACACTTATGTTAATTGAAAAAGTAATGATTCACATCCAACAGTCATTTAAAGTCAAAAGATTAAATTTTTAAATTTCATCAATATTGTCCACTTTTTTGAACGTTCGACTGGTCCGGGGTCATTGTTTTTCATCATAAAATTGATTTTTTGGGCTCTACCAAAAATAATTAAAAATGTCATTTGGATCGGGCCTCATGTTGAATAACCACTTTTTAAACCCTCACAGTTACCAAAATTGCCATTTATTACAGAGTTTTGCTTACTCAGAAGCTTCAATTTTGACCAATTTCAGGAACAGAAATGACTTTAAACACACATATTTTAGTTGAAAAAGTAATAATTCACATCCAACAGTAATTTAAAGTCAAAAGATTAAATGGTAAAATTTCATCAATATTGACAATTTTTTGTACGTTCGACTGGTCCGGGGTCATCGTTTTTCATCATAAAATTGATTTATTGGGCTCTACCAAAAATGATTCAAAATCTCATTTGGATCGGGCCTCATGTTGAATAACCACTTTTTAAACCCTCACAGTGGCCAAAATTGCCATTTTTACAGAGTTTTGCTTACTCAGAAGCTTCAATTTTGACCAATTTCAGGCACAGAAATGACTTTAAACACACTAATTTTAGTTGAAAAAGTAATAATTCACATCCAACAGTCATTTAAAGTCAAAAGATTAAATGTTAAAATTTCATCAATATTGACCCCCTTTTTGAACGTTCGACTGGTCCGGGGTCATCGTTTTTCATCATAAAATAGATTTTTTGGACTCTACCAAACATGATTCCAAATGTCATTTGGATCGGGCCTCATGTTGAATTAACCACTTTTTAAACCCTCACAGTGACCAAAATTGCCATTTATTACAGAGTTTTGCTTACTCAGAAGCTTCAATTTTGACCAATTTCAGGAACAGAAATGACTTTAAACACACATATTTTAGTTGAAAAAGTAATAATTCACATCCAACAGTAATTTAAAGTCAAAAGATTAAATGTTAAAATTTCATCAATATTGACAATTTTTTGTACGTTCGACTGGTCCGGGGTCATCGTTTTTCATCATAAAATTGATTTTTTTTGGACTACCAAAAATGATTAAAAATGTCATTTGGATCGGGCCTCATGTTGAATAACCACTTTTTAAACCCTCACAGTGACCAAAATTGCCATTTATTACAGAGTTTTGCTTACTCAGAAGCTTCAATTTTGACCAATTTCAGGAACAGAAATGACTTTAAACACACATATTTTAGTTGAAAAAGTAATAATTCACATCCAACAGTAATTTAACGTCAAAAGATTAAATGTTAAAATTTCATCAATATTGACAATTTTTTGTACGTTCGACTGGTCCGGGGTCATCGTTTTTCATCATAAAATTGATTTTTTGGGCTCTACCAAAAATGATTCAAAATGTCATTTGGATCGGGCCTCATGTAGAATAACCACTTTTTAAACCCTCACAGTTACCAAAATTGTCATATTTACAGAGTTTTGCTTACTCAGAAGCTTCAATTTTGACCAATTTCAGGAACAGAAATGACTTTAAACACACATATTTTAGTTGAAAAAGTAATAATTCACATCCAACAGTAATTTAAAGTCAAAAGATTAAATGTTAAAATTTCATCAATATTGACAATTTTTTGTACGTTTGACTGGTCCGGGGTCATCGTTTTTCATCATAAAATTGATTTTTTGGGCTCTACCAAAAATAATTCAAAATGTCATTTGGATCAGGCCTCATGTTGAATAACCACTTTTTAAACCCTCACAGTTACCAAATTTGTCATATTTACAGAGTTTTGCTTACTCAGAAGCTTCAATTTTGACCAATTTCAGGCACAGAAATGACTTTAAACACACATATTTTAGTTGAAAAAGTAATATTTCACATCCAACAGTAATTTAAAGTCAAAAGATTAAATGTTAAAATTTGATCAATATTGACAATTTTTTGAACGTTCGACTGGTCCGGGGCTATCGTTTTTTATCATAAAATTGATTTTTTTTGGACTACCAAAAATGATTCAAAATGTCATTTGGATCGGGCCTCATGTTGAATAACCACTTTTTAAACCCTCACAGTGGCCAAAATTGCCATTTTTACAGAGTTTTGCTTACTCAGAAGCTTCAATTTTGTCCAATTTCAGGCACAGAAATCACTTTAAACACACTTATGTTAGTTGAAAAAGTAATAATTCACATCCAACAGTCATTTAAAGTCAAAAGATTAAATGTTAAAATTTCATCAATATTGACCACTTTTTTGAACGTTCGACTTGTCCGGGGTCATCGTTTTTCATCATAAAATTGATTTTTTGGACTCTACCAAAAATGATTCAAAATGTCATTTGGATCGGGCCTCATGTTGAATAACCACTTTTTAAACCCACACAGTGATCAAAATTGCCATTTTTGCAGAGTTTTGCTTACTCAGAAGCTTCAATTTTGACCAATTTCCGGCACAGAAATGACTTTAAACACACATATTTCAGTTGAAAAAGTAATAATTCACATCCAACAGAAATTTAAAGTCAAAAGATTAAATGTTAAAATTTGATCAATATTGACAATTTTTTGAACGTTCGACTGGTCTGGGGTCATCGTTTTTCATCATAAAATTGATTTTTTTTGGACTACCAAAAATGATTCAAAATGTCATTTGGATCGGGCCTCATGTTGAATAACCACTTTTTAAACCCTCACAGTGACCAAAATTGCCATTTATTACAGAGTTTTGCTTACTCAGAAGCTTCAATTTTGACCAATTTCAGGCACAGAAATCACTTTAAACACACATATTTTAGTTGAAAAAGTAATAATTCACATCCAACAGTAATTTAAAGTCAAAAGATTACATTTTAAAATGTCATCAATATTGTCCACTTTTTTGAACGTTCGACTGGTCCGGGGTCATCGTTTTTCATCATAAAATTGATTTTTTGGACTCTACCAAACATGATTCCAAATGTCATTTGGATCGGGCCTCATGTTGAATAACTACTTTTTAAACCCTCACATTGACCAAAATTGCCATTTATTACAGAGTTTTGCTTACTCAGAAGCTTCAATTTTGACCGATTTCAGGCACAGAAATGACTTTAAACACACATATTTTAGTTGAAAAAGTAATAGTTCACATCCAACAGTAATTTTAAGTCAAAAGATTAAATGTTAAAATGTCATCAATATTGACAATTTTTTGTACGTACGACTGGTCCAGGGTCATCGTTTTTCATCACAAAATTGATTTTTTGTCCTCTACCAAAAATGATTCAAAATGAAATTTGGATCGGGCCTCATGTTGAATAACCACTTTTTAAACCCTCACAGTGACCAAAATTGCCATTTTTACAGAGTTTTCGCTTACACAAAAGCTTGAATTTTGACCAATTTCAGGCACAGAAATGACTTTAAACACACTTATTTGAGTTGAAAGAGTAATAATTCACATCCAACAGTAATTTAAAGTCAAAAGATTAAATGTTAAAATTTCATCAATATTGACAATTTTTTGTACGTTCGACTGGTCCGGGGTCATCGTTTTTCATCATAAAATTGATTTTTTGGGCTCTACCAAAAATGATTCAAAATGTCATTTGGATCGGGCCTCATGTTGAATAACCACTTTTTAAACCCTCACAGTGACCAAAATTGCCATTTTTACAGAGTTTTCGCTTACTCATAAGCTTCAATTTTGACCAATTTCAGGCACAGAAATGACTTTAAACACGCTTATTTTAGTTGAAAAAGTAATAATTCACATCCAACAGTAATTTAAGTCAAAAGATTAAATGTTAAAATGTCATCAATATTTTTTTTTTAATTTTGTTTAATTTTTTTTTTATTAATGTTATTTAAAAAAATTTTAAATTTTGAATAATTTTTTTGATTATTTTTTTATTATCATTTTTTTTCTTAATTGTTTTTTTCTTTCCACTTTTTTTAGTTGAAAAAGTAATAATTCACATCCAACAGTCATTTAAAGTTAAAAGATTAAATGCTAAAATTTCATCAATATTGACCACTTTTTTTAACGTTCGACTTGTCCGGGGTCATTGTTTTTCATCATAAAATTGATTTTTTGGACTCTACCAAAAATAATTAAAAATGTCATTTGGATCGGGCCTCATGTTGAATAAACACTTTTTAAACCCTCACAGTGACCAAAATTGCCATTTTTACAGAGTTTTGCTTACTCAGAAGCTTCAATTTTGACCAATTTCAGGCACAGAAATGACTTTAAACACACATATTTTAGTTGAAAAAGTAATAATTCACATCCAACAGTAATTTAAAGTCAAAAGATTAAATGTTAAAATGTGATCAATATTGACAATTTTTTGTACGTTCGACTGGTCCGGGGTCATCGTTTTTCATCATAAAATGGATTTTTTGGGCTCTACCAAAAATGATTCAAAATGTCATTTGGATCGGGCCTCATGTTGAATAACCACTTTTTAAACCCTCACAGTGGCCAAAATTGCCATTTTTACAGGGTTTTGCTTACGCAGAAGCTTCAATTTTGTCCAATTTCAGGCACAGAAATCACTTTAACCGCTTCAGCGCGGCACGAATTTTCGCGCTGTGCTGAGCGTTCTAAGAAACGGGTGTGGTCGTGACGGAACGGTTCCGTCAGGAGCACAGCTCAACCGTCGCTCATGACGGAACCGTACCGTCATGAGCATCGAAGGGGTTAAACACACTTATATTAGTTGAAAAAGTAATAATTCACATCCAACAGTCATTTAAAGTCAAAAGATTACATTTAAAAATTTCATCAATATTGTCCACTTTTTTGAACGTTCGACTGGTCGGGGGTCATTGTTTTTCATCATAAAATTGATTTTTTGGGCCCTACCAAATATAATTCAAAATGTCATTTGGATCGGGCCTCATGTTGAATAACCACTTTTTAAACCCTCACAGTTACCAAATTTGTCATATTTACAGAGTTTTGCTTACTCAGAAGCTTCAATTTTGACCAATTTCAGGCACAGAAATGACTTTAAACACACATATTTTAGTTGAAAAAGTAATAATTCACATCCAACAGTAATTTAAAGTCAAAAGATTAAATGTTAAAATTTGATCAATATTGACAATTTTTTGAACGTTCGACTGGTCCGGGGTCATCGTTTTTCATCATAAAATTGATTTTTTTTGGACTCTACCAAACATGATTCCAAATGTCATTTTGATCGGGCCTCATGTTGAATAACTACTTTTAAACCCTCACATTGACCAAAATTGCCATTTATTACAGAGTTTTGCTTACTCAGAAGCTTCAATTTTGACCGATTTCAGGCACAGAAATGACTTAAAACACACATATTTGAGTTGAAAAAGTAAGAATTCACATCCAACAGTAATTTAAAGTCAAAAGATTAAATGTTAAAATTTCATCAATATTGACAATTTTTTGTACGTTCGACTGGTCCGGGGTCATCGTTTTTCATCATAAAATTGATTTTTTGGGCTCTACAAAAAATGATTCAAAATCTCATTTGGATCGGGCCTCATGTTGAATAACCACTTTTTAAACCCTCACAGTGACCAACATTGCCATTTATTACAGAGTTTTGCTTACTCAGAAGTTTCAATTTTGACCAATTTCAGGAACAGAAATGACTTTAAACACACATATTTTAGTTGAAAAAGTAATAATTCACATCCAACAGTAATTTAAAGTCAAAAGATTAAATGTTAAAATTTCATCAATATTGACAATTTTTTGTACGTTCGACTGGTCCGGGGTCATCGTTTTTCATCATAAAATTGATTTTTTTTTGGCTCTACCAAAAATGATTCAAAATGTCATTTGGATCGGGCCTCATGTTGAATAACCACTTTTTAAACCCTCACAGTGACCAAAATTGCCATTTTTACAGAGTTTTCGCTTACTCAAAAGCTTCAATTTTGACCAATTTCAGGCACAGAAATGACTTTAAACACACTTATTTTAGTTGAAAAAGTAATAATTCACATCCAACAGTAATTTAAAGTCAAAAGATTAAATGTTAAAATTTCATCAATATTGACAATTTTTTGTACGTTCGACACTTATTTTAGTTGAAAAAGTAATAATTCACATCCAACAGTAATTTAAGTCAAAAGATTAAATGTTAAAATGTCATCAATATATTTTTTTTTAATTTTGTTTAATTTTTTTTTCTTAATGTTATTTTAAATTTTTTTAAATTTTGAATAATTATTTTTTTTATTATCATTTTTTTCTTAATTTTTTTTTCTTTCCACTTTTTTTAGTTGAAAAAGTAATAATTCACATCCAACAGTCATTTAAAGTTAAAAGATTAAATGCTAAAATGTCATCAATATTGACCACTTTTTTTAACGTTCGACTTGTCCGGGGTCATTGTTTTTCATCATAAAATTGGTTTTTGGACTCTACCAAAAATAATTAAAAATGTCATTTGGATCGGGCCTCATGTTGAATAAACACTTTTTAAACCCTCACAGTGACCAAAATTGCCATTTTTACAGAGTTTTGCTTACTCAGAAGCTTCAATTTTGACCGATTTCAGGCACAGAAATGACTTTAAACACACATATTTTAGTTGAAAAAGTAATAATTCACATCCAACAGTAATTTAAAGTCAAAAGATTAAATGTTAAAATGTCATCAATATTGACAATTTTTTGTACGTACGACTGGTCCAGGGTCATCGTTTTTCATCACAAAATTGATTTTTTGTCCTCTACAAAAAATGATTCAAAATGAAATTTGGATCGGGCCTCATGTTGAATAACCACTTTTTAAACCCTCACAGTGACCAAAATTGCCATTTTTACAGAGTTTTCGCTTACACAAAAGCTTGAATTTTGACCAATTTCAGGCACAGAAATGACTTTAAACACACTTATTTGAGTTGAAAGAGTAATAATTCACATCCAACAGTAATTTAAAGTCAAAAGATTAAATGTTAAAATTTCATCAATATTGACAATTTTTTGTACGTTCGACTGGTCCGGGGTCATCGTTTTTCATCATAAAATTGATTTTTTGGGCTCTACCAAAAATGATTCAAAATCTCATTTGGATCGGGCCTCGTGTTGAATAACCACTTTTTAAACCCTCACAGTGGCCAAAATTGCCATTTTTACAGAGTTTTGCTTACTCAGAAGCTTCAATTTTGTCCAATTTCAGGCACAGAAATCACTTTAAACACACTTATGTTAGTTGAAAAAGTAATAATTCACATCCAACAGTCATTTAAAGTCAAAAGATTAAATTTTTAAATTTCATCAATATTGTCCACTTTTTTGAACGTTCGACTGGTCCGGGGTCATTGTTTTTCATCATAAAATTGATTTTTTGGGCTCTACCAAAAATAATTAAAAATGTCATTTGGATCGGGCCTCATGTTGAATAACCACTTTTTAAACCCTCACAGTTACCAAATTTGTCATATTTACAGAGTTTTGCTTACTCAGAAGCTTCAATTTTGACCAATTTCAGGCACAGAAATGACTTTAAACACACATATTTTAGTTGAAAAAGTAATATTTCACATCCAACAGTAATTTAAAGTCAAAAGATTAAATGTTAAAATTTGATCAATATTGACAATTTTTTGAACGTTCGACTGGTCCGGGGCTATCGTTTTTTATCATAAAATTGATTTTTTTTGGACTACCAAAAATGATTCAAAATGTCATTTGGATCGGGCCTCATGTTGAATAACCACTTTTTAAACCCTCACAGTGGCCAAAATTGCCATTTTTACAGAGTTTTGCTTACACAGAAGCTTCAATTTTGTCCAATTTCAGGCACAGAAATCACTTTAAACACACTTATGTTAGTTGAAAAAGTAATAATTCACATCCAACAGTCATTTAAAGTCAAAAGATTAAATGTTAAAATGTCATCAATATTGACAATTTTTTGTACGTTCGACTGGTACGGGGTCATCGTTTTTCATCATAAAATTGATTTTTTGGGCTCTACCAAAAATTATTCAAAATGTCATTTGGATCGGGCCTCATGTAGAATACCACTTTTTAAACCCTCACAGTTACCAAAATTGTCATATTTACAGAGTTTTGCTTACTCAGAAGCTTCAATTTTGACCAATTTCAGGCACAGAAATGACTTTAAACACACTTATTTGAGTTGAAAAAGTAATAATTCACATCCAATAGTCATTTAAAGTCAAAAGATTAAATGTTAAAATTTGATCAATATTGACAAATTTTTGAACGTTCGACTGGTCCGGGGTCATCGTTTTTCATCATAAAATTGATTTTTTTTGGACTACCAAAAATGATTCAAAATGTCATTTGGATCGGGCCTCATGTTGAATAACCACTTTTTAAACCCTCACAGTGACCAAAATTGCCATTTATTACAGAGTTTTGCTTACTCAGAAGCTTCAATTTTGACCAATTTCAGGCACAGAAATCACTTTAAACACACATATTTTAGTTGAAAAAGTAATAATTCACATCCAACAGTAATTTAAAGTCAAAAGATTACATTTTAAAATTTCATCAATATTGTCCACTTTTTTGAACGTTCGACTGGTCCGGGGTCATCGTTTTTCATCATAAAATTGATTTTTTGGACTCTACCAAACATAATTCCAAATGTCATTTGGATCGGGCCTCATGTTGAATAACTACTTTTTAAACCCTCACATTGACCAAAATTGCCATTTATTACAGAGTTTTGCTTACTCAGAAGCTTCAATTTTGACCGATTTCAGGCACAGAAATGACTTTAAACACACATATTTTAGTTGAAAAAGTAATAATTCACATCCAACAGTAATTTAAAGTCAAAAGATTAAATGTTAAAATGTCATCAATATTGACAATTTTTTGTACGTACGACTGGTCCAGGGTCATCGTTTTTCATCACAAAATTGATTTTTTGTCCTCTACCAAAAATGATTCAAAATGAAATTTGGATCGGGCCTCATGTTGAATAACCACTTTTTAAACCCTCACAGTGACCAAAATTGCCATTTTTACAGAGTTTTCGCTTACACAAAAGCTTCAATTTTGACCAATTTCAGGCACAGAAATGACTTTAAACACACTTATTTGAGTTGAAAAAGTAATAATTCACATCCAACAGTAATTTAAAGTCAAAAGATTAAATGTTAAAATTTCATCAATATTGACAATTTTTTGTACGTTCGACTGGTCCGGGGTCATCGTTTTTCATCATAAAATTGATTTTTTGGGCTCTACCAAAAATGATTCAAAATCTCATTTGGATCGGGCCTCATGTTGAATAACCACTTTTTAAACCCTCACAGTGGCCAAAATTGCCATTTTTACAGAGTTTTGCTTACTCAGAAGCTTCAATTTTGTCCAATTTCAGGCACAGAAATCACTTTAAACACACTTATGTTAATTGAAAAAGTAATGATTCACATCCAACAGTCATTTAAAGTCAAAAGATTAAATTTTTAAATTTCATCAATATTGTCCACTTTTTTGAACGTTCGACTGGTCCGGGGTCATTGTTTTTCATCATAAAATTGATTTTTTGGGCTCTACCAAAAATAATTAAAAATGTCATTTGGATCGGGCCTCATGTTGAATAACCACTTTTTAAACCCTCACAGTTACCAAAATTGCCATTTATTACAGAGTTTTGCTTACTCAGAAGCTTCAATTTTGACCAATTTCAGGAACAGAAATGACTTTAAACACACATATTTTAGTTGAAAAAGTAATAATTCACATCCAACAGTAATTTAAAGTCAAAAGATTAAATGGTAAAATTTCATCAATATTGACAATTTTTTGTACGTTCGACTGGTCCGGGGTCATTGTTTTTCATCATAAAATTGATTTATTGGGCTCTACCAAAAATGATTCAAAATCTCATTTGGATCGGGCCTCATGTTGAATAACCACTTTTTAAACCCTCACAGTGGCCAAAATTGCCATTTTTACAGAGTTTTGCTTACTCAGAAGCTTCAATTTTGACCAATTTCAGGCACAGAAATGACTTTAAACACACTAATTTTAGTTGAAAAAGTAATAATTCACATCCAACAGTCATTTAAAGTCAAAAGATTAAATGTTAAAATTTCATCAATATTGACCCCCTTTTTGAACGTTCGACTGGTCCGGGGTCATCGTTTTTCATCATAAAATAGATTTTTTGGACTCTACCAAACATGATTCCAAATGTCATTTGGATCGGGCCTCATGTTGAATTAACCACTTTTTAAACCCTCACAGTGACCAAAATTGCCATTTATTACAGAGTTTTGCTTACTCAGAAGCTTCAATTTTGACCAATTTCAGGAACAGAAATGACTTTAAACACACATATTTTAGTTGAAAAAGTAATAATTCACATCCAACAGTAATTTAAAGTCAAAAGATTAAATGTTAAAATTTCATCAATATTGACAATTTTTTGTACGTTCGACTGGTCCGGGGTCATCGTTTTTCATCATAAAATTGATTTTTTTTGGACTACCAAAAATGATTAAAAATGTCATTTGGATCGGGCCTCATGTTGAATAACCACTTTTTAAACCCTCACAGTGACCAAAATTGCCATTTATTACAGAGTTTTGCTTACTCAGAAGCTTCAATTTTGACCAATTTCAGGAACAGAAATGACTTTAAACACACATATTTTAGTTGAAAAAGTAATAATTCACATCCAACAGTAATTTAAAGTCAAAAGATTAAATGTTAAAATTTCATCAATATTGACAATTTTTTGTACGTTCGACTGGTCCGGGGTCATCGTTTTTCATCATAAAATTGATTTTTTGGGCTCTACCAAAAATGATTCAAAATGTCATTTGGATCGGGCCTCATGTAGAATAACCACTTTTTAAACCCTCACAGTTACCAAAATTGTCATATTTACAGAGTTTTGCTTACTCAGAAGCTTCAATTTTGACCAATTTCAGGAACAGAAATGACTTTAAACACACATATTTTAGTTGAAAAAGTAATAATTCACATCCAACAGTAATTTAAAGTCAAAAGATTAAATGTTAAAATTTCATCAATATTGACAATTTTTTGTACGTTTGACTGGTCCGGGGTCATCGTTTTTCATCATAAAATTGATTTTTTGGGCTCTACCAAAAATAATTCAAAATGTCATTTGGATCAGGCCTCATGTTGAATAACCACTTTTTAAACCCTCACAGTTACCAAATTTGTCATATTTACAGAGTTTTGCTTACTCAGAAGCTTCAATTTTGACCAATTTCAGGCACAGAAATGACTTTAAACACACATATTTTAGTTGAAAAAGTAATATTTCACATCCAACAGTAATTTAAAGTCAAAAGATTAAATGTTAAAATTTGATCAATATTGACAATTTTTTGAACGTTCGACTGGTCCGGGGCTATCGTTTTTTATCATAAAATTGATTTTTTTTGGACTACCAAAAATGATTCAAAATGTCATTTGGATCGGGCCTCATGTTGAATAACCACTTTTTAAACCCTCACAGTGGCCAAAATTGCCATTTTTACAGAGTTTTGCTTACTCAGAAGCTTCAATTTTGTCCAATTTCAGGCACAGAAATCACTTTAAACACACTTATGTTAGTTGAAAAAGTAATAATTCACATCCAACAGTCATTTAAAGTCAAAAGATTAAATGTTAAAATTTCATCAATATTGACCACTTTTTTGAACGTTCGACTTGTCCGGGGTCATCGTTTTTCATCATAAAATTGATTTTTTGGACTCTACCAAAAATGATTCAAAATGTCATTTGGATCGGGCCTCATGTTGAATAACCACTTTTTAAACCCACACAGTGATCAAAATTGCCATTTTTGCAGAGTTTTGCTTACTCAGAAGCTTCAATTTTGACCAATTTCCGGCACAGAAATGACTTTAAACACACATATTTCAGTTGAAAAAGTAATAATTCACATCCAACAGAAATTTAAAGTCAAAAGATTAAATGTTAAAATTTGATCAATATTGACAATTTTTTGAACGTTCGACTGGTCTGGGGTCATCGTTTTTCATCATAAAATTGATTTTTTTTGGACTACCAAAAATGATTCAAAATGTCATTTGGATCGGGCCTCATGTTGAATAACCACTTTTTAAACCCTCACAGTGACCAAAATTGCCATTTATTACAGAGTTTTGCTTACTCAGAAGCTTCAATTTTGACCAATTTCAGGCACAGAAATCACTTTAAACACACATATTTTAGTTGAAAAAGTAATAATTCACATCCAACAGTAATTTAAAGTCAAAAGATTACATTTTAAAATGTCATCAATATTGTCCACTTTTTTGAACGTTCGACTGGTCCGGGGTCATCGTTTTTCATCATAAAATTGATTTTTTGGACTCTACCAAACATGATTCCAAATGTCATTTGGATCGGGCCTCATGTTGAATAACTACTTTTTAAACCCTCACATTGACCAAAATTGCCATTTATTACAGAGTTTTGCTTACTCAGAAGCTTCAATTTTGACCGATTTCAGGCACAGAAATGACTTTAAACACACATATTTTAGTTGAAAAAGTAATAGTTCACATCCAACAGTAATTTTAAGTCAAAAGATTAAATGTTAAAATGTCATCAATATTGACAATTTTTTGTACGTACGACTGGTCCAGGGTCATCGTTTTTCATCACAAAATTGATTTTTTGTCCTCTACCAAAAATGATTCAAAATGAAATTTGGATCGGGCCTCATGTTGAATAACCACTTTTTAAACCCTCACAGTGACCAAAATTGCCATTTTTACAGAGTTTTCGCTTACACAAAAGCTTGAATTTTGACCAATTTCAGGCACAGAAATGACTTTAAACACACTTATTTGAGTTGAAAGAGTAATAATTCACATCCAACAGTAATTTAAAGTCAAAAGATTAAATGTTAAAATTTCATCAATATTGACAATTTTTTGTACGTTCGACTGGTCCGGGGTCATCGTTTTTCATCATAAAATTGATTTTTTGGGCTCTACCAAAAATGATTCAAAATGTCATTTGGATCGGGCCTCATGTTGAATAACCACTTTTTAAACCCTCACAGTGACCAAAATTGCCATTTTTACAGAGTTTTCGCTTACTCATAAGCTTCAATTTTGACCAATTTCAGGCACAGAAATGACTTTAAACACGCTTATTTTAGTTGAAAAAGTAATAATTCACATCCAACAGTAATTTAAGTCAAAAGATTAAATGTTAAAATGTCATCAATATTTTTTTTTTAATTTTGTTTAATTTTTTTTTTATTAATGTTATTTAAAAAATTTTTAAATTTTGAATAATTTTTTTGATTATTTTTTTATTATCATTTTTTTTCTTAATTGTTTTTTTCTTTCCACTTTTTTTAGTTGAAAAAGTAATAATTCACATCCAACAGTCATTTAAAGTTAAAAGATTAAATGCTAAAATTTCATCAATATTGACCACTTTTTTTAACATTCGACTTGTCCGGGGTCATCGTTTTTCATCATAAAATGGATTTTTTGGGCTCTACCAAAAATGATTCAAAATGTCATTTGGATCGGGCCTCATGTTGAATAACCACTTTTTAAACCCTCACAGTGGCCAAAATTGCCATTTTTACAGGGTTTTGCTTACGCAGAAGCTTCAATTTTGTCCAATTTCAGGCACAGAAATCACTTTAACCGCTTCAGCGCGGCACGAATTTTCGCGCTGTGCTGAGCGTTCTAAGAAACGGGTGTGGTCGTGACGGAACGGTTCCGTCAGGAGCACAGCTCAACCGTCGCTCATGACGGAACCGTACCGTCATGAGCATCGAAGGGGTTAAACACACTTATATTAGTTGAAAAAGTAATAATTCACATCCAACAGTCATTTAAAGTCAAAAGATTACATTTAAAAATTTCATCAATATTGTCCACTTTTTTGAACGTTCGACTGGTCGGGGGTCATTGTTTTTCATCATAAAATTGATTTTTTGGGCCCTACCAAATATAATTCAAAATGTCATTTGGATCGGGCCTCATGTTGAATAACCACTTTTTAAACCCTCACAGTTACCAAATTTGTCATATTTACAGAGTTTTGCTTACTCAGAAGCTTCAATTTTGACCAATTTCAGGCACAGAAATGACTTTAAACACACATATTTTAGTTGAAAAAGTAATAATTCACATCCAACAGTAATTTAAAGTCAAAAGATTAAATGTTAAAATTTGATCAATATTGACAATTTTTTGAACGTTCGACTGGTCCGGGGTCATCGTTTTTCATCATAAAATTGATTTTTTTTGGACTCTACCAAACATGATTCCAAATGTCATTTTGATCGGGCCTCATGTTGAATAACTACTTTTAAACCCTCACATTGACCAAAATTGCCATTTATTACGGAGTTTTGCTTACTCAGAAGCTTCAATTTTGACCGATTTCAGGCACAGAAATGACTTAAAACACACATATTTGAGTTGAAAAAGTAAGAATTCACATCCAACAGTAATTTAAAGTCAAAAGATTAAATGTTAAAATTTCATCAATATTGACAATTTTTTGTACGTTCGACTGGTCCGGGGTCATCGTTTTTCATCATAAAATTGATTTTTTGGGCTCTACAAAAAATGATTCAAAATCTCATTTGGATCGGGCCTCATGTTGAATAACCACTTTTTAAACCCTCACAGTGACCAACATTGCCATTTATTACAGAGTTTTGCTTACTCAGAAGTTTCAATTTTGACCAATTTCAGGAACAGAAATGACTTTAAACACACATATTTTAGTTGAAAAAGTAATAATTCACATCCAACAGTAATTTAAAGTCAAAAGATTAAATGTTAAAATTTCATCAATATTGACAATTTTTTGTACGTTCGACTGGTCCGGGGTCATCGTTTTTCATCATAAAATTGATTTTTTTTTGGCTCTACCAAAAATGATTCAAAATGTCATTTGGATCGGGCCTCATGTTGAATAACCACTTTTTAAACCCTCACAGTGACCAAAATTGCCATTTTTACAGAGTTTTCGCTTACTCAAAAGCTTCAATTTTGACCAATTTCAGGCACAGAAATGACTTTAAACACACTTATTTTAGTTGAAAAAGTAATAATTCACATCCAACAGTAATTTAAAGTCAAAAGATTAAATGTTAAAATGTCATCAATATTGACAATTTTTTGTACGTTCGACACTTATTTTAGTTGAAAAAGTAATAATTCACATCCAACAGTAATTTAAGTCAAAAGATTAAATGTTAAAATGTCATCAATATATTTTTTTTTAATTTTGTTAAATTTTTTTTTCTTAATGTTATTTTAAATTTTTTTAAATTTTGAATAATTATTTTTTTTATTATCATTTTTTTCTTAATTTTTTTTTCTTTCCACTTTTTTTAGTTGAAAAAGTAATAATTCACATCCAACAGTCATTTAAAGTTAAAAGATTAAATGCTAAAATGTCATCAATATTGACCACTTTTTTTAACGTTCGACTTGTCCGGGGTCATTGTTTTTCATCATAAAATTGATTTTTTGGACTCTACCAAAAATAATTAAAAATGTCATTTGGATCGGGCCTCATGTTGAATAAACACTTTTTAAACCCTCACAGTGACCAAAATTGCCATTTTTACAGAGTTTTGCTTACTCAGAAGCTTCAATTTTGACCAATTTCAGGCACAGAAATGACTTTAAACACACATATTTTAGTTGAAAAAGTAATAATTCACATCCAACAGTAATTTAAAGTCAAAAGATTAAATGTTAAAATGTGATCAATATTGACAATTTTTTGTACGTTCGACTGGTCCGGGGTCATCGTTTTTCATCATAAAATTGATTTTTTGGGCTCTACCAAAAATGATTCAAAATGTCATTTGAATCGGGCCTCATGTAGAATAACCACTTTGTAAACCCTCACAGTTACCAAAAGTGTCATATTTACCAAGTTTTGCTTACTTAGAAGCTTCATTTTTGACCAATTTCAGGCACAGAAATCACTTTAAACACACTAATTTTAGTTGAAAAGTAATAATTCACATCCAACAGTCATTTAAAGTCAAAAGATTAAATGTTAAAATTTCATCAATATTGACAATTTTTTGTACGTTCGACTGGTCCAGGGTCGTCGTTTTTCATCATAAAATTGTTTTTTTTGGCCTCTACCAAAAATGATTCAAAATGTCATTTGGATCGGGCCTCATGTTGAATAACCACTTTTTAAACCCTCACAGTGACCAAAATTGCCATTTTTACAGAGTTTTCACTTACTCAAAAGCTTCAATTTTGACCAATTTCAGGCACAGAAATGACTTTAAACACACTTATTTGAGTTGAAAAAGTAAAAATTCACATCCAACAGTAATTTAAAGTCAAAAGATTAAATGTTAAAATTTCATCAATATTGACAATTTTTTGTACGTTCGACTGGTCCGGGGTCATCGTTTTTCATCATAAAATTGATTTTTTGGACTCTACCAAACATGATTCCAAATGTCATTTGGATCGGGCCTCATGTTGAATAACTACTTTTTAAACCCTCACATTGACCAAAATTGCCATTTATTACAGAGTTTTGCTTACTCAGAAGCTTCAATTTTGACCGATTTCAGGCACAGAAATGACTTTAAACACACATATTTTAGTTGAAAAAGTAATAATTCACATCCAACAGTAATTTAAAGTCAAAAGATTAAATGATAAAATTTCATCAATATTGACAATTTTTTGTACGTTCGACTGGTCCAGGGTCATCGTTTTTCATCATAAAATTGATTTTTTGGCCTCTACCAAAAATGATTCAAAATGTCATTTGGATCGGGCATCATGTTGAATAACCACTTTTTAAACCCTCACAGTGACCAAAATTGCCATTTTTACAGAGTTTTCGCTTACTCAAAAGCTTCAATTTTGACCAATTTCAGGCACAGAAATGACTTTAAACACTCTAATTTGAGTTGAAAAAGTAATAATTCACATCCAACAGTAATTTAAAGTCAAAAGATTAAATGTTAAAATTTCATCAATTTTGACAATTTTTTGTACGTTCGACTGGTCCGGGGTCATCGTTTTTCATCATAAAATTGATTTTTTGGGCTCTACCAAAAATTATTCAAAATCTCATTTGGATCGGGCCTCATGTTGAATAAACACTTTTTAAACCCTCACAGTGGCCAAAATTGCCATTTTTACAGAGTTTTGCTTACTCAG
This sequence comes from Lissotriton helveticus, assembly GCF_964261635.1. Lineage (NCBI taxonomy): Eukaryota > Metazoa > Chordata > Amphibia > Caudata > Salamandridae > Lissotriton > Lissotriton helveticus. The sequence continues at coordinate 1,074,312,912 of NC_136063.1, read as the reverse complement.
AAGCTTCAATTTTGTCCAATTTCAGGCACAAAAATCACTTTAAACACACTTATGTTAGTTGAAAAAGTTATAATTCACATCCAACAGTCATTTAAAGTCAAAAGATTAAATTTTCAAATTTCATCAATATTGTACACTTTTTTGAACGTTCGACTGGTCCGGGGTCATCGTTTTTCATCATAAAATTGATTTTTTGTGCTCTACCAAAAATAATTCAAAATGTCATTTGGATCAGGCCTCATGTTGAATAACCACTTTTTAAACCCTCACAGTTACCAAATTTGTCATATTTACAGAGTTTTGCTTACTCAGAGCTTCAATTTTGACCAATTTCAGGCACAGAAATGACTTTAAACACACATATTTTAGTTGAAAAAGTAATAATTCACATCCAACAGTAATTTAAAGTCAAAAGATTAAATGTTAAAATTTGATCAATATTGACAATTTTTTGAACGTTCGACTGGTCCGGGGTTATCGTTTTTCATCATAAAATTGATTTTTTTTGGACTACCAAAAATGATTCAAAATGTCATTTGGATCGGGCCTCATGTTGAATAACCACTTTTTAAACCCTCACAGTGGCCAAAATTGCCATTTTTACAGAGTTTTGCTTACTCAGAAGCTTCAATTTTGACCAATTTCAGGAACAGAAATGACTTTAAACACACATATTTTAGTTGAAAAAGTAATATTTCACATCCAACAGTAATTTAAAGTCAAAAGATTAAATGTTAAAATTTCATCAATAGTGACAATTTTTTGTACGTTCGACTGGTCCGGGGTCATCGTTTTTCATCATAAAATTGATTTTTTGGGCTCTACCAAAAATTATTCAAAATGTCATTTGGATCGGGCCTCATGTAGAATAACCACTTTTTAAACCCTCACAGTTACCAAAATTGTCATATTTACAGAGTTTTGCTTACTCAGAAGCTTCATTTTTGACCAATTTCAGGCACAGAAATGACTTTAAACACACTTATTTGAGTTGAAAAAGTAATAATTCACATCCAATAGTAATTTAAGGTCAAAAGATTAAATGTTAAAATTTGATCAATATTGACAATTTTTTGAACGTTCGACTGGTCCGGGGTCATCGTTTTTCATCATAAAATTGATTTTTTGGACTCTACCAAACATGATTCCAAATGTCATTTGGATCGGGCCTCATGTTGAATAACTACTTTTTAAACCCTCACATTGACCAAAATTGCCATTTATTACAGAGTTTTGCTTACTCAGAAGCTTCAATTTTGACCGATTTCAGGCACAGAAATGACTTTAAACACACATATTTTAGTTGAAAAAGTAATAATTCACATCCAACAGTAATTTAAAGTCAAAAGATTAAATGTTAAAATTTCATCAATTTTGACAATTTTTTGTACGTTCGACTGGTCCGGGGTCATCGTTTTTCATCATAAAATTGATTTTTTGGGCTCTACCAAAAATGATTCAAAATCTCATTTGGATCGGGCCTCATGTTGAATAAACACTTTTTAAACCCTCACAGTGGCCAAAATTGCCATTTTTACAGAGTTTTGCTTACTCAGAAGCTTCAATTTTGTCCAATTTCAGGCACAGAAATCACTTTAAACACACTTATGTTAGTTGAAAAAGTAATAATTCACATCCAACAGTCATTTAAAGTCAAAATATAAAATTTTAAAATTTCATCAATATTCTCCACTTTTTTAACGTTTGACTGGTCCGGGGTCGACGTTTTTCATCATAAAATTGATTTTTTGGGCTCTACCAAAAATAATTCAAAATGTCATTTGGATCGGGCCTCATGTTGAATAACCACTTTTTAAACCCTCACAGTGGCCAAAATTGCCATTTTTACAGAGTTTTGCTTACTCAGAAGCTTCAATTTTGTCCAATTTCAGGCACAAAAATCACTTTAAACACACTTATGTTAGTTGAAAAAGTAATAATTCACATCCAACAGTCATTTAAAGTCAAAAGATTAAATTTTAAAATTTCATCAATATTGTACACTTTTTTGAACGTTCGACTGGTCCGGGGTCATCGTTTTTCATCATAAAATTGATTTTTTGTGCTCTACCAAAAATAATTCAAAATGTCATTTGGATCAGGCCTCATGTTGAATAACCACTTTTTAAACCCTCACAGTTACCAAATTTGTCATATTTACAGAGTTTTGCTTACTCAGAGCTTCAATTTTGACCAATTTCAGGCACAGAAATGACTTTAAACACACATATTTTAGTTGAAAAAGTAATAATTCACATCCAACAGTAATTTAAAGTCAAAAGATTAAATGTTAAAATTTGATCAATATTGACAATTTTTTGAACGTTCGACTGGTCCGGGGTTATCGTTTTTCATCATAAAATTGTTTTTTTTTGGACTACCAAAAATGATTCAAAATGTCATTTGGATCGGGCCTCATGTTGAATAACCACTTTTTAAACCCTCACAGTGGCCAAAATTGCCATTTTTACAGAGTTTTGCTTACTCAGAAGCTTCAATTTTGACCAATTTCAGGAACAGAAATGACTTTAAACACACATATTTTAGTTGAAAAAGTAATATTTCACATCCAACAGTAATTTAAAGTCAAAAGATTAAATGTTAAAATTTCATCAATAGTGACAATTTTTTGTACGTTCGACTGGTCCGGGGTCATCGTTTTTCATCATAAAATTGATTTTTTGGGCTCTACCAAAAATTATTCAAAATGTCATTTGGATCGGGCCTCATGTAGAATAACCACTTTTTAAACCCTCACAGTTACCAAAATTGTCATATTTACAGAGTTTTGCTTACTCAGAAGCTTCATTTTTGACCAATTTCAGGCACAGAAATGACTTTAAACACACTTATTTGAGTTGAAAAAGTAATAATTCACATCCAATAGTAATTTAAAGTCAAAAGATTAAATGTTAAAATTTGATCAATATTGACAATTTTTTGAACGTTCAACTGGTCCGGGGTCATCGTTTTTCATCATAAAATTGATTTTTTTTGGACTACCAAAAATGATTCAAAATGTCATTTGGATCGGGCCTCATGTTGAATAACCACTTTTTAAACCCTCACAGTGACGAAAATTGCCATTTATTACAGAGTTTTGCTTACCAGAAGATTCAATTTTGACCAATTTCAGGCACAGAAATCACTTTAAACACACTAATTTTAGTTGAAAAAGTAATAATTCACATCCAACAGTCATTTAAAGTAAAAAGATTAAATGTTAAAATTTCATCAATATTGACCACTTTTTTGAACGTTCGACTGGTCCGGGGTCATCGTTTTTCATCATAAAATTGATTTTTTGGACTCTACCAAACATGATTCCAAATGTCATTTGGATCGGGCCTCATGTTGAATAACTACTTTTTAAACCCTCACATTGACCATAATTGCCATTTATTACAGAGTTTTGCTTACTCAGAAGCTTCAATTTTGACCGATTTCAGGCACAGAAATGACTTTAAACACACATATTTTAGTTGAAAAAGTAATAATTCACATCCAACAGTAATTTAAAGTCAAAAGATTAAATGTCAAAATTTCATCAATATTGACAATGTTTTGTACGTTCGACTGGTCCAGGGTCATCGTTTTTCATCACAAAATTGATTTTTTGGCATCTACCAAAAATGATTCAAAATGTCATTTGGATCGGGCCTCATGTTGAATAACCACTTTTTAAACCCTCACAGTGACCAAAATTGCCATTTATTACAGAGTTTTGCTTACTCAGAAGATTCAATTTTGACCAATTTCAGGCACAGAAATGACTTTAAACACACTTATTTGAGTTGAAAAAGTAATAATTCACATCCAACAGTAATTTAAAGTCAAAAGATTAAATGTTAAAATTTGATCAATATTGACAATTTTTTGAACGTTCGACTGGTCCGGGGTCATCGTTTTTCATCATAAAATTGATTTTTTTCGACTACCAAAAATGATTCAAAATGTCATTTGGATCGGGCCTCATGTTGAATAACCACTTTTTAAACCCTCACAGTGACCAAAATTGCCATTTATTACAGAGTTTTGCTTACTCAGAAGCTTCAATTTTGACCAATTTCAGGAACAGAAATGACTTTAAACACACATATTTTAGTTGAAAAAGTAATAATTCAAATCCAACAGTAATTTAAAGTCAAAAGATTAAATGTTAAAATTTCATCAATATTGACAATTTTTTGTACGTTCGACTGGTCGGGGTCATCGTTTTTCATCATAAAATTGATTTTTTGGACTCTACCAAAAATGATTCAAAATATCATTTGGATCGGGCCTCATGTAGAATAACCACTTTTTAAACCCTCACAGTGACCAAAATTGTCATATTTACAGAGTTTTGCTTACTCAGAAGCTTCAATTTTGACCAATTTCAGGAACAGAAATGACTTTAAACACACATATTTTAGTTGAAAAAGTAATAATTCACATCCAACAGTAATTTAAAGTCAAAAGATTAAATGTTAAAATTTCATCAATATTGACAATTTTTTGTACGTTCGACTGGTCCGGGGTCATCGTTTTTCATCATAAAATTGATTTTTTGGGCTCTACCAAAAATGATTCAAAATCTCATTTGGATCGGGCCTCATGTTGAATAACCACTTTTTAAACCCTCACAGTGGCCAAAATTGCCATTTTTACAGAGTTTTGCTTACTCAGAAGCTTCAATTTTGTCCAATTTCAGGCACAGAAATCACTTTAATCACACTTATGTTAGTTGAAAAAGTAATAATTCACATCCAACAGTCATTTAAAGTAAAAAGATTAAATTTTAAAATTTCATCAATATTGTCCACTTTTTTGAACGTTCGACTGGTCCGGGGTCATCGTTTTTCATCACAAAATTGATTTTTTGGCATCTACCAAAAATGATTCAAAATGTCATTTGGATCGGGCCTCATGTTGAATAACCACTTTTTAAACCCTCACAGTGACCAAAATTGCCATTTATTACAGAGTTTTGCTTACTCAGAAGATTCAATTTTGACCAATTTCAGGCACAGAAATGACTTTAAACACACTTATTTGAGTTGAAAAAGTAATAATTCACATCCAACAGTAATTTAAAGTCAAAAGATTAAATGTTAAAATTTGATCAATATTGACAATTTTTTGAACGTTCGACTGGTCCGGGGTCATCGTTTTTCATCATAAAATTGATTTTTTTTTTGGACTACCAAAAATGATTCAAAATGTCATTTGGATCGGGCCTCATGTTGAATAACCACTTTTTAAACCCTCACAGTGGCCAAAATTGCCATTTTTACAGAGTTTTGCTTACTCAGAAGCTTCAATTTTGTCCAATTTCAGGCACAGAAATCACTTTAAACACACTTATGTTAGTTGAAAAAGTAATAATTCACATCCAACAGTCATTTAAAGTCAAAAGATTAAATTTTAAAATTTCATCAATATTGACAATTTTTTGAACGTTCGACTGGTCCGGGGTCATCGTTTTTCATCATAAAATTGATTTTTTGGACTCTACCAAACATGATTCCAAATGTCATTTGTATCGGGCATCATGTTGAATAACCACTTTTTAAACCCTCACAGTGACCAAAATTGCCATTTTTACAGAGTTTTCACTTACTCAAAAGCTTCAATTTTGACCAATTTCAGGCACAGAAATGACTTTAAACACACTTATTTGAGTTGAAAAAGTAAAAATTCACATCCAACAGTAATTTAAAGTCAAAAGATTAAATGTTAAAATTTCATCAATATTGACAATTTTTTGTACGTTCGACTGGTCCGGGGTCATCGTTTTTCATCATAAAATTGATTTTTTGGACTCTACCAAACATGATTCCAAATGTCATTTGGATCGGGCCTCATGTTGAATAACTACTTTTTAAACCCTCACATTGACCAAAATTGCCATTTATTACAGAGTTTTGCTTACTCAGAAGCTTCAATTTTGACCGATTTCAGGCACAGAAATGACTTTAAACACACATATTTTAGTTGAAAAAGTAATAATTCAAATCCAACAGTAATTTAAAGTCAAAAGATTAAATGTTAAAATTTCATCAATATTGACAATTTTTTGTACGTTCGACTGGTCGGGGTCATCGTTTTTCATCATAAAATTGATTTTTTGGACTCTACCAAAAATGATTCAAAATATCATTTGGATCGGGCCTCATGTAGAATAACCACTTTTTAAACCCTCACAGTGACCAAAATTGTCATATTTACAGAGTTTTGCTTACTCAGAAGCTTCAATTTTGACCAATTTCAGGAACAGAAATGACTTTAAACACACATATTTTAGTTGAAAAAGTAATAATTCACATCCAACAGTAATTTAAAGTCAAAAGATTAAATGTTAAAATTTCATCAATATTGACAATTTTTTGTACGTTCGACTGGTCCGGGGTCATCGTTTTTCATCATAAAATTGATTTTTTGGGCTCTACCAAAAATGATTCAAAATCTCATTTGGATCGGGCCTCATGTTGAATAACCACTTTTTAAACCCTCACAGTGGCCAAAATTGCCATTTTTACAGAGTTTTGCTTACTCAGAAGCTTCAATTTTGTCCAATTTCAGGCACAGAAATCACTTTAATCACACTTATGTTAGTTGAAAAAGTAATAATTCACATCCAACAGTCATTTAAAGTAAAAAGATTAAATTTTAAAATTTCATCAATATTGTCCACTTTTTTGAACGTTCGACTGGTCCGGGGTCATCGTTTTTCATCACAAAATTGATTTTTTGGCATCTACCAAAAATGATTCAAAATGTCATTTGGATCGGGCCTCATGTTGAATAACCACTTTTTAAACCCTCACAGTGACCAAAATTGCCATTTATTACAGAGTTTTGCTTACTCAGAAGATTCAATTTTGACCAATTTCAGGCACAGAAATGACTTTAAACACACTTATTTGAGTTGAAAAAGTAATAATTCACATCCAACAGTAATTTAAAGTCAAAAGATTAAATGTTAAAATTTGATCAATATTGACAATTTTTTGAACGTTCGACTGGTCCGGGGTCATCGTTTTTCATCATAAAATTGATTTTTTTTTTGGACTACCAAAAATGATTCAAAATGTCATTTGGATCGGGCCTCATGTTGAATAACCACTTTTTAAACCCTCACAGTGGCCAAAATTGCCATTTTTACAGAGTTTTGCTTACTCAGAAGCTTCAATTTTGTCCAATTTCAGGCACAGAAATCACTTTAAACACACTTATGTTAGTTGAAAAAGTAATAATTCACATCCAACAGTCATTTAAAGTCAAAAGATTAAATTTTAAAATTTCATCAATATTGACAATTTTTTGAACGTTCGACTGGTCCGGGGTCATCGTTTTTCATCATAAAATTGATTTTTTGGACTCTACCAAACATGATTCCAAATGTCATTTGTATCGGGCATCATGTTGAATAACCACTTTTTAAACCCTCACAGTGACCAAAATTGCCATTTTTACAGAGTTTTCACTTACTCAAAAGCTTCAATTTTGACCAATTTCAGGCACAGAAATGACTTTAAACACACTTATTTGAGTTGAAAAAGTAAAAATTCACATCCAACAGTAATTTAAAGTCAAAAGATTAAATGTTAAAATTTCATCAATATTGACAATTTTTTGTACGTTCGACTGGTCCGGGGTCATCGTTTTTCATCATAAAATTGATTTTTTGGACTCTACCAAACATGATTCCAAATGTCATTTGGATCGGGCCTCATGTTGAATAACTACTTTTTAAACCCTCACATTGACCAAAATTGCCATTTATTACAGAGTTTTGCTTACTCAGAAGCTTCAATTTTGACCGATTTCAGGCACAGAAATGACTTTAAACACACATATTTTAGTTGAAAAAGTAATAATTCACATCCAACAGTAATTTAAAGTCAAAAGATTAAATGATAAAATTTCATCAATATTGACAATTTTTTGTACGTTCGACTGGTCCAGGGTCATCGTTTTTCATCATAAAATTGATTTTTTGGCCTCTACCAAAAATGATTCAAAATGTCATTTGGATCGGGCATCATGTTGAATAACCACTTTTTAAACCCTCACAGTGACCAAAATTGCCATTTTTACAGAGTTTTCGCTTACTCAAAAGCTTCAATTTTGACCAATTTCAGGCACAGAAATGACTTTAAACACTCTAATTTGAGTTGAAAAAGTAATAATTCACATCCAACAGTAATTTAAAGTCAAAAGATTAAATGTTAAAATTTCATCAATTTTGACAATTTTTTTTTGTACGTTCGACTGGTCCGGGGTCATCGTTTTTCATCATAAAATTGATTTTTTGGGCTCTACCAAAAATTATTCAAAATCTCATTTGGATCGGGCCTCATGTTGAATAAACACTTTTTAAACCCTCACAGTGGCCAAAATTGCCATTTTTACAGAGTTTTGCTTACTCAGAAGCTTCAATTTTGTCCAATTTCAGGCACAAAAATCACTTTAAACACACTTATGTTAGTTGAAAAAGTAATAATTCACATCCAACAGTCATTTAAAGTCAAAAGATTAAATTTTCAAATTTCATCAATATTGTACACTTTTTTGAACGTTCGACTGGTCCGGGGTCATCGTTTTTCATCATAAAATTGATTTTTTGTGCTCTACCAAAAATAATTCAAAATGTCATTTGGATCAGGCCTCATGTTGAATAACCACTTTTTAAACCCTCACAGTTACCAAATTTGTCATATTTACAGAGTTTTGCTTACTCAGAGCTTCAATTTTGACCAATTTCAGGCACAGAAATGACTTTAAACACACATATTTTAGTTGAAAAAGTAATAATTCACATCCAACAGTAATTTAAAGTCAAAAGATTAAATGTTAAAATTTCATCAATAGTGACAATTTTTTGTACGTTCGACTGGTCCGGGGTCATCGTTTTTCATCATAAAATTGATTTTTTGGGCTCTACCAAAAATTATTCAAAATGTCATTTGGATCGGGCCTCATGTAGAATAACCACTTTTTAAACCCTCACAGTTACCAAAATTGTCATATTTACAGAGTTTTGCTTACTCAGAAGCTTCATTTTTGACCAATTTCAGGCACAGAAATGACTTTAAACACACTTATTTGAGTTGAAAAAGTAATAATTCACATCCAATAGTAATTTAAGGTCAAAAGATTAAATGTTAAAATTTGATCAATATTGACAATTTTTTGAACGTTCGACTGGTCCGGGGTCATCGTTTTTCATCATAAAATTGATTTTTTGGACTCTACCAAACATGATTCCAAATGTCATTTGGATCGGGCCTCATGTTGAATAACTACTTTTTAAACCCTCACATTGACCAAAATTGCCATTTATTACAGAGTTTTGCTTACTCAGAAGCTTCAATTTTGACCGATTTCAGGCACAGAAATGACTTTAAACACACATATTTTAGTTGAAAAAGTAATAATTCACATCCAACAGTAATTTAAAGTCAAAAGATTAAATGTTAAAATTTCATCAATTTTGACAATTTTTTGTACGTTCGACTGGTCCGGGGTCATCGTTTTTCATCATAAAATTGATTTTTTGGGCTCTACCAAAAATGATTCAAAATCTCATTTGGATCGGGCCTCATGTTGAATAAACACTTTTTAAACCCTCACAGTGGCCAAAATTGCCATTTTTACAGAGTTTTGCTTACTCAGAAGCTTCAATTTTGTCCAATTTCAGGCACAGAAATCACTTTAAACACACTTATGTTAGTTGAAAAAGTAATAATTCACATCCAACAGTCATTTAAAGTCAAAATATAAAATTTTAAAATTTCATCAATATTCTCCACTTTTTTAACGTTTGACTGGTCCGGGGTCGACGTTTTTCATCATAAAATTGATTTTTTGGGCTCTACCAAAAATAATTCAAAATGTCATTTGGATCGGGCCTCATGTTGAATAACCACTTTTTAAACCCTCACAGTGGCCAAAATTGCCATTTTTACAGAGTTTTGCTTACTCAGAAGCTTCAATTTTGTCCAATTTCAGGCACAAAAATCACTTTAAACACACTTATGTTAGTTGAAAAAGTAATAATTCACATCCAACAGTCATTTAAAGTCAAAAGATTAAATTTTAAAATTTCATCAATATTGTACACTTTTTTGAACGTTCGACTGGTCCGGGGTCATCGTTTTTCATCATAAAATTGATTTTTTGTGCTCTACCAAAAATAATTCAAAATGTCATTTGGATCAGGCCTCATGTTGAATAACCACTTTTTAAACCCTCACAGTTACCAAATTTGTCATATTTACAGAGTTTTGCTTACTCAGAGCTTCAATTTTGACCAATTTCAGGCACAGAAATGACTTTAAACACACATATTTTAGTTGAAAAAGTAATAATTCACATCCAACAGTAATTTAAAGTCAAAAGATTAAATGTTAAAATTTGATCAATATTGACAATTTTTTGAACGTTCGACTGGTCCGGGGTTATCGTTTTTCATCATAAAATTGTTTTTTTTTTGGACTACCAAAAATGATTCAAAATGTCATTTGGATCGGGCCTCATGTTGAATAACCACTTTTTAAACCCTCACAGTGGCCAAAATTGCCATTTTTACAGAGTTTTGCTTACTCAGAAGCTTCAATTTTGACCAATTTCAGGAACAGAAATGACTTTAAACACACATATTTTAGTTGAAAAAGTAATATTTCACATCCAACAGTAATTTAAAGTCAAAAGATTAAATGTTAAAATTTCATCAATAGTGACAATTTTTTGTACGTTCGACTGGTCCGGGGTCATCGTTTTTCATCATAAAATTGATTTTTTGGGCTCTACCAAAAATTATTCAAAATGTCATTTGGATCGGGCCTCATGTAGAATAACCACTTTTTAAACCCTCACAGTTACCAAAATTGTCATATTTACAGAGTTTTGCTTACTCAGAAGCTTCATTTTTGACCAATTTCAGGCACAGAAATGACTTTAAACACACTTATTTGAGTTGAAAAAGTAATAATTCACATCCAATAGTAATTTAAAGTCAAAAGATTAAATGTTAAAATTTGATCAATATTGACAATTTTTTGAACGTTCAACTGGTCCGGGGTCATCGTTTTTCATCATAAAATTGATTTTTTTTGGACTACCAAAAATGATTCAAAATGTCATTTGGATCGGGCCTCATGTTGAATAACCACTTTTTAAACCCTCACAGTGACGAAAATTGCCATTTATTACAGAGTTTTGCTTACCAGAAGATTCAATTTTGACCAATTTCAGGCACAGAAATCACTTTAAACACACTAATTTTAGTTGAAAAAGTAATAATTCACATCCAACAGTCATTTAAAGTAAAAAGATTAAATGTTAAAATTTCATCAATATTGACCACTTTTTTGAACGTTCGACTGGTCCGGGGTCATCGTTTTTCATCATAAAATTGATTTTTTGGACTCTACCAAACATGATTCCAAATGTCATTTGGATCGGGCCTCATGTTGAATAACTACTTTTTAAACCCTCACATTGACCATAATTGCCATTTATTACAGAGTTTTGCTTACTCAGAAGCTTCAATTTTGACCGATTTCAGGCACAGAAATGACTTTAAACACACATATTTTAGTTGAAAAAGTAATAATTCACATCCAACAGTAATTTAAAGTCAAAAGATTAAATGTCAAAATTTCATCAATATTGACAATGTTTTGTACGTTCGACTGGTCCAGGGTCATCGTTTTTCATCACAAAATTGATTTTTTGGCATCTACCAAAAATGATTCAAAATGTCATTTGGATCGGGCCTCATGTTGAATAACCACTTTTTAAACCCTCACAGTGACCAAAATTGCCATTTATTACAGAGTTTTGCTTACTCAGAAGATTCAATTTTGACCAATTTCAGGCACAGAAATGACTTTAAACACACTTATTTGAGTTGAAAAAGTAATAATTCACATCCAACAGTAATTTAAAGTCAAAAGATTAAATGTTAAAATTTGATCAATATTGACAATTTTTTGAACGTTCGACTGGTCCGGGGTCATCGTTTTTCATCATAAAATTGATTTTTTTCGACTACCAAAAATGATTCAAAATGTCATTTGGATCGGGCCTCATGTTGAATAACCACTTTTTAAACCCTCACAGTGACCAAAATTGCCATTTATTACAGAGTTTTGCTTACTCAGAAGCTTCAATTTTGACCAATTTCAGGAACAGAAATGACTTTAAACACACATATTTTAGTTGAAAAAGTAATAATTCAAATCCAACAGTAATTTAAAGTCAAAAGATTAAATGTTAAAATTTCATCAATATTGACAATTTTGTGTACGTTCGACTGGTCGGGGTCATCGTTTTTCATCATAAAATTGATTTTTTGGACTCTACCAAAAATGATTCAAAATATCATTTGGATCGGGCCTCATGTAGAATAACCACTTTTTAAACCCTCACAGTGACCAAAATTGTCATATTTACAGAGTTTTGCTTACTCAGAAGCTTCAATTTTGACCAATTTCAGGAACAGAAATGACTTTAAACACACATATTTTAGTTGAAAAAGTAATAATTCACATCCAACAGTAATTTAAAGTCAAAAGATTAAATGTTAAAATTTCATCAATATTGACAATTTTTTGTACGTTCGACTGGTCCGGGGTCATCGTTTTTCATCATAAAATTGATTTTTTGGGCTCTACCAAAAATGATTCAAAATCTCATTTGGATCGGGCCTCATGTTGAATAACCACTTTTTAAACCCTCACAGTGGCCAAAATTGCCATTTTTACAGAGTTTTGCCTACTCAGAAGCTTCAATTTTGTCCAATTTCAGGCACAGAAATCACTTTAATCACACTTATGTTAGTTGAAAAAGTAATAATTCACATCCAACAGTCATTTAAAGTAAAAAGATTAAATTTTAAAATTTCATCAATATTGTCCACTTTTTTGAACGTTCGACTGGTCCGGGGTCATCGTTTTTCATCACAAAATTGATTTTTTGGCATCTACCAAAAATGATTAAAAATGTCATTTGGATCGGGCCTCATGTTGAATAACCACTTTTTAAACCCTCACAGTGACCAAAATTGCCATTTATTACAGAGTTTTGCTTACTCAGAAGATTCAATTTTGACCAATTTCAGGCACAGAAATGACTTTAAACACACTTATTTGAGTTGAAAAAGTAATAATTCACATCCAACAGTAATTTAAAGTCAAAAGATTAAATGTTAAAATTTGATCAATATTGACAATTTTTTGAACGTTCGACTGGTCCGGGGTCATCGTTTTTCATCATAAAATTGATTTTTTTTTTGGACTACCAAAAATGATTCAAAATGTCATTTGGATCGGGCCTCATGTTGAATAACCACTTTTTAAACCCTCACAGTGGCCAAAATTGCCATTTTTACAGAGTTTTGCTTACTCAGAAGCTTCAATTTTGTCCAATTTCAGGCACAGAAATCACTTTAAACACACTTATGTTAGTTGAAAAAGTAATAATTCACATCCAACAGTCATTTAAAGTCAAAAGATTAAATTTTAAAATTTCATCAATATTGACAATTTTTTGAACGTTCGACTGGTCCGGGGTCATCGTTTTTCATCATAAAATTGATTTTTTGGACTCTACCAAACATGATTCCAAATGTCATTTGTATCGGGCATCATGTTGAATAACCACTTTTTAAACCCTCACAGTGACCAAAATTGCCATTTATTACAGAGTTTTGCTTACTCAGATGCTTCAATTTTGACCAATTTCAGGCACAGAAATCACTTTAAACACACTAATTTTAGTTGAAAAAGTAATAATTCACATCCAACAGTCATTTAAAGTAAAAAGATTAAATGTTAAAATTTCATCAATATTGACCACTTTTTTGAACGTTCGACTGGTCCGGGGTCATCGTTTTTCATCATAAAATTGATTTTTTGGACTCTACCAAACATGATTCCAAATGTCATTTGGATCGGGCCTCATGTTGAATAACTACTTTTTAAACCCTCACATTGACCAAAATTGCCATTTGTTACAGAGTTTTGCTTACTCAGAAGCTTCAATTTTGACCGATTTCAGGCACAGAAATGACTTTAAACACACATATTTTAGTTGGAAAAGTAATAATTCACATCCAACAGTAATTTAAAGTCAAAAGATTAAATGCTAAAATTTCATCAATATTGACATTTTTTTGTACGTTCGACTGGTCCAGGGTCATCGTTTTTCATCATAAAATTGATTTTTTGGCCTCTACTAAAAATGATTCAAAATGTCATGTGGATCGGGCCTCATGTTGAATAACCACTTTTTAAACCCTCACAGTGACCAAAATTGCCATTTTTACAGAGTTTTCGCTTACTCAAAAGCTTCAATTTTGACCAATTTCAGGCACAGAAATGACTTTAAACACACTTATTTGAGTTGAAAAAGTAATAATTCACATCCAACAGTAATTTAAAGTCAAAAGATTAACTGTTAAAATTTCATCAATATTGACAATTTTTTGTACGTTCGACTGGTCCGGGGTCATCGTTTTTCATCATAAAATTGATTTTTTGGGCTCTACCAAAAATAATTCAAAATGTCATTTGGATCGGGCCTCATGTATAATAACCACTTTTCAAACCCTCACAGTTACCAAAATTGTCATATTTACAGAGTTTTGCTTACTCAGAAGCTTCAATTTTGACAGATTTCAGGCACAGAAATCACTTTAAACACACTTATGTTAGTTGAAAAAGTATTAATTCACATCCAACAGTCATTTAAAGTCAAAAGATTAAATTTTAAAATTTCATCAATATTGTCCACTTTTTTGAACGTTCGACTGGTCCGGGGTCATCGTTTTTCATCATAAAATTGATTTTTTGGTCTCTACCAAAAAGAATTCAAAATGTCATGTGGATCGGGCCTCATGTTGAATAACCACTTTTTAAACCCTCACAGTGGCCAAAATTGCCATTTTTACAGAGTTTTGCTTACTCAGAAGCTTCAATTTTGTCCAATTTCAGGCACAGAAATCACTTTAAACACACTTATGTTAGTTGAAAAAGTAATAATTCACATCCAACAGTCATTTAAAGTCAAAAGATTAAATTTTAAAATTTCATCAATATTGTCCACTTTTTTGAACGTTCGACTGGTCCGGGGTCATCGTTTTTCATCATAAAATTGATTTTTTGTGCTCTACCAAAAATAATTCAAAATGTCATTTGGATCAGGCCTCATGTTGAATAACCACTTTTTAAACCCTCACAGTTACCAAATTTGTCATATTTACAGAGTTTTGTTTACTCAGAGCTTCAATTTTGACCAATTTCAGGCACAGAAATGACTTTAAACACACTTATTTTAGTTGAAAATGTAATAATTAACATCCAACAGTAATTTAAAGTCAAAAGATTAAATGTTAAAATTTGATCAATGTTGACAATTTTTTGAACGTTCAACTGGTCCGGGGTTATCGTTTTTCATCATAAAATTGATTTTTTTTGGACTACCAAAAATGATTCAAAATGTCATTTGGATCGGGCCTCATGTTGAATAACCACTTTTTAAATCCTCACAGTGACCAAAATTGCCATTTTTACAGAGTTTTCGCTTACTCAGAAGCTTCAATTTTGACCAATTTCAGGCACAGAAATGACTTTAAACACACTTATTTGAGTTGAAAAAGTAATAATTCACATCCAACAGTAATTTAAAGTCAAAAGATTAAATGTTAAAATGTCATCAATATTGACAATTTTTTGTACGTTCGACTGGTCGGGGTCATCGTTTTTCATCATAAAATTGATTTTTTGGACTCTACCAAAAATGATTCAAAATGTCATTTGGATCGGGCCTCATGTTGAATAACCACTTTTTAAACCCTCACAGTGGCCAAAATTGCCATTTTTACAGAGTTTTGCTTACTCAGAAGCTTCAATTTTGACCAATTTCAGGCACGGAAATCACTTTAAACACACTTATGTTAGTTGAAAAAGTAATAATTCACATCCAACAGTCATTTAAAGTCAAAAGATTAAATTTTAAAATTTCATCAATGTTGTCCACTTTTTTGAACGTTCGACTGGTCCGGGGTCATCGTTTTTCATCATAAAATTGATTTTTTGTGCTCTACCAAAAATAATTCAAAATGTCATTTGGATCAGGCCTCATGTTGAATAACCACTTTTTAAACCCTCACAGTTACCAAATTTGTCATATTTACAGAGTTTTGCTTACTCAGAAGCTTCAATTTTGACCGATTTCAGGCACAGAAATGACTTTAAACACACATATTTTAGTTGAAAAAGTAATAATTCACATCCAACAGTAATTTAAAGTCAAAAGATTAAATGTCAAAATTTCATCAATATTGACAATGTTTTGTACGTTCGACTGGTCCAGGGTCATCGTTTTTCATCACAAAATTGATTTTTTGGCATCTACCAAAAATGATTCAAAATGTCATTTGGATCGGGCCTCATGTTGAATAACCACTTTTTAAACCCTCACAGTGACCAAAATTGCCATTAATTACAGAGTTTTGCTTACTCAGAAGATTCAATTTTGACCAATTTCAGGCACAGAAATGACTTTAAACACACTTATTTGAGTTGAAAAAGTAATAATTCACATCCAACAGTAATTTAAAGTCAAAAGATTAAATGTTAAAATTTGATCAATATTGACAATTTTTTGAACGTTCGACTGGTCCGGGGTCATCGTTTTTCATCATAAAATTGATTTTTTTCGACTACCAAAAATGATTCAAAATGTCATTTGGATCGGGCCTCATGTTGAATAACCACTTTTTAAACCCTCACAGTGACCAAAATTGCCATTTATTACAGAGTTTTGCTTACTCAGAAGCTTCAATTTTGACCAATTTCAGGAACAGAAATGACTTTAAACACACATATTTTAGTTGAAAAAGTAATAATTCAAATCCAACAGTAATTTAAAGTCAAAAGATTAAATGTTAAAATTTCATCAATATTGACAATTTTGTGTACGTTCGACTGGTCGGGGTCATCGTTTTTCATCATAAAATTGATTTTTTGGACTCTACCAAAAATGATTCAAAATATCATTTGGATCGGGCCTCATGTAGAATAACCACTTTTTAAACCCTCACAGTGACCAAAATTGTCATATTTACAGAGTTTTGCTTACTCAGAAGCTTCAATTTTGACCAATTTCAGGAACAGAAATGACTTTAAACACACATATTTTAGTTGAAAAAGTAATAATTCACATCCAACAGTAATTTAAAGTCAAAAGATTAAATGTTAAAATTTCATCAATATTGACAATTTTTTGTACGTTCGACTGGTCCGGGGTCATCGTTTTTCATCATAAAATTGATTTTTTGGGCTCTACCAAAAATGATTCAAAATCTCATTTGGATCGGGCCTCATGTTGAATAACCACTTTTTAAACCCTCACAGTGGCCAAAATTGCCATTTTTACAGAGTTTTGCCTACTCAGAAGCTTCAATTTTGTCCAATTTCAGGCACAGAAATCACTTTAATCACACTTATGTTAGTTGAAAAAGTAATAATTCACATCCAACAGTCATTTAAAGTAAAAAGATTAAATTTTAAAATTTCATCAATATTGTCCACTTTTTTGAACGTTCGACTGGTCCGGGGTCATCGTTTTTCATCACAAAATTGATTTTTTGGCATCTACCAAAAATGATTCAAAATGTCATTTGGATCGGGCCTCATGTTGAATAACCACTTTTTAAACCCTCACAGTGACCAAAATTGCCATTTATTACAGAGTTTTGCTTACTCAGAAGATTCAATTTTGACCAATTTCAGGCACAGAAATGACTTTAAACACACTTATTTGAGTTGAAAAAGTAATAATTCACATCCAACAGTAATTTAAAGTCAAAAGATTAAATGTTAAAATTTGATCAATATTGACAATTTTTTGAACGTTCGACTGGTCCGGGGTCATCGTTTTTCATCATAAAATTGATTTTTTTTTTGGACTACCAAAAATGATTCAAAATGTCATTTGGATCGGGCCTCATGTTGAATAACCACTTTTTAAACCCTCACAGTGGCCAAAATTGCCATTTTTACAGAGTTTTGCTTACTCAGAAGCTTCAATTTTGTCCAATTTCAGGCACAGAAATCACTTTAAACACACTTATGTTAGTTGAAAAAGTAATAATTCACATCCAACAGTCATTTAAAGTCAAAAGATTAAATTTTAAAATTTCATCAATATTGACAATTTTTTGAACGTTCGACTGGTCCGGGGTCATCGTTTTTCATCATAAAATTGATTTTTTGGACTCTACCAAACATGATTCCAAATGTCATTTGTATCGGGCATCATGTTGAATAACCACTTTTTAAACCCTCACAGTGACCAAAATTGCCATTTATTACAGAGTTTTGCTTACTCAGATGCTTCAATTTTGACCAATTTCAGGCACAGAAATCACTTTAAACACACTAATTTTAGTTGAAAAAGTAATAATTCACATCCAACAGTCATTTAAAGTAAAAAGATTAAATGTTAAAATTTCATCAATATTGACCACTTTTTTGAACGTTCGACTGGTCCGGGGTCATCGTTTTTCATCATAAAATTGATTTTTTGGACTCTACCAAACATGATTCCAAATGTCATTTGGATCGGGCCTCATGTTGAATAACTACTTTTTAAACCCTCACATTGACCAAAATTGCCATTTGTTACAGAGTTTTGCTTACTCAGAAGCTTCAATTTTGACCGATTTCAGGCACAGAAATGACTTTAAACACACATATTTTAGTTGGAAAAGTAATAATTCACATCCAACAGTAATTTAAAGTCAAAAGATTAAATGCTAAAATTTCATCAATATTGACATTTTTTTGTACGTTCGACTGGTCCAGGGTCATCGTTTTTCATCATAAAATTGATTTTTTGGCCTCTACTAAAAATGATTCAAAATGTCATGTGGATCGGGCCTCATGTTGAATAACCACTTTTTAAACCCTCACAGTGACCAAAATTGCCATTTTTACAGAGTTTTCGCTTACTCAAAAGCTTCAATTTTGACCAATTTCAGGCACAGAAATGACTTTAAACACACTTATTTGAGTTGAAAAAGTAATAATTCACATCCAACAGTAATTTAAAGTCAAAAGATTAACTGTTAAAATTTCATCAATATTGACAATTTTTTGTACGTTCGACTGGTCCGGGGTCATCGTTTTTCATCATAAAATTGATTTTTTGGGCTCTACCAAAAATAATTCAAAATGTCATTTGGATCGGGCCTCATGTATAATAACCACTTTTCAAACCCTCACAGTTACCAAAATTGTCATATTTACAGAGTTTTGCTTACTCAGAAGCTTCAATTTTGACAGATTTCAGGCACAGAAATCACTTTAAACACACTTATGTTAGTTGAAAAAGTATTAATTCACATCCAACAGTCATTTAAAGTCAAAAGATTAAATTTTAAAATTTCATCAATATTGTCCACTTTTTTGAACGTTCGACTGGTCCGGGGTCATCGTTTTTCATCATAAAATTGATTTTTTGGTCTCTACCAAAAAGAATTCAAAATGTCATGTGGATCGGGCCTCATGTTGAATAACCACTTTTTAAACCCTCACAGTGGCCAAAATTGCCATTTTTACAGAGTTTTGCTTACTCAGAAGCTTCAATTTTGTCCAATTTCAGGCACAGAAATCACTTTAAACACACTTATGTTAGTTGAAAAAGTAATAATTCACATCCAACAGTCATTTAAAGTCAAAAGATTAAATTTTAAAATTTCATCAATATTGTCCACTTTTTTGAACGTTCGACTGGTCCGGGGTCATCGTTTTTCATCATAAAATTGATTTTTTGTGCTCTACCAAAAATAATTCAAAATGTCATTTGGATCAGGCCTCATGTTGAATAACCACTTTTTAAACCCTCACAGTTACCAAATTTGTCATATTTACAGAGTTTTGTTTACTCAGAGCTTCAATTTTGACCAATTTCAGGCACAGAAATGACTTTAAACACACTTATTTTAGTTGAAAATGTAATAATTAACATCCAACAGTAATTTAAAGTCAAAAGATTAAATGTTAAAATTTGATCAATGTTGACAATTTTTTGAACGTTCAACTGGTCCGGGGTTATCGTTTTTCATCATAAAATTGATTTTTTTTGGACTACCAAAAATGATTCAAAATGTCATTTGGATCGGGCCTCATGTTGAATAACCACTTTTTAAATCCTCACAGTGACCAAAATTGCCATTTTTACAGAGTTTTCGCTTACTCAGAAGCTTCAATTTTGACCAATTTCAGGCACAGAAATGACTTTAAACACACTTATTTGAGTTGAAAAAGTAATAATTCACATCCAACAGTAATTTAAAGTCAAAAGATTAAATGTTAAAATGTCATCAATATTGACAATTTTTTGTACGTTCGACTGGTCGGGGTCATCGTTTTTCATCATAAAATTGATTTTTTGGACTCTACCAAAAATGATTCAAAATGTCATTTGGATCGGGCCTCATGTTGAATAACCACTTTTTAAACCCTCACAGTGGCCAAAATTGCCATTTTTACAGAGTTTTGCTTACTCAGAAGCTTCAATTTTGACCAATTTCAGGCACGGAAATCACTTTAAACACACTTATGTTAGTTGAAAAAGTAATAATTCACATCCAACAGTCATTTAAAGTCAAAAGATTAAATTTTAAAATTTCATCAATGTTGTCCACTTTTTTGAACGTTCGACTGGTCCGGGGTCATCGTTTTTCATCATAAAATTGATTTTTTGTGCTCTACCAAAAATAATTCAAAATGTCATTTGGATCAGGCCTCATGTTGAATAACCACTTTTTAAACCCTCACAGTTACCAAATTTGTCATATTTACAGAGTTTTGCTTACTCAGAGCTTCAATTTTGACCGATTTCAGGCACAGAAATCACTTTAAACATACTTATGTTAGTTGAAAAAGTAATAATTCACATCCAACAGTAATTTAAAGTTAAAAGATTAAATGTAAAAATTTGATCAAAATTGACAATTTTTTGAACGTTCGACTGGTCCGGGGTTATCGTTTTTCATCATAAAATTGATTTTTTGGCCTCTACTAAAAATGATTCAAAATGTCATGTGGATCGGGCCTCATGTTGAATAACCACTTTTTAAACCCTCACAGTGACCAAAATTGCCATTTTTACAGAGTTTTCGCTTACTCAAAAGCTTCAATTTTGACCAATTTCAGGCACAGAAATGACTTTAAACACACTTATTTGAGTTGAAAAAGTAATAATTCACATCCAACAGTAATTTAAAGTCAAAAGATTAACTGTTAAAATTTCATCAATATTGACAATTTTTTGTACGTTCGACTGGTCCGGGGTCATCGTTTTTCATCATAAAATTGATTTTTTGGGCTCTACCAAAAATAATTCAAAATGTCATTTGGATCGGGCCTCATGTATAATAACCACTTTTCAAACCCTCACAGTTACCAAAATTGTCATATTTACAGAGTTTTGCTTACTCAGAAGCTTCAATTTTGACAGATTTCAGGCACAGAAATCACTTTAAACACACTTATGTTAGTTGAAAAAGTATTAATTCACATCCAACAGTCATTTAAAGTCAAAAGATTAAATTTTAAAATTTCATCAATATTGTCCACTTTTTTGAACGTTCGACTGGTCCGGGGTCATCGTTTTTCATCATAAAATTGATTTTTTGGTCTCTACCAAAAAGAATTCAAAATGTCATGTGGATCGGGCCTCATGTTGAATAACCACTTTTTAAACCCTCACAGTGGCCAAAATTGCCATTTTTACAGAGTTTTGCTTACTCAGAAGCTTCAATTTTGTCCAATTTCAGGCACAGAAATCACTTTAAACACACTTATGTTAGTTGAAAAAGTAATAATTCACATCCAACAGTCATTTAAAGTCAAAAGATTAAATTTTAAAATTTCATCAATATTGTCCACTTTTTTGAACGTTCGACTGGTCCGGGGTCATCGTTTTTCATCATAAAATTGATTTTTTGTGCTCTACCAAAAATAATTCAAAATGTCATTTGGATCAGGCCTCATGTTGAATAACCACTTTTTAAACCCTCACAGTTACCAAATTTGTCATATTTACAGAGTTTTGTTTACTCAGAGCTTCAATTTTGACCAATTTCAGGCACAGAAATGACTTTAAACACACTTATTTTAGTTGAAAATGTAATAATTAACATCCAACAGTAATTTAAAGTCAAAAGATTAAATGTTAAAATTTGATCAATGTTGACAATTTTTTGAACGTTCAACTGGTCCGGGGTTATCGTTTTTCATCATAAAATTGATTTTTTTTGGACTACCAAAAATGATTCAAAATGTCATTTGGATCGGGCCTCATGTTGAATAACCACTTTTTAAATCCTCACAGTGACCAAAATTGCCATTTTTACAGAGTTTTCGCTTACTCAGAAGCTTCAATTTTGACCAATTTCAGGCACAGAAATGACTTTAAACACACTTATTTGAGTTGAAAAAGTAATAATTCACATCCAACAGTAATTTAAAGTCAAAAGATTAAATGTTAAAATGTCATCAATATTGACAATTTTTTGTACGTTCGACTGGTCGGGGTCATCGTTTTTCATCATAAAATTGATTTTTTGGACTCTACCAAAAATGATTCAAAATGTCATTTGGATCGGGCCTCATGTTGAATAACCACTTTTTAAACCCTCACAGTGGCCAAAATTGCCATTTTTACAGAGTTTTGCTTACTCAGAAGCTTCAATTTTGACCAATTTCAGGCACGGAAATCACTTTAAACACACTTATGTTAGTTGAAAAAGTAATAATTCACATCCAACAGTCATTTAAAGTCAAAAGATTAAATTTTAAAATTTCATCAATGTTGTCCACTTTTTTGAACGTTCGACTGGTCCGGGGTCATCGTTTTTCATCATAAAATTGATTTTTTGTGCTCTACCAAAAATAATTCAAAATGTCATTTGGATCAGGCCTCATGTTGAATAACCACTTTTTAAACCCTCACAGTTACCAAATTTGTCATATTTACAGAGTTTTGCTTACTCAGAGCTTCAATTTTGACCGATTTCAGGCACAGAAATCACTTTAAACATACTTATGTTAGTTGAAAAAGTAATAATTCACATCCAACAGTAATTTAAAGTTAAAAGATTAAATGTAAAAATTTGATCAAAATTGACAATTTTTTGAACGTTCGACTGGTCCGGGGTTATCGTTTTTCATCATAAAATTGATTTTTTTTGGACTACCAAAAATGATTCAAAATGTCATTTGGATCGGGCCTCATGTTGAATAACCACTTTTTAAACCCTCACAGTGGCCAAAATTGCCATTTTTACAGAGTTTTGCTTACTCAGAAGCTTCAATTTTGACCAATTTCAGGAACAGAAATGACTTTAAACACACATATTTTAGTTGAAAAAGTAATAATTCACATCCAACAGTAATTTAAAGTCAAAAGATTAAATGTTAAAATTTCATAAATATTGACAATTTTTTGTACGTTCGACTGGTCCGGGGTCATCGTTTTTCATCATAAAATTGATTTTTTGGGCTCTACCAAAAATGATTCAAAATGTCATTTGGATCGGGCCTCATGTATAATAACCACTTTTTAAACCCTCACAGTTACCAAAATTGTCATATTTACAGAGTTTTGCGTACTCAGAAGCTTCAATTTTGTCCAATTTCAGGCACAGAAATCACTTTAAACACACTTATTTGAGTTGAAAAAGTAATAATTCACATCCAATAGTAATTTAAAGTCAAAAGATTAAATGTTAAAATTTGATCAATATTGACAATTTTTTAAACGTTCGACTGGTCCAGGGTCATCGTTTTTCATCATAAAATTGATTTTTTGGGCTCTACCAAAAATGATTCAAAATGTCATTTGGATCGGGCCTCATGTATAATAACCACTTTCAAACCCTCACAGTTACCAAAATTGTCATATTTACAGAGTTTGGCTTACTCAGAAGCTTCAATTTTGACCAATTTCAGGTACAGAAATGACTTTAAACACACTTATTTGAGTTGAAAAAGTAATAATTCACATCCAATAGTAATTTAAAGTCAAAAGATTAAATGTTAAAATTTGATCAATATTGACAATTTTTTAAACGTTCGACTGGTCCAGGGTCATCGTTTTTCATCATAAAATTGATTTTTTGGGCTCTACCAAAAATGATTCAAAATGTCATTTGGATCGGGCCTCATGTTGAATAACCACTTTTTAAACCCTCACATTGACCAAAATTGCCAGTTATTACAGAGTTTTGCTTACTCAGAAGCTTCAATTTTGACCGATTTCAGGCACAGAAATCACTTTAAACACACTTATGTTAGTTGAAAAAGTAATAATTCACATCCAACAGTCATTTAAAGTCAAAAGATTAAATTTTAAAATTTCATCAATATTGTCCACTTTTTTGAACGTTCGACTGGTCCGGGGTCATCGTTTTTCATCATAAAATTGATTTTTTGGTCTCTACCAAAAAGAATTCAAAATGTCATTTGGATCGGGCCTCATGTTGAATAACCACTTTTTAAACCCTCACAGTGGCCAAAATTGCCATTTTTACAGAGTTTTGCTTACTCAGAAGCTTCAATTTTGACCAATTTCAGGAACAGAAATGACTTTAACCCCTTCGACGCTGATGACGAGCTGGGCTCGTCATGAGGTAGCCTCCTCGCACGCTCATGACGAGCCCAGCTCGTCATGAATAATGGGAATCATCAAATCTCAGCACAGGAGGGGAATACCATCAGCATTGATGTGGTTAAACACACATATTTTAGTTGAAAAAGTAATAATTCACATCCAACAGTAATTTAAAGTCAAAAGATTAAATGTTAAAATTTCATCAATATTGACAATTTTTTGTACGTTCGACTGGTCCGGGGTCATCGTTTTTCATCATAAAATTGATTTTTTGGGCTCTACCAAAAATGATTCAAAATGTCATTTGGATCGGGCCTCATGTATAATAACCACTTTTTAAACCCTCACAGTTACCAAAATTGTCATATTTACAGAGTTTTGCTTACTCAGAAGCTTCAATTTTGACCAATTTCAGGCACAGAAATGACTTTAAACACACTTATTTTAGTTGAAAAAGTAATAATTCACATCCAACAGTAATTTAAAGTCAAAAGATTAAATGTTAAAATTTGATCAATGTTGACAATTTTTTGAACGTTCGACTGGTCCGGGGTTATCGTTTTTCATCATAAAATTGATTTTTTTTGGACTACCAAAAATGATTCAAAATGTCATTTGGATCGGGCCTCATGTTGAATAACCACTTTTTAAATCCTCACAGTGACCAAAATTACCATTTTTACAGAGTTTTCGCTTACTCAAAAGCTTCAATTTTGACCAATTTCAGGCACAGAAATGACTTTAAACACACTTATTTGAGTTGAAAAAGTAATAATTCACATCCAACAGTAATTTATAGTCAAAAGATTAAATGTTAAAATTTCATCAATATTGACAATTTTTTGTACATTCGACTGGTCGGGGTCATCGTTTTTCATCATAAAATTGATTTTTTGGACTCTACCAAAAATTATTCAAAATGTCATTTGGATCGGGCCTCATGTTGAATAACCACTTTTTAAACCCTCACAGTGACCAAAATTGCCATTTATTACAGAGTTTAGCTTACTCAGAAGCTTCAATTTTGACCAATTTCAGGAACAGAAATGACTTTAAACACACATATTTTAGTTGAAAAAGTAATAATTCACATCCAACAGTAATTTAAAGTCAAAAGATTAAATGTTAAAATTTCATCAATATTGACAATTTTTTGTACGTTCGACTGGTCCGGGGTCATCGTTTTTCATCATAAAATTGATTTTTTGGGCTCTACCAAAAATGATTCAAAATGTCATTTGGATCGGGCCTCATGTAGAATAACCACTTTTTAAACCCTCACAGTTACCAAAATTGTCATATTTACAGAGTTTGGCTTACTCAGAAGCTTCAATTTTGACCAATTTCAGGCACAGAAATGACTTTAAACACACTTATTTGAGTTGAAAAAGTAATAATTCACATCCAATAGTAATTTATAGTCAAAAGATTAAATGTTAAAATTTGATCAATATTGACAATTTTTTTAACGTTGGACTGGTCCGGGGTCATCGTTTTTCATCATAAAATTGATTTTTTTTGGACTACCAAAAATGATTCAAAATGTCATTTGGATCGGGCCTCATGTTGAATAACCACTTTTTAAACCCTCACAGTGACCAAAATTGCCATTTATTACAGAGTTTTGCTTACTCAGAAGCTTCAATTTTGACCAATTTCAGGCACAGAAATCACTTTAAACACACTAATTTTAGTTGAAAAAGTAATAATTCACACCCAACAGTCATTTAAAGTCAAAAGATTAAATGTTAAAATTTCATCAATATTGACCACTTTTTTGAACGTTCGACTGCTCCGGGGTCATCGTTTTTCATCATAAAATTGATTTTTTGGACTCTACCAAACATGATTCCAAATGTCATTTGGATCGGGCCTCATGTTGAATAACTACTTTTTAAACCCTCACATTGACCAAAATTGCCATGTATTACAGAGTTTTGCTTACTCAGAAGCTTCAATTTTGACCGATTTCAGGCACAGAAATCACTTTAAACACACTTATGTTAGTTGAAAAAGTAATAATTCACATCCAACAGTAATTTAAAGTCAAAAGATTAAATGTTAAAATTTGATCAATATTGACAATTTTTTGAACGTTCGACTGGTCCGGGGTTATCGTTTTTCATCATAAAATTGTTTTTTTTTGGACTACCAAAAATGATTCAAAATGTCATTTGGATCGGGCCTCATGTTGAATAACCACTTTTTAAATCCTCACAGTGACCAAAATTGCCATTTTTACAGAGTTTTCGCTTACTCAAAAGCTTCAATTTTGACCAATTTCAGGCACAGAAATGACTTTAAACACACTTATTTGAGTTGAAAAAGTAATAATTCACATCCAACAGTAATTTATAGTCAAAAGATTAAATGTTAAAATTTCATCAATATTGACAATTTTTTGTACATTCGACTGGTCGGGGTCATCGTTTTTCATCATAAAATTGATTTTTTGGACTCTACCAAAAATTATTCAAAATGTCATTTGGATCGGGCCTCATGTTGAATAACCACTTTTTAAACCCTCACAGTGACCAAAATTGCCATTTATTACAGAGTTTAGCTTACTCAGAAGCTTCAATTTTGACCAATTTCAGGAACAGAAATGACTTTAAACACACATATTTTAGTTGAAAAAGTAATAATTCACATCCAACAGTAATTTAAAGTCAAAAGATTAAATGTTAAAATTTCATCAATATTGACAATTTTTTGTACGTTCGACTGGTCCGGGGTCATCGTTTTTCATCATAAAATTGATTTTTTGGGCTCTACCAAAAATGATTCAAAATGTCATTTGGATCGGGCCTCATGTAGAATAACCACTTTTTAAACCCTCACAGTTACCAAAATTGTCATATTTACAGAGTTTGGCTTACTCAGAAGCTTCAATTTTGACCAATTTCAGGCACAGAAATGACTTTAAACACACTTATTTGAGTTGAAAAAGTAATAATTCACATCCAATAGTAATTTATAGTCAAAAGATTAAATGTTAAAATTTGATCAATATTGACAATTTTTTTAACGTTGGACTGGTCCGGGGTCATCGTTTTTCATCATAAAATTGATTTTTTTTGGACTACCAAAAATGATTCAAAATGTCATTTGGATCGGGCCTCATGTTGAATAACCACTTTTTAAACCCTCACAGTGACCAAAATTGCCATTTATTACAGAGTTTTGCTTACTCAGAAGCTTCAATTTTGACCAATTTCAGGCACAGAAATCACTTTAAACACACTAATTTTAGTTGAAAAAGTAATAATTCACACCCAACAGTCATTTAAAGTCAAAAGATTAAATGTTAAAATTTCATCAATATTGACCACTTTTTTGAACGTTCGACTGCTCCGGGGTCATCGTTTTTCATCATAAAATTGATTTTTTGGACTCTACCAAACATGATTCCAAATGTCATTTGGATCGGGCCTCATGTTGAATAACTACTTTTTAAACCCTCACATTGACCAAAATTGCCATGTATTACAGAGTTTTGCTTACTCAGAAGCTTCAATTTTGACCGATTTCAGGCACAGAAATCACTTTAAACACACTTATGTTAGTTGAAAAAGTAATAATTCACATCCAACAGTAATTTAAAGTCAAAAGATTAAATGTTAAAATTTGATCAATATTGACAATTTTTTGAACGTTCGACTGGTCCGGGGTTATCGTTTTTCATCATAAAATTGTTTTTTTTTGGACTACCAAAAATGATTCAAAATGTCATTTGGATCGGGCCTCATGTTGAATAACCACTTTTTAAACCCTCACAGTGGCCAAAATTGCCATTTTTACAGAGTTTTGCTTACTCAGAAGCTTCAATTTTGACCAATTTCAGGAACAGAAATGACTTTAAACACACATATTTTAGTTGAAAAAGTAATAATTCACATCCAACAGTAATTTAAAGTCAAAAGATTAAATGTTAAAATGTCATCAATATTGTCCACTTTTTTGAACGTTCGACTGGTCCGGGGTCATCGTTTTTCATCGTAAAATTGATTTTTTGGTCTCTACCAAAAAGAATTCAAAATGTCATTTGGATCGGGCCTCATGTTGAATAACCACTTTTTAAACCCTCACAGTGGCCAAAATTGCCATTTTTACAGAGTTTTGCTTACTCAGAAGCTTCAATTTTGACCAATTTCAGGCACAGAAATCACTTTAAACACACTAATTTTAGTTGAAAAAGTAATAATTCACACCCAACAGTCATTTAAAGTCAAAAGATTAAATGTTAAAATTTCATCAATATTGACCACTTTTTTGAACGTTCGACTGCTCCGGGGTCATCGTTTTTCATCATAAAATTGATTTTTTGGACTCTACCAAACATGATTCCAAATGTCATTTGGATCGGGCCTCATGTTGAATAACTACTTTTTAAACCCTCACATTGACCAAAATTGCCATGTATTACAGAGTTTTGCTTACTCAGAAGCTTCAATTTTGACCGATTTCAGGCACAGAAATCACTTTAAACACACTTATGTTAGTTGAAAAAGTAATAATTCACATCCAACAGTAATTTAAAGTCAAAAGATTAAATGTTAAAATTTGATCAATATTGACAATTTTTTGAACGTTCGACTGGTCCGGGGTTATCGTTTTTCATCATAAAATTGTTTTTTTTTGGACTACCAAAAATGATTCAAAATGTCATTTGGATCGGGCCTCATGTTGAATAACCACTTTTTAAACCCTCACAGTGGCCAAAATTGCCATTTTTACAGAGTTTTGCTTACTCAGAAGCTTCAATTTTGACCAATTTCAGGAACAGAAATGACTTTAAACACACATATTTTAGTTGAAAAAGTAATAATTCACATCCAACAGTAATTTAAAGTCAAAAGATTAAATGTTAAAATGTCATCAATATTGTCCACTTTTTTGAACGTTCGACTGGTCCGGGGTCATCGTTTTTCATCGTAAAATTGATTTTTTGGTCTCTACCAAAAAGAATTCAAAATGTCATTTGGATCGGGCCTCATGTTGAATAACCACTTTTTAAACCCTCACAGTGGCCAAAATTGCCATTTTTACAGAGTTTTGCTTACTCAGAAGCTTCAATTTTGACCAATTTCAGGCACGGAAATCACTTTAAACACACTTATGTTAGTTGAAAAAGTAATAATTCACATCCAACAGTCATTTAAAGTCAAAAGATTAAATTTTAAAATTTCATCAATGTTGTCCACTTTTTTGAACGTTCGACTGGTCCGGGGTCATCGTTTTTCATCATAAAATTGATTTTTTGTGCTCTACCAAAAATAATTCAAAATGTCATTTGGATCAGGCCTCATGTTGAATAACCACTTTTTAAACCCTCACAGTTACCAAATTTGTCATATTTACAGAGTTTTGCTTACTCAGAGCTTCAATTTTGACCGATTTCAGGCACAGAAATCACTTTAAACATACTTATGTTAGTTGAAAAAGTAATAATTCACATCCAACAGTAATTTAAAGTCAAAAGATTAAATGTAAAAATTTGATCAATATTGACAATTTTTTGAACGTTCGACTGGTCCGGGGTTATCGTTTTTCATCATAAAATTGATTTTTTTTGGACTACCAAAAATGATTCAAAATGTCATTTGGATCGGGCCTCATGTTGAATAACCACTTTTTAAACCCTCACAGTGGCCAAAATTGGCATTTTTACAGAGTTTTGCTTACTCAGAAGCTTCAATGTTGACCAATTTCAGGAACAGAAATGACTTTAAACACACATATTTTAGTTGAAAAAGTAATAATTCACATCCAACAGTAATTTAAAGTCAAAAGATTAAATGTTAAAATTTCATAAATATTGACAATTTTTTGTACGTTCGACTGGTCCGGGGTCATCGTTTTTCATCATAAAATTGATTTTTTGGGCTCTACCAAAAATGATTCAAAATGTCATTTGGATCGGGCCTCATGTATAATAACCACTTTTTAAACCCTCACAGTTACCAAAATTGTCATATTTACAGAGTTTTGCTTACTCAGAAGCTTCAATTTTGACCAATTTCAGGCACAGAAATGACTTTAAACACACTTATTTGAGTTGAAAAAGTAATAATTCACATCCAACAGTAATTTATAGTCAAAAGATTAAATGTTAAAATTTCATCAATATTGACAATTTTTTGTACATTCGACTGGTCGGGGTCATCGTTTTTCATCATAAAATTGATTTTTTGGACTCTACCAAAAATTATTCAAAATGTCATTTGGATCGGGCCTCATGTTGAATAACCACTTTTTAAACCCTCACAGTGACCAAAATTGCCATTTATTACAGAGTTTAGCTTACTCAGAAGCTTCAATTTTGACCAATTTCAGGAACAGAAATGACTTTAAACACACATATTTTAGTTGAAAAAGTAATAATTCACATCCAACAGTAATTTAAAGTCAAAAGATTAAATGTTAAAATTTCATCAATATTGACAATTTTTTGTACGTTCGACTGGTCCGGGGTCATCGTTTTTCATCATAAAATTGATTTTTTGGGCTCTACCAAAAATGATTCAAAATGTCATTTGGATCGGGCCTCATGTAGAATAACCACTTTTTAAACCCTCACAGTTACCAAAATTGTCATATTTACAGAGTTTGGCTTACTCAGAAGCTTCAATTTTGACCAATTTCAGGCACAGAAATGACTTTAAACACACTTATTTGAGTTGAAAAAGTAATAATTCACATCCAATAGTAATTTATAGTCAAAAGATTAAATGTTAAAATTTGATCAATATTGACAATTTTTTTAACGTTGGACTGGTCCGGGGTCATCGTTTTTCATCATAAAATTGATTTTTTTTGGACTACCAAAAATGATTCAAAATGTCATTTGGATCGGGCCTCATGTTGAATAACCACTTTTTAAACCCTCACAGTGACCAAAATTGCCATTTATTACAGAGTTTTGCTTACTCAGAAGCTTCAATTTTGACCAATTTCAGGCACAGAAATCACTTTAAACACACTAATTTTAGTTGAAAAAGTAATAATTCACACCCAACAGTCATTTAAAGTCAAAAGATTAAATGTTAAAATTTCATCAATATTGACCACTTTTTTGAACGTTCGACTGCTCCGGGGTCATCGTTTTTCATCATAAAATTGATTTTTTGGACTCTACCAAACATGATTCCAAATGTCATTTGGATCGGGCCTCATGTTGAATAACTACTTTTTAAACCCTCACATTGACCAAAATTGCCATGTATTACAGAGTTTTGCTTACTCAGAAGCTTCAATTTTGACCGATTTCAGGCACAGAAATCACTTTAAACACACTTATGTTAGTTGAAAAAGTAATAATTCACATCCAACAGTAATTTAAAGTCAAAAGATTAAATGTTAAAATTTGATCAATATTGACAATTTTTTGAACGTTCGACTGGTCCGGGGTTATCGTTTTTCATCATAAAATTGTTTTTTTTTGGACTACCAAAAATGATTCAAAATGTCATTTGGATCGGGCCTCATGTTGAATAACCACTTTTTAAACCCTCACAGTGGCCAAAATTGCCATTTTTACAGAGTTTTGCTTACTCAGAAGCTTCAATTTTGACCAATTTCAGGAACAGAAATGACTTTAAACACACATATTTTAGTTGAAAAAGTAATAATTCACATCCAACAGTAATTTAAAGTCAAAAGATTAAATGTTAAAATGTCATCAATATTGTCCACTTTTTTGAACGTTCGACTGGTCCGGGGTCATCGTTTTTCATCGTAAAATTGATTTTTTGGTCTCTACCAAAAAGAATTCAAAATGTCATTTGGATCGGGCCTCATGTTGAATAACCACTTTTTAAACCCTCACAGTGGCCAAAATTGCCATTTTTACAGAGTTTTGCTTACTCAGAAGCTTCAATTTTGACCAATTTCAGGCACGGAAATCACTTTAAACACACTTATGTTAGTTGAAAAAGTAATAATTCACATCCAACAGTCATTTAAAGTCAAAAGATTAAATTTTAAAATTTCATCAATGTTGTCCACTTTTTTGAACGTTCGACTGGTCCGGGGTCATCGTTTTTCATCATAAAATTGATTTTTTGTGCTCTACCAAAAATAATTCAAAATGTCATTTGGATCAGGCCTCATGTTGAATAACCACTTTTTAAACCCTCACAGTTACCAAATTTGTCATATTTACAGAGTTTTGCTTACTCAGAGCTTCAATTTTGACCGATTTCAGGCACAGAAATCACTTTAAACATACTTATGTTAGTTGAAAAAGTAATAATTCACATCCAACAGTAATTTAAAGTCAAAAGATTAAATGTAAAAATTTGATCAATATTGACAATTTTTTGAACGTTCGACTGGTCCGGGGTTATCGTTTTTCATCATAAAATTGATTTTTTTTGGACTACCAAAAATGATTCAAAATGTCATTTGGATCGGGCCTCATGTTGAATAACCACTTTTTAAACCCTCACAGTGGCCAAAATTGGCATTTTTACAGAGTTTTGCTTACTCAGAAGCTTCAATGTTGACCAATTTCAGGAACAGAAATGACTTTAAACACACATATTTTAGTTGAAAAAGTAATAATTCACATCCAACAGTAATTTAAAGTCAAAAGATTAAATGTTAAAATTTCATAAATATTGACAATTTTTTGTACGTTCGACTGGTCCGGGGTCATCGTTTTTCATCATAAAATTGATTTTTTGGGCTCTACCAAAAATGATTCAAAATGTCATTTGGATCGGGCCTCATGTATAATAACCACTTTTTAAACCCTCACAGTTACCAAAATTGTCATATTTACAGAGTTTTGCTTACTCAGAAGCTTCAATTTTGACCAATTTCAGGCACAGAAATGACTTTAAACACACTTATTTGAGTTGAAAAAGTAATAATTCACATCCAATAGTAATTTAAAGTCAAAAGATTAAATGTTAAAATTTGATCAATATTGACAATTTTTTGAACGTTCGACTGGTCCGGGGTCATCGTTTTTCATCATAAAATTGATTTTTTTTGGACTACCAAAAATGATTCAAAATGTCATTTGGATCGGGCCTCATGTTGAATAACCACTTTTTAAACCCTCACAGTGGCCAAAATTGCCATTTATTACAGAGTTTTGCTTACTCAGAAGCTTCAATTTTGTCCAATTTCAGGCACAGAAATCACTTTAAACACACTTTTTTGAGTTGAAAAAGTAATAATTCACATCCAATAGTAATTTAAAGTCAAAAGATTAAATGTTAAAATTTGATCACTATTGACAATTTTTTGAACGTTCGACTGGTCCAGGGTCATCGTTTTTCATCATAAAATTGATTTTTTGGGCTCTACCAAAAATGATTCAAAATGTCATTTGGATCGGGCCTCATGTATAATAACCACTTTTCAAACCCTCACAGTTACCAAAATTGTCATATTTACAGAGTTTGGCTTACTCAGAAGCTTCAATTTTGACCAATTTCAGGAACAGAAATGACTTTAAACACACATATTTTAGTTGAAAAAGTAATAATTCACATCTAACAGTAATTTAAAGTCAAAAGATTAAATGTTAAAATTTGATCAATATTGACAATTTTTTGAACGTTCGACTGGTCCGGGGTTATCGTTTTTCATCATAAAATTGATTTTTTTTGGACTACCAAAAATGATTCAAAATGTCATTTGGATCGGGCCTCATGTTGAATAACCACTTTTTAAACCCTCACAGTGGCCAAAATTGCCATTTTTACAGAGTTTTGCTTACTCAGAAGCTTCAATTTTGACCAATTTCAGGAACAGAAATGACTTTAAACACACATATTTTAGTTGAAAAAGTAATAATTCACATCCAACAGTAATTTAAAGTCAAAAGATTAAATGTTAAAATTTCATCAATATTGTCCACTTTTTTGAACGTTCGACTGGTCCGGGGTCATCGTTTTTCATCGTAAAATTGATTTTTTGGTCTCTACCAAAAAGAATTCAAAATGTCATTTGGATCGGGCCTCATGTTGAATAACTACTTTTTAAACCCTCACAGTGGCCATAATTGCCATTTTTACAGAGTTTTGCTTACTCAGAAGCTTCAATTTTGACCAATTTCAGGCACGGAAATCACTTTAAACACACTTATGTTAGTTGAAAAAGTAATAATTCACATCCAACAGTCATTTAAAGTCAAAAGATTAAATTTTAAAATTTCATCAATGTTGTCCACTTTTTTGAACGTTCGACTGGTCCGGGGTCATCGTTTTTCATCATAAAATTGATTTTTTGTGCTCTACCAAAAATAATTCAAAATGTCATTTGGATCAGGCCTCATGTTGAATAACCACTTTTTAAACCCTCACAGTTACCAAATTTGTCATATTTACAGAGTTTTGCTTACTCAGAGCTTCAATTTTGACCAATTTCAGGCACAGAAATGACTTTAAACACACTTATTTTAGTTGAAAAAGTAATAATTCACATCCAACAGTAATTTAAAGTCAAAAGATTAAATGTAAAAATTTGATCAATATTGACAATTTTTTGAACGTTCGACTGGTCCGGGGTTATCGTTTTTCATCATAAAATTGATTTTTTTTGGACTACCAAAAATGATTCAAAATGTCATTTGGATCGGGCCTCATGTTGAATAACCACTTTTTAAACCCTCACAGTGGCCAAAATTGCCATTTTTACAGAGTTTTGCTTACTCAGAAGCTTCAATTTTGACCAATTTCAGGAACAGAAATGACTTTAAACACACATATTTTAGTTGAAAAAGTAATAATTCACATCCAACAGTAATTTAAAGTCAAAAGATTAAATGTTAAAATTTCATCAATATTGTCCACTTTTTTGAACGTTCGACTGGTCCGGGGTCATCGTTTTTCATCGTAAAATTGATTTTTTGGTCTCTACCAAAAAGAATTCAAAATGTCATTTGGATCGGGCCTCATGTTGAATAACTACTTTTTAAACCCTCACAGTGGCCATAATTGCCATTTTTACAGAGTTTTGCTTACTCAGAAGCTTCAATTTTGACCAATTTCAGGCACGGAAATCACTTTAAACACACTTATGTTAGTTGAAAAAGTAATAATTCACATCCAACAGTCATTTAAAGTCAAAAGATTAAATTTTAAAATTTCATCAATGTTGTCCACTTTTTTGAACGTTCGACTGGTCCGGGGTTATCGTTTTTCATCATAAAATTGATTTTTTTTGGACTACCAAAAATGATTCAAAATGTCATTTGGATCGGGCCTCATGTTGAATAACCACTTTTTAAACCCTCACAGTGGCCAAAATTGCCATTTTTACAGAGTTTTGCTTACTCAGAAGCTTCAATGTTGACCAATTTCAGGAACAGAAATGACTTTAAACACACATATTTTAGTTGAAAAAGTAATAATTCACATCCAACAGTAATTTAAAGTCAAAAGATTAAATGTTAAAATTTCATAAATATTGACGATTTTTTGTACGTTCGACTGGTCCGGGGTCATCGTTTTTCATCATAAAATTGATTTTTTGGGCTCTACCAAAAATGATTCAAAATGTCATTTGGATCGGGCCTCATGTATAATAACCACTTTTTAAACCCTCACAGTTACCAAAATTGTCATATTTACAGAGTTTTGCTTACTCAGAAGCTTCAATTTTGACCAATTTCAGGCACAGAAATGACTTTAAACACACTTATTTGAGTTGAAAAAGTAATAATTCACATCCAATAGTAATTTAAAGTCAAAAGATTAAATGTTAAAATTTGATCAATATTGACAATTTTTTGAACTTTCGACTGGTCCGGGGTCATCGTTTTTCATTATAAAATTGATTTTTTTTGGACTACCAAAAACGATTCAAAATGTCATTTGGGTCGGGCCTCATGTTGAATAACCACTTTTTAAACCCTCACAGTGGCCAAAATTGCCATTTATTACAGAGTTTTGCTTACTCAGAAGCTTCAATTTTGTCCAATTTCAGGCACAGAAATCACTTTAAACACACTTATTTGAGTTGAAAAAGTAATAATTCACATCCAATAGTAATTTAAAGTCAAAAGATTAAATGTTAAAATTTGATCAATATTGACAATTTTTTGAACGTTCGACTGGTCCAGGGTCATCGTTTTTCATCATAAAATTGATTTTTTGGGCTCTACCAAAAATGATTCAAAATGTCATTTGGATCGGGCCTCATGTATAATAACCACTTTTCAAACCCTCACAGTTACCAAAATTGTCATATTTACAGAGTTTGGCTTACTCAGAAGCTTCAATTTTGACCAATTTCAGGAACAGAAATGACTTTAAACACACATATTTTAGTTGAAAAAGTAATAATTCACATCCAACAGTAATTTAAAGTCAAAAGATTAAATGTTAAAATTTGATCAATATTGACAATTTTTTGAACGTTCGACTGGTCCGGGGTTATCGTTTTTCATCATAAAATTGATTTTTTTGGACTACCAAAAATGATTCAAAATGTCATTTGGATCGGGCCTCATGTTGAATAACCACTTTTTAAACCCTCACAGAGGCCAAAATTGCCATTTTTACAGAGTTTTGCTTACTCAGAAGCTTCAATTTTGACCAATTTCAGGAACAGAAATGACTTTAAACACACATATTTTAGTTGAAAAAGTAATAATTCACATCCAACATCATTTAAAGTCAAAAGATTAAATTTTAAAATTTCATCAATGTTGTCCACTTTTTTGAACGTTCGACTGGTCCGGGGTCATCGTTTTTCATCATAAAATTGATTTTTTGTGCTCTACCAAAAATAATTCAAAATGTCATTTGGATCAGGCCTCATGTTGAATAACCACTTTTTAAACCCTCACAGTTACCAAATTTGTCATATTTACAGAGTTTTGCTTACTCAGAGCTTCAATTTTGACCGATTTCAGGCACAGAAATCACTTTAAACATACTTATGTTAGTTGAAAAAGTAATAATTCACATCCAACAGTAATTTAAAGTCAAAAGATTAAATGTAAAAATTTGATCAATATTGACAATTTTTTGAACGTTCGACTGGTCCGGGGTTATCGTTTTTCATCATAAAATTGATTTTTTTTGGACTACCAAAAATGATTCAAAATGTCATTTGGATCGGGCCTCATGTTGAATAACCACTTTTTAAACCCTCACAGTGGCCAAAATTGCCATTTTTACAGAGTTTTGCTTACTCAGAAGCTTCAATGTTGACCAATTTCAGGAACAGAAATGACTTTAAACACACATATTTTAGTTGAAAAAGTAATAATTCACATCCAACAGTAATTTAAAGTCAAAAGATTAAATGTTAAAATTTCATAAATATTGACAATTTTTTGTACGTTCGACTGGTCCGGGGTCATCGTTTTTCATCATAAAATTGATTTTTTGGGCTCTACCAAAAATGATTCAAAATGTCATTTGGATCGGGCCTCATGTATAATAACCACTTTTTAAACCCTCACAGTTACCAAAATTGTCATATTTACAGAGTTTTGCTTACTCAGAAGCTTCAATTTTGACCAATTTCAGGCACAGAAATGACTTTAAACACACTTATTTGAGTTGAAAAAGTAATAATTCACATCCAATAGTAATTTAAAGTCAAAAGATTAAATGTTAAAATTTGATCAATATTGACAATTTTTTGAACGTTCGACTGGTCCGGGGTCATCGTTTTTCATCATAAAATTGATTTTTTTTGGACTACCAAAAATGATTCAAAATGTCATTTGGATCGGGCCTCATGTTGAATAACCACTTTTTAAACCCTCACAGTGGCCAAAATTGCCATTTATTACAGAGTTTTGCTTACTCAGAAGCTTCAATTTTGTCCAATTTCAGGCACAGAAATCACTTTAAACACACTTATTTGAGTTGAAAAAGTAATAATTCACATCCAATAGTAATTTAAAGTCAAAAGATTAAATGTTAAAATTTGATCAATATTGACAATTTTTTGAACGTTCGACTGGTCCAGGGTCATCGTTTTTCATCATAAAATTGATTTTTTGGGCTCTACCAAAAAGGATTCAAAATGTCATTTGGATCGGGCCTCATGTATAATAACCACTTTTCAAACCCTCACAGTTACCAAAATTGTCATATTTACAGAGTTTGGCTTACTCAGAAGCTTCAATTTTGACCAATTTCAGGCACAGAAATGACTTTAAACACACTTATTTGAGTTGAAAAAGTAATACTTCACATCAAATAGTAATTTAAAGTTAAAAGATTAAATGTTAAAATTTGATCAATATTGACAATTTTTTGAACGTTGGACTGGTCCGGGGTCATCGTTTTTCATCATAAAATTGATTTTTTTTGGACTACCAAAAATGATTCAAAATGTCATTTGGATCGGGCCTCATGTTGAATAACCACTTTTTAAACCCTCACAGTGACCAAAATTGCCATTTATTACAGAGTTTTGCTTACTCAGAAGCTTCAATTTTGACCAATTTCAGGCACAGAAATCACTTTAAACACACTAATTTTAGTTGAAAAAGTAATAATTCACATCCAACAGTCATTTAAAGTAAAAAGATTAAATGTTAAAATTTCATCAATATTGACCACTTTTTTGAACGTTCGACTGGTCCGGGGTTATCGTTTTTCATCATAAAATTGATTTTTTTTGGACTACCAAAAATGATTCAAAATGTCATTTGGATCGGGCCTCATGTTGAATAACCACTTTTTAAACCCTCACAGTGGCCAAAATTGCCATTTTTACAGAGTTTTGCTTACTCAGAAGCTTCAATTTTGACCAATTTCAGGCACGGAAATCACTTTAAACACACTTATGTTAGTTGAAAAAGTAATAATTCACATCCAACATCATTTAAAGTCAAAAGATTAAATTTTAAAATTTCATCAATGTTGTCCACTTTTTTGAACGTTCGACTGGTCCGGGGTCATCGTTTTTCATCATAAAATTGATTTTTTGTGCTCTACCAAAAATAATTCAAAATGTCATTTGGATCAGGCCTCATGTTGAATAACCACTTTTTAAACCCTCACAGTTACCAAATTTGTCATATTTACAGAGTTTTGCTTACTCAGAGCTTCAATTTTGACCGATTTCAGGCACAGAAATCACTTTAAACATACTTATGTTAGTTGAAAAAGTAATAATTCACATCCAACAGTAATTTAAAGTCAAAAGATTAAATGTAAAAATTTGATCAATATTGACAATTTTTTGAACGTTCGACTGGTCCGGGGTTATCGTTTTTCATCATAAAATTGATTTTTTTTGGACTACCAAAAATGATTCAAAATGTCATTTGGATCGGGCCTCATGTTGAATAACCACTTTTTAAACCCTCACAGTGGCCAAAATTGCCATTTTTACAGAGTTTTGCTTACTCAGAAGCTTCAATGTTGACCAATTTCAGGAACAGAAATGACTTTAAACACACATATTTTAGTTGAAAAAGTAATAATTCACATCCAACAGTAATTTAAAGTCAAAAGATTAAATGTTAAAATTTCATAAATATTGACAATTTTTTGTACGTTCGACTGGTCCGGGGTCATCGTTTTTCATCATAAAATTGATTTTTTGGGCTCTACCAAAAATGATTCAAAATGTCATTTGGATCGGGCCTCATGTATAATAACCACTTTTTAAACCCTCACAGTTACCAAAA
Source organism: Lissotriton helveticus (assembly GCF_964261635.1). Lineage (NCBI taxonomy): Eukaryota > Metazoa > Chordata > Amphibia > Caudata > Salamandridae > Lissotriton > Lissotriton helveticus. The sequence goes on along the minus strand of NC_136063.1, from coordinate 1,074,272,618 downwards.
TTGTCATATTTACAGAGTTTTGCTTACTCAGAAGCTTCAATTTTGACCAATTTCAGGCACAGAAATGACTTTAAACACACTTATTTGAGTTGAAAAAGTAATAATTCACATCCAATAGTAATTTAAAGTCAAAAGATTAAATGTTAAAATTTGATCAATATTGACAATTTTTTGAACGTTCGACTGGTCCGGGGTCATCGTTTTTCATCATAAAATTGATTTTTTTTGGACTACCAAAAATGATTCAAAATGTCATTTGGATCGGGCCTCATGTTGAATAACCACTTTTTAAACCCTCACAGTGGCCAAAATTGCCATTTATTACATAGTTTTGCTTACTCAGAAGCTTCAATTTTGTCCAATTTCAGGCACAGAAATCACTTTAAACACACTTATTTGAGTTGAAAAAGTAATAATTCACATCCAATAGTAATTTAAAGTCAAAAGATTAAATGTTAAAATTTGATCAATATTGACAATTTTTTGAACGTTCGACTGGTCCAGGGTCATCGTTTTTCATCATAAAATTGTTTTTTTGGGCTCTACCAAAAAGGATTCAAAATGTCATTTGGATCGGGCCTCATGTATAATAACCACTTTTCAAACCCTCACAGTTACCAAAATTGTCATATTTACAGAGTTTGGCTTACTCAGAAGCTTCAATTTTGACCAATTTCAGGCACAGAAATGACTTTAAACACACTTATTTGAGTTGAAAAAGTAATACTTCACATCCAATAGTAATTTAAAGTTAAAAGATTAAATGTTAAAATTTGATCAATATTGACAATTTTTTGAACGTTGGACTGGTCCGGGGTCATCGTTTTTCATCATAAAATTGATTTTTTTTGGACTACCAAAAATGATTCAAAATGTCATTTGGATCGGGCCTCATGTTGAATAACCACTTTTTAAACCCTCACAGTGACCAAAATTGCCATTTATTACAGAGTTTTGCTTACTCAGAAGCTTCAATTTTGACCAATTTCAGGCACAGAAATCACTTTAAACACACTTATGTTAGTTGAAAAAGTAATAATTCACATCCAACAGTCATTTAAAGTCAAAAGATTAAATTTTAAAATTTCATCAATATTGTCCACTTTTTTGAACGTTCGACTTGTCCGGGGTCATCGTTTTTCATCATAAAATTGATTTTTTGGTCTCTACCAAAAAGAATTCAAAATGTCATTTGGATCGGGCCTCATGTTGAATAACCACTTTTTAAACCCTCACAGTGGCCAAAATTGCAATTTTTACAGAGTTTTGCTTACTCAGAAGCTTCAATTTTGACCAATTTCAGGAACAGAAATGACTTTAAACACACATATTTTAGTTGAAAAAGTAATAATTCACATCCAACAGTAATTTAAAGTCAAAAGATTAAATTTTAAAATTTCATCAATATTGTCCACTTTTTTGAACGTTCGACTGGTCCGGGGTCATCGTTTTTCATCATAAAATTGATTTTTTGTGCTCTACCAAAAATAATTCAAAATGTCATTTGGTCAGGCCTCATGTTGAATAACCACTTTTTAAACCCTCACAATTACCAAATTTGTCATATTTACAGAGTTTTGCTTACTCAGAGCTTCAATTTTGACCAATTTCAGGCACAGAAATGACTTTAAACACACTTATTTTAGTTGAAAAAGTAATAATTCACATCCAACAGTAATTTAAAGTCAAAAGATTAAATGTTAAAATGTGATCAATATTGACAATTTTTTGAACGTTCGACTGGTCCGGGGTTATCGTTTTTCATCATAAAATTGATTTTTTTTGGACTACCAAAAATGATTCAAAATGTCATTTGGATCGGGCCTCATGTTGAATAACCACTTTTTAAATCCTCACAGTGACCAAAATTGCCATTTTTACAGAGTTTTCGCTTACTCAAAAGCTTCAATTTTGACCAATTTCAGGCACAGAAATGACTTTAAACACACTTATTTGAGTTGAAAAAGTAATAATTCACATCCAACAGTAATTTATAGTCAAAAGATTAAATGTTAAAATTTCATCAATATTGACAATTTTTTGTACGTTCGACTGGTCGGGGTCATCGTTTTTCATCATAAAATTGATTTTTTAGACTCTACCAAAAATTATTCAAAATGTCATTTGGATCGGGCCTCATGTTGAATAACCACTTTTTAAACCCTCACAGTGACCAAAATTGCCATTTATTACAGAGTTTAGCTTACTCAGAAGCTTCAATTTTGACCAATTTCAGGAACAGAAATGACTTTAAACACACATATTTTAGTTGAAAAAGTAATAATTCACATCCAACAGTAATTTCAAGTCAAAAGATGAAATGTTAAAATTTGATCAATATTGACAATTTTTTGAAAGTTCGACTAGTTCGGGGTCATCGTTTTTCATCATAAAATTGATTTTTTTTGGACTACCAAAAATGATTCAAAATGTCATTTGGATCGGGCCTCATGTTAAATAACCACTTTTTAAACCCTCACAGTGACCAAAATTGCCATTTATTACAGAGGTTTGCTTACTCAGAAGCTTCAATTTTGACCAATTTCAGGCACAGAAATCACTTTAAACACACTAATTTTAGTTGAAAAAGTAATAATTCACACCCAACAGTCATTTAAAGTAAAAAGATTAAATGTTAAAATTTCATCAATATTGACCACTTTTTTGAACGTTCGACTGGTCCGGGGTCATCGTTTTTCATCATAAAATTGATTTTTTGGACTCTACCAAACATGATTCCAAATGTCATTTGGATCGGGCCTCATGTTGAATAACCACTTTTTAAACCCTCACAGTGACCAAAATTGCCATTTATTACAGAGTTTTGCTTACTCAGAAGCTTCAATTTTGACCAATTTCAGGCACAGAAATCACTTTAAACACACTAATTTTAATTGAAAAAGTAATAATTCACATCCAACAGTAATTTAAAGTCAAAAGATTAAATGTTAAAATTTCATCAATATTGAAAATTTTTTGTACGTTCGACTGGTCCGGGGTCATCGTTTTTCATCATAAAATTGATTTTTTGGGCTCTACCAAAAATGATTCAAAATGTCATTTGGATCGGGCCTCATGTATAATAACCACTTTTTAAACCCTCACAGTTACCAAAATTGTCATATTTACAGAGTTTTGCTTACTCAGAAGCTTCAATTTTGACCAATTTCAGGCACAGAAATGACTTTAACACACTTATTTGAGTTGAAAAAGTAATAATTCACATCCAACAGTCATTTAAAGTCAAAAGATTAAATGTTAAAATTTCATCAATATTGACCACTTTTTTGAACGTTCGACTGGTCCGGGGTCATCGTTTTTCATCATAAAATTGATTTTTTTGGACTACCAAAAATGATTCAAAATGTCATTTGGATCGGGCCTCATGTTGAATAACCACTTTTTAAACCCTCACAGTGGCCAAAATTGCCATTTATTACAGAGTTTTGCTTACTCAGAAGCTTCAATTTTGACCGATTTCAGGCACAGAAATCACTTTAAACACACTTATTTTAGTTGAAAAAGTAATAATTCACATCCAACAGTAATTTAAAGTCAAAAGATTAAATTTAAAAATTTCATCAATATTGTCCACTTTTTTGAACGTTCGACTGGTCCGGGGTCATCGTTTTTCATCATAAAATTGATTTTTTGGGCTCTACCAAAAATAATTCAAAATATCATTTGGATCGGGCCTCATTTTGAATAACGACTTTTTAAACCCTCACAGTGGCCAAAATTGCCATTTTTACAGAGTTTTGCACTCAGAAGCTTCAATTTTGTCCAATTTCAGGCACAGAAATCACTTTAAACACACTTATGTTAGTTGAAAAAGTAATAATTCACATCCAACAGTCATTTAAAGTCAAAAGATTAAATTTTTAAATTTCATCAATATTGACAATTTTTTGAACGTTCGACTGGTCCGGGGTCATCGTTTTTCATCATAAAATTGATTTTTTTTGGACTACCAAAAATGATTCAAAATGTCATTTGGATCGGGCCTCATGTTGAATAACCACTTTTTAAACCCTCACAGTGACCAAAATTGCCATTTATTACAGAGTTTTGCTTACTCAGAAGCTTCAATTTTGTCCAATTTCAGGCACAGAAATGACTTTAAACACACATATTTTAGTTGAAAAAGTAATATTTCACATCCAACAGTAATTTAAAGTCAAAAGATTAAATGTTAAAATTTCATCAATATTGACAATTTTTTGTACGTTCGACTGGTCCGGGGTCATCGTTTTTCATCAAAAAAATGATTTTTTGGGCTCTACCAAAAATGATTCAAAATGTCATTTGGATCGGGCCTCATGTTGAATAACTACTTTTTAAACCCTCACATTGACCAAAATTGCCATTTATTACAGAGTTTTGCTTACTCAGAAGCTTCAATTTTGACCGATTTCAGGCACAGAAATCACTTTAAACACACTTATGTTAGTTGAAAAAGTAATAATTCACATCCAACAGTCATTTAAAGTCAAAAGATTAAATTTTAAAATTTCATCAATATTGTCCACTTTTTTGAACGTTCGACTGGTCCGGGGTCATCGTTTTTCATCATAAAATTGATTTTTTGGTCTCTACCAAAAAGAATTCAAAATGTCATTTGGATCGGGCCTCATGTTGAATAACCACTTTTTAAACCCTCACAGTGGCCAAAATTGCCATTTTTACAGAGTTTTGCTTACTCAGAAGCTTCAATTTTGACCAATTTCAGGAACAGAAATGACTTTAAACACACATATTTTAGTTGAAAAAGTAATAATTCACATCCAACAGTAATTTAAAGTCAAAAGATTAAATGTTAAAATTTCATCAATATTGACAATTTTTTGTACGTTCGACTGGTCCGGGGTCATCGTTTTTCATCATAAAATTGAATTTTTGGGCTCTACCAAAAATGATTCAAAATGTCATTTGGATCGGGCCTCATGTATAATAACCACTTTTTAAACCCTCACAGTTACCAAAATTGTCATATTTACAGAGTTTTGCTTACTCAGAAGCTTCAATTTTGACCAATTTCAGGCACAGAAATGACTTTAAACACACTTATTTGAGTTGAAAAAGTAATAATTCACATCCAACAGTCATTTAAAGTCAAAAGATTACATTTTAAAATTTCATCAATATTGTCCATTTTTTTGAACGTTCGACTGGTCCGGGGTCATCGTTTTTCATCATAAAATTGATTTTTTGTGCTCTACCAAAAATAATTCAAAATGTCATTTGGTCAGGCCTCATGTTGAATAACCACTTTTTAAACCCTCACAATTACCAAATTTGTCATATTTACAGAGTTTTGCTTACTCAGAGCTTCAATTTTGACCAATTTCAGGCACAGAAATGACTTTAAACACACTTATTTTAGTTGAAAAAGTAATAATTCACATCCAACAGTAATTTAAAGTCAAAAGATTAAATGTTAAAATTTGATCAATGTTGACAATTTTTTGAACGTTCGACTGGTCCGGGGTTATCGTTTTTCATCATAACATTGATTTTTTTGGACTACCAAAAATGATTCAAAATGTCATTTGGATCGGGCCTCATGTTGAATAACCACTTTTTAAATCCTCACAGTGACCAAAATTGCCATTTTTACAGAGTTTTCGCTTACTCAAAAGCTTCAATTTTGACCAATTTCAGGCACAGAAATGACTTTAAACACACTTATTTGAGTTGAAAAAGTAATAATTCACATCCAACAGTAATTTATAGTCAAAAGATTAAATGTTAAAATTTCATCAATATTGACAATTTTTTGTACGTTCGACTGGTCGGGGTCATCGTTTTTCATCATAAAATTCATTTTTTGGACTCTACCAAAAATGATTCAAAATGTCATTTGGATCGGGCCTCATGTTGAATAACCACTTTTTAAACCCTCACAGTGACCAAAATTGCCATTTATTACAGAGTTTAGCTTACTCAGAAGCTTCAATTTTGACCAGTTTCAGGAACAGAAATGACTTTAAACACACATATTTTAGTTGAAAAAGTAATAATTCACATCCAACAGTAATTTAAAGTCAAAAGATTAAATGTTAAAATTTCATCAATATTGACAATTTTTTGTACGTTCGACTGGTCCGGGGTCATCGTTTTTCATCATAAAATTGATTTTTTGGGCTCTACCAAAAATTATTCAAAATGTCATTTGGATCGGGCCTCATGTAGAATAACCGCTTTTTAAACCCTCACAGTTACCAAAATTGTCATATTTACAGAGTTTGGCTTACTCAGAAGCTTCAATTTTGACCAATTTCAGGCACAGAAATGACTTTAAACACACTTATTTGAGTTGAAAAAGTAATAATTCACATCCAATAGTAATTTATAGTCAAAAGATTAAATGTTAAAATTTGATCAATATTGAAAAATTTTTGAACGTTGGACTGGTCCGGGGTCATCGTTTTTCATCATAAAATTGATTTTTTTTGGACTACCAAAAATGATTCAAAATGTCATTTGGATCGGGCCTCATGTTGAATAACCACTTTTTAAACCCTCACAGTGACCAAAATTGCCATTTATTACAGAGTTTTGCTTACTCAGAAGCTTCAATTTTGACCAATTTCAGGCACAGAAATCACTTTAAACACACTAATTTTAGTTGAAAAAGTAATAATTCACATCCAACAGTCATTTAAAGTAAAAAGATTAAATGTTAAAATTTCATCAATATTGACCACTTTTTTGAACGTTCGACTGGTCCGGGGTCATCGTTTTTCATCATAAAATTGATTTTTTGGACTCTACCAAACATGATTCCAAATGTCATTTGGATCGGGCCTCATGTTGAATAACTACTTTTTAAACCCTCACAGTGACCAAAATTGTCATATTTACATAGTTTGGCTTACTCAGAAGCTTCAATTTTGACCAATTTCAGGCACAGAAATGACTTTAAACACACTTATTAGAGTTGAAAAAGTAATAATTCACATCCAATAGTAATTTAAAGTCAAAAGATGAAATGTTAAAATTTGATCAATATTGACAATTTTTTGAACGTTCGACTGGTTCGGGGTCATCGTTTTTCATCATAAAATTGATTTTTTTTGGACTACCAAAAATGATTCAAAATGTCATTTGGATCGGGCCTCATGTTAAATAACCACTTTTTAAACCCTCACAGTGACCAAAATTGCCATTTATTACAGAGGTTTGCTTACTCAGAAGCTTCAATTTTGACCAATTTCAGGCACAGAAATCACTTTAAACAAACTAATTTTAGTTGAAAAAGTAATAATTCACACCCAACAGTCATTTAAAGTCAAAAGATTAAATGTTAAAATTTCATCAATATTGACCACTTTTTTGAACGTTCGACTGGTCCGGGGTAATCGTTTTTCATCATAAAATTGATTTTTTGGACTCTACCAAACATGATTCCAAATGTCATTTGGATCGGGCCTCATGTTGAATAACTACTTTTTAAACCCTCACATTGACCAAAATTGCCATTTATTACAGAGTTTTGCTTACTCAGAAGCTTCAATTTTGACCGATTTCAGGCACAGAAATGACTTTAAACACACATATTTTAGTTGAAAAAGTAATAATTCACATCCAACAGTAATTTAAAGTCAAAAGATTAAATGTTAAAATTTCATCAATATTGACATTTTTTTGTACGTTCGACTGGTCCAGGGTCATCGTTTTTCATCATAAAATTGATTTTTTGGCCTCAACAAAAAATGATTCAAAATGTCATTTGGATCGGGCCTCATGTTGAATAACCACTTTTTAAACCCTCACAGTGACCAAAATTGCCATTTTTACAGAGTTTTCGCTTACTCAAAAGCTTCAATTTTGACCAATTTCAGGCACAGAAATGACTTTAAACACACTTATTTGAGTTGAAAAAGTAATAATTCACATCCAATAGTAATTTATAGTCAAAAGATTAAATGTTAAAATTTGATCAATATTGAAAATTTTTTGAACGTTGGACTGGTCCGGGGTCATCATTTTTCATCATAAAATTGATTTTTTTTGGACTACCAAAAATGATTCAAAATGTCATTTGGATCGGGCCTCATGTTGAATAACCACTTTTTAAACCCTCACAGTGACCAAAATTGCCATTTATTACAGAGTTTTGCTTACTCAGAAGCTTCAATTTTGACCAATTTCAGGCACAGAAATCACTTTAAACACACTAATTTTAGTTGAAAAAGTAATAATTCACATCCAACAGTCATTTAAAGTAAAAAGATTAAATGTTAACATTTCATCAATATTGACCACTTTTTTGAACGTTCGACTGGTCCGGGGTCATCGTTTTTCATCATAAAATTGATTTTTTGGACTCTACCAAACATGATTCCAAATGTCATTTGGATCGGGCCTCATGTTGAATAACTACTTTTTAAACCCTCACAGTGACCAAAATTGTCATATTTACATAGTTTGGCTTACTCAGAAGCTTCAATTTTGACCAATTTCAGGCACAGAAATGACTTTAAACACACTTATTTGAGTTGAAAAAGTAATAATTCACATCCAATAGTAATTTAAAGTCAAAAGATGAAATGTTAAAATTTGATCAATATTGACAATTTTTTGAACGTTCGACTGGTTCGGGGTCATCGTTTTTCATCATAAAATTGATTTTTTTTGGACTACCAAAAATGATTCAAAATGTCATTTGGATCGGGCCTCATGTTAAATAACCACTTTTTAAACCCTCACAGTGACCAAAATTGCCATTTATTACAGAGGTTTGCTTACTCAGAAGCTTCAATTTTGACCAATTTCAGGCACAGAAATCACTTTAAACACACTAATTTTAGTTGAAAAAGTAATAATTCACACCCAACAGTCATTTAAAGTCAAAAGATTAAATGTTAAAATTTCATCAATATTGACCACTTTTTTGAACGTTCGACTGGTCCGGGGTCATCGTTTTTCATCATAAAATTGATTTTTTGGACTCTACCAAACACGATTCCAAATGTCATTTGGATCGGGCCTCATGTTGAATAACCACTTTTTAAACCCTCACAGTGACCAAAATTGCCATTTATTACAGAGTTTTGCTTACTCAGAAGCTTCAATTTTGACCAATTTCAGGCACAGAAATCACTTTAAACACACTAATTTTAATTGAAAAAGTAATAATTCACATCCAACAGTAATTTAAAGTCAAAAGATTAAATGTTAAAATTTCATCAATATTGACAATTTTTTGTACGTTCGACTGGCCCGGGGTCATCGTTTTTCATCATAAAATTGATTTTTTGGGCTCTACCAAAAATGATTCAAAATGTCATTTGGATCGGGCCTCATGTATAATAACCACTTTTTAAACCCTCACAGTTACCAAAATTGTCATATTTACAGAGTTTTGCTTACTCAGAAGCTTCAATTTTGACCAATTTCAGGCACAGAAATGACTTTAACACACTTATTTGAGTTGAAAAAGTAATAATTCACATCCAATAGTAATTTAAAGTCAAAAGATTAAATGTTAAAATTTGATCAATATTGACAATTTTTTGAACGTTCGACTGGTCCGGGGTCATCGTTTTTCATCATAAAATTGATTTTTTTGGACTACCAAAAATGATTCAAAATGTCATTTGGATCGGGCCTCATGTTGAATAACCACTTTTTAAACCCTCACAGTGGCCAAAATTGCCATTTATTACAGAGTTTTGCTTACTCAGAAGCTTCAATTTTGACCGATTTCAGGCACAGAAATCACTTTAAACACACTTATGTTAGTTGAAAAAGTAATAATTCACATCCAACAGTAATTTAAAGTCAAAAGATTAAATTTTTAAATTTCATCAATATTGTCCACTTTTTTGAACGTTCGACTGGTCCGGGGTCATCGTTTTTCATCATAAAATTGATTTTTTGGGCTCTACCAAAAATAATTCAAAATGTCATTTGGATCGGGCCTCATTTTGAATACCGACTTTTTAAACCCTCACAGTTGCCAAAATTGCCATTTATTACAGAGTTTTGCTTACTCAGAAGCTTCAATTTTGTCCAATTTCAGGCACAGAAATCACTTTAAACACACTTATGTTAGTTGAAAAAGTAATAATTCACATCCAACAGTCATTTAAAGTCAAAAGATTAAATTTTTAAATTTCTCAATATTGACAATTTTTTGAACGTTCGACTGGTCCGGGGTCATCGTTTTTCATCATAAAATGGATTTTTTTTGGACTACCAAAAATGATTCAAAATGTCATTTGGATCGGGCCTCATGTTGAATAACCACTTTTTAAACCCTCACAGTGACCAAAATTGCCATTTATTACAGAGTTTTGCTTACTCAGAAGCTTCAATTTTGTCCAATTTCAGGCACAGAAATGACTTTAAACACACATATTTTAGTTGAAAAAGTAATAATTCACATCCAACAGTAATTTAAAGTCAAAAGATTAAATGTTAAAATTTCATCAATATTGACAATTTTTTTAACGTTCGACTGGTCCGGGGTCATCGTTTTTCATCAAAAAAATGATTTTTTGGGCTCTACCAAAAATGATTCAAAATGTCATTTGGATCGGGCCTCATGTTGAATAACTACTTTTTAAACCCTCACATTGACCAAAATTGCCATTTATTACAGAGTTTTGCTTACTCAGAAGCTTCAATTTTGACCGATTTCAGGCACAGAAATCACTTTAAACACACTTATGTTAGTTGAAAAAGTAATAATTCACATCCAACAGTCATTTAAAGTCGAAAGATTAAATTTTAAAATTTCATCAATATTGTCCACTTTTTTGAACGTTCGACTGGTCCGGGGTCATCGTTTTTCATCATAAAATTGATTTTTTGGTCTCTACCAAAAAAAATTCAAAATGTCATTTGGATCGGGCCTCATGTTGAATAACCACTTTTTAAACCCTCACAGTGGCCAAAATTGCCATTTTTACAGAGTTTTGCTTACTCAGAAGCTTCAATTTTGACCAATTTCAGGAACAGAAATGACTTTAAACACACATATTTTAGTTGAAAAAGTAATAATTCACATCCAACAGTAATTTAAAGTCAAAAGATTAAATGTTAAAATTTCATCAATATTGACAATTTTTTGTACGTTCGACTGGTCCGGGGTCATCGTTTTTCATCATAAAATTGATTTTTTGGGCTCTACCAAAAATGATTCAAAATGTCATTTGGATCGGGCCTCATGTATAATAACCACTTTTTAAACCCTCACAATTACCAAAATTGTCATATTTACAGAGTTTTGCTTACTCAGAAGCTTCAATTTTGACCAATTTCAGGCACAGAAATGACTTTAAACACACTTATTTGAGTTGAAAAAGTAATAATTCACATCCAACAGTCATTTAAAGTCAAAAGATTAAATTTTAAAATTTCATCAATATTGTCCACTTTTTTGAACGTTCGACTGGTCCGGGGTCATCGTTTTTCATCATAAAATTGATTTTTTGTGCTCTACCAAAAATATTTCAAAATGTCATTTGGTCAGGCCTCATGTTGAATAACCACTTTTTAAACCCTCACAATTACCAAATTTGTCATATTTACAGAGTTTTGCTTACTCAGAGCTTCAATTTTGACCAATTTCAGGCACAGAAATGACTTTAAACACACTTATTTTAGTTGAAAAAGTAATAATTCACATCCAACAGTAATTTAAAGTCAAAAGATTAAATGTTAAAATTTGATCAATGTTGACAATTTTTTGAACGTTCGACTGGTCCGGGGTTATCGTTTTTCATCATAAAATTGATTTTTTTGGACTACCAAAAATGATTCAAAATGTCATTTGGATCGGGCCTCATGTTGAATAACCACTTTTTAAATCCTCACAGTGACCAAAATTGCCATTTTTACAGAGTTTTCGCTTACTCAAAAGCTTCAATTTTGACCAATTTCAGGCACAGAAATGACTTTAAACACACTTTTTTGAGTTGAAAAAGTAATAATTCACATCCAACAGTAATTTATAGTCAAAAGATTAAATGTTAAAATTTCATCAATGTTGACAATTTTTTGTACGTTCGACTGGTCGGGGTCATCGTTTTTCATCATAAAATTCATTTTTTGGACTCTACCAAAAATGATTCAAAATGTCATTTGGATCGGGCCTCATGTTGAATAACCACTTTTTAAACCCTCACAGTGACCAAAATTGCCATTTATTACAGAGTTTAGCTTACTCAGAAGCTTCAATTTTGACCAGTTTCAGGAACAGAAATGACTTTAAACACACATATTTTAGTTGAAAAAGTTATAATTCACATCCAACAGTAATTTAAAGTCAAAAGATTAAATGTTAAAATGTCATCAATATTGACAATTTTTTGTACGTTCGACTGGTCCGGGGTCATCGTTTTTCATCATAAAATTGATTTTTTGGGCTCTACCAAAAATGATTCAAAATGTCATTTGGATCGGGCCTCATGTAGAATAACCGCTTTTTAAACCCTCACAGTTACCAAAATTGTCATATTTACATAGTTTGGCTTACTCAGAAGCTTCAATTTTGACCAATTTCAGGCACAGAAATGACTTTAAACACACTTATTTGAGTTGAAAAAGTAATAATTCACATCCAATAGTAATTTAAAGTCAAAAGATTAAATGTTAAAATTTGATCAATATTGACAATTTTTTGAACGTTGGACTGGTCCGGGGTCATCGTTTTTCATCATAAAATTGATTTTTTTTGGACTACCAAAAATGATTCAAAATGTCATTTGGATCGGGCCTCATGTTGAATAACCACTTTTTAAACCCTCACAGTGACCAAAATTGCCATTTATTACAGAGTTTTGCTTACTCAGAAGCTTCAATTTTGACCAATTTCAGGCACAGAAATCACTTTAAACACACTAATTTTAGTTGAAAAAGTAATAATTCACATCCAACAGTAATTTAAAGTCAAAAGATTAAATGTTAAAATTTCATCAATATTGACAATTTTTTGTACGTTCGACTGGCCCGGGGTCATCGTTTTTCATCATAAAATTGATTTTTTGGGCTCTACCAAAAATGATTCAAAATGTCATTTGGATCGGGCCTTATGTATAATAACCACTTTTTAAACCCTCACAGTTACCAAAATTGTCATATTTACAGAGTTTTGCTTACTCAGAAGCTTCAATTTTGACCAATTTCAGGCACAGAAATGACTTTAACACACTTATTTGAGTTGAAAAAGTAATAATTCACATCCAATAGTAATTTAAAGTCAAAAGATTAAATGTTAAAATTTGATCAATATTGACAATTTTTTGAACGTTCGACTGGTCCGGGGTCATCGTTTTTCATCATAAAATTGATTTTTTTGGACTACCAAAAATGATTCAAAATGTCATTTGGATCGGGCCTCATGTTGAATAACCACTTTTTAAACCCTCACAGTGGCCAAAATTGCCATTTATTACAGAGTTTTGCTTACTCAGAAGCTTCAATTTTGACCGATTTCAGGCACAGAAATCACTTTAAACACACTTATGTTAGTTGAAAAAGTAATAATTCACATCCAACAGTCATTTAAAGTCAAAAGATTAAATTTTAAAATTTCATCAATATTGTCCACTTTTTTGAACGTTCGACTGGTCCGGGTCATCGTTTTTCATCATAAAATTGATTTTTTGGTCTCTACCAAAAAGAATTCAAAATGTCATTTGGATCGGGCCTCATGTTGAATAACCACTTTTTAAACCCTCACAGTGGCCAAAATTGCCATTTTTACAGAGTTTTGCTTACTCAGAAGCTTCAATTTTGTCCAATTTCAGGCACAGAAATCACTTTAAACACACTTATGTTAGTTGAAAAAGTAATAATTCACATCCAACAGTCATTTAAAGTCAAAAGATTAAATTTTTAAATTTCATCAATATTGTCCACTTTTTTGAACGTTCGACTGGTCCGGGGTCATTGTTTTTCATCATAAAATTGATTTTTTGGGCTCTACCAAAAATAATTCAAAATGTCATTTGGATCGGGCCTCATGTTGAATAACGACTTTTTAAACCCTCACAGTGGCCAAAATTGCCATTTTTACAGAGTTTTGCTTACTCAGAAGCTTCAATTTTGTCCAATTTCAGGCACAGAAATCACTTTAAACACACTTATGTTAGTTGAAAAAGTAATAATTCACATCCAACAGTCATTTAAAGTCAAAAGATTAAATTTTAAAATTTCATCAATATTGACAATTTTTTGAACGTTCGACTGGTCCGGGGTCATCGTTTTTCATCATAAAATTGATTTTTTTTGGACTACCAAAAATGATTCAAAATATCCTTTGGATCGGGCCTCATGTTGAATAACCACTTTTTAAACCCTCACAGTGACCAAAATTGCCATTTATTACAGAGTTTTGCTTACTCAGAAGCTTCAATTTTGTCCAATTTCAGGCACAGAAATGACTTTAAACACACATATTTTAGTTGAAAAAGTAATAATTCACATCCAACAGTAATTTAAAGTCAAAAGATTCAATGTTAAAATTTCATCAATATTGACAATTTTTTGTACGTTCGACTGGTCCGGGGTCATCGTTTTTCATCATAAAATTGATTTTTTGGGCTCTACCAAAAATGATTCAAAATGTCATTTGGATCGGGCCTCATGTAGAATAACCACTCTTTAACCAGATCGATGCTCAGCATATTCCCCTCCTGTGCTGAGATTTGCATATTCCCTTTATTCATGACGAGCTGGGCTCGTCATGAGCGTGCGAGGAGGCTACCTCATGACGAGCCCAGCTCGTCATGAGCGTGGAAGGGGTTAAACCCTCACAGTTACCAAAATTGTCATATTTACATAGTTTGGCTTACTCAGAAGCTTCAATTTTGACCAATTTCAGGCACAGAAATGACTTTAAACACACTTATTTGAGTTGAAAAAGTAATAATTCACATCCAATAGTAATTTAAAGTCAAAAGATTAAATGTTAAAATGTGATCAATATTGACAATTTTTTGAACGTTGGACTGGTCCGGGGTCATCGTTTTTCATCATAAAATTGAATTTTTTTGGACTACCAAAAATGATTCAAAATGTCATTTGGATCGGGCCTCATGTAGAATAACCACTTTTTAAACCCTCACAGTTACCAAAATTGCCATTTTTACAGAGTTTGGCTTACTCAGAAGCTTCAATTTTGACCAATTTTAGGCACAGAAATGACTTTAAACACACTTATTTGAGTTGAAAAAGTAATAATTCACATCCAATAGTAATTTATAGTCAAAAGATTAAATGTTAAAATTTGATCAATATTGAAATTTTTTTGAACGTTGGACTGGTCCGGGGTCATCGTTTTTCATCATAAAATTGATTTTTTTTGGACTACCAAAAATGATTCAAAATGTCATTTGGATCGGGCCTCATGTTGAATAACCACTTTTTAAACCCTCACAGTGACCAAAATTGCCATTTATTACAGAGTTTTGCTTACTCAGAAGCTTCAATTTTGACCAATTTCAGGCACAGAAATCACTTTAAACACACTAATTTTAGTTGAAAAAGTAATAATTCACATCCAACAGTCATTTAAAGTAAAAAGATTAAATGTTAAAATTTCATCAATATTGACCACTTTTTTGAACGTTCGACTGGTCCGGGGTCATCGTTTTTCATCATAAAATTGATTTTTTGGACTCTACCAAACATGATTCCAAATGTCATTTGGATCGGGCCTCATGTTGAATAACTACTTTTTAAACCCTCACAGTGACCAAAATTGTCATATTTACATAGTTTGGCTTACTCAGAAGCTTCAATTTTGACCAATTTCAGGCACAGAAATGACTTTAAACACACTTATTAGAGTTGAAAAAGTAATAATTCACATCCAATAGTAATTTAAAGTCAAAAGATGAAATGTTAAAATTTGATCAATATTGACAATTTTTTGAACGTTCGACTGGTTCGGGGTCATCGTTTTTCATCATAAAATTGATTTTTTTTGGACTACCAAAAATGATTCAAAATGTCATTTGGATCGGGCCTCATGTTAAATAACCACTTTTTAAACCCTCACAGTGACCAAAATTGCCATTTATTACAGAGGTTTGCTTACTCAGAAGCTTCAATTTTGACCAATTTCAGGCACAGAAATCACTTTAAACAAACTAATTTTAGTTGAAAAAGTAATAATTCACACCCAACAGTCATTTAAAGTCAAAAGATTAAATGCTAAAATTTCATCAATATTGACCACTTTTTTGAACGTTCGACTGGTCCGGGGTCATCGTTTTTCATCATAAAATTGATTTTTTGGACTCTACCAAACATGATTCCAAATGTCATTTGGATCGGGCCTCATGTTGAATAACTACTTTTTAAACCCTCACATTGACCAAAATTGCCATTTATTACAGAGTTTTGCTTACTCAGAAGCTTCAATTTTGACCGATTTCAGGCACAGAAATGACTTTAAACACACATATTTTAGTTGAAAAAGTAATAATTCACATCCAACAGTAATTTAAAGTCAAAAGATTAAATGTTAAAATTTCATCAATATTGACATTTTTTTGTACGTTCGACTGGTCCAGGGTCATCGTTTTTCATCATAAAATTGATTTTTTGGCCTCAACAAAAAATGATTCAAAATGTCATTTGGATCGGGCCTCATGTTGAATAACCACTTTTTAAACCCTCACAGTGACCAAAATTGCCATTTTTACAGAGTTTTCGCTTACTCAAAAGCTTCAATTTTGACCAATTTCAGGCACAGAAATGACTTTAAACACACTTATTTGAGTTGAAAAAGTAATAATTCACATCCAACAGTAATTTAAAGTCAAAAGATTAAATGTTAAAATTTCATCAATATTGACAATTTTTTGTACGTTCGACTGGTCCGGGGTCATCGTTTTTCATCATAAAATTGATTTTTTGGGCTCTACCAAAAATGATTCAAAATGTCATTTGGATCGGGCCTCATGTATAATAACCACTTTTTAAACCCTCACAGTTACCAAAATTGTCATATTTACAGAGTTTTGCTTACTCAGAAGCTTAAATTTTGACCAATTTCAGGCACAGAAATGACTTTAACACACTTATTTGAGTTGAAAAAGTAATAATTCACATCCAATAGTAATTTAAAGTCAAAAGATTAAATGTTAAAATTTGATCAATATTGACAATTTTTTGAACGTTCGACTGGTCCGGGGTCATCGTTTTTCATCATTAAATTGATTTTTTTGGACTACCAAAAATGATTCAAAATGTCATTTGGATCGGGCCTCATGTTGAATAACCACTTTTTAAACCCTCACAGTGGCCAAAATTGCCATTTATTACAGAGTTTTGCTTACTCAGAAGCTTCAATTTTGACCGATTTCAGGCACAGAAATCACTTTAAACACACTTATGTTAGTTGAAAAAGTAATAATTCACATCCAACAGTAATTTAAAGTCAAAAGATTAAATTTTTAAATTTCATCAATATTGTCCACTTTTTTGAACGTTCGACTGGTCCGGGGTCATCGTTTTTCATCATAAAATTGATTTTTTGGGCTCTACCAAAAATAATTCAAAATGTCATTTGGATCGGGCCTCATTTTGAATACCGACTTTTTAAACCCTCACAGTGGCCAAAATTGCCATTTTTACAGAGTTTTGCTTACTCAGAAGCTTCAATTTTGTCCAATTTCAGGCACAGAAATCACTTTAAACACACTTATGTTAGTTGAAAAAGTAATAATTCACATCCAACAGTCATTTAAAGTCAAAAGATTAAATTTTTAAATTTCATCAATATTGACAATTTTTTGAACGTTCGACTGGTCCGGGGTCATCGTTTTTCATCATAAAATGGATTTTTTTTGGACTACCAAAAATGATTCAAAATGTCATTTGGATCGGGCCTCATGTTGAATAACCACTTTTTAAACCCTCACAGTGACCAAAATTGCCATTTATTACAGAGTTTTGCTTACTCAGAAGCTTCAATTTTGACCAATTTCAGGCACAGAAATCACTTTAAACACACTAATTTTAATTGAAAAAGTAATAATTCACATCCAACAGTAATTTAAAGTCAAAAGATTAAATGTTAAAATTTCATCAATATTGACAATTTTTTGTACGTTCGACTGGCCCGGGGTCATCGTTTTTCATCATAAAATTGATTTTTTGGGCTCTACCAAAAATGATTCAAAATGTCATTTGGATCGGGCCTCATGTATAATAACCACTTTTTAAACCCTCACAGTTACCAAAATTGTCATATTTACAGAGTTTTGCTTACTCAGAAGCTTCAATTTTGACCAATTTCAGGCACAGAAATGACTTTAACACACTTATTTGAGTTGAAAAAGTAATAATTCACATCCAATAGTAATTTAAAGTCAAAAGATTAAATGTTAAAATTTGATCAATATTGACAATTTTTTGAACGTTCGACTGGTCCGGGGTCATCGTTTTTCATCATAAAATTGATTTTTTTGGACTACCAAAAATGATTCAAAATGTCATTTGGATCGGGCCTCATGTTGAATAACCACTTTTTAAACCCTCACAGTGGCCAAAATTGCCATTTATTACAGAGTTTTGCTTACTCAGAAGCTTCAATTTTGACCGATTTCAGGCACAGAAATCACTTTAAACACACTTATGTTAGTTGAAAAAGTAATAATTCACATCCAACAGTAATTTAAAGTCAAAAGATTAAATTTTTAAATTTCATCAATATTGTCCACTTTTTTGAACGTTCGACTGGTCCGGGGTCATCGTTTTTCATCATAAAATTGATTTTTTGGGCTCTACCAAAAATAATTCAAAATGTCATTTGGATCGGGCCTCATTTTGAATACCGACTTTTTAAACCCTCACAGTGGCCAAAATTGCCATTTTTACAGAGTTTTGCTTACTCAGAAGCTTCAATTTTGTCCAATTTCAGGCACAGAAATCACTTTAAACACACTTATGTTAGTTGAAAAAGTAATAATTCACATCCAACAGTAATTTAAAGTCAAAAGATTAAATGTTAAAATTTCATCAATATTGACAATTTTTTGAACGTTCGACTGGTCCGGGGTCATCGTTTTTCATCAAAAAAATGATTTTTTGGGCTCTACCAAAAATGATTCAAAATGTCATTTGGATCGGGCCTCTGTTGAATAACTACTTTTTAAACCCTCACATTGACCAAAATTGCCATTTATTACGGAGTTTTGCTTACTCAGAAGCTTCAATTTTGACCGATTTCAGGCACAGAAATCACTTTAAACACACTTATGTTAGTTGAAAAAGTAATAATTCACATCCAACAGTCATTTAAAGTCAAAAGATTAAATTTTAAAATTTCATCAATATTGTCCACTTTTTTGAACGTTCGACTGGTCCGGGGTCATCGTTTTTCATCATAAAATTGATTTTTTGGTCTCTACCAAAAAAAATTCAAAATGTCATTTGGATCGGGCCTCATGTTGAATAACCACTTTTTAAACCCTCACAGTGGCCAAAATTGCCATTTTTACAGAGTTTTGCTTACTCAGAAGCTTCAATTTTGACCAATTTCAGGAACAGAAATGACTTTAAACACACATATTTTAGTTGAAAAAGTAATAATTCACATCCAACAGTAATTTAAAGTCAAAAGATTAAATGTTAAAATTTCATCAATATTGACAATTTTTTGTACGTTCGACTGGTCCGGGGTCATCGTTTTTCATCATAAAATTGATTTTTTGGGCTCTACCAAAAATGATTCAAAATGTCATTTGGATCGGGCCTCATGTATAATAACCACTTTTTAAACCCTCACAGTTACCAAAATTGTCATATTTACAGAGTTTTGCTTACTCAGAAGCTTCAATTTTGACCAATTTCAGGCACAGAAATGACTTTAAACACACTTATTTGAGTTGAAAAAGTAATAATTCACATCCAACAGTCATTTAAAGTCAAAAGATTAAATTTTAAAATTTCATCAATATTGTCCACTTTTTTGAACGTTCGACTGGTCCGGGGTCATCGTTTTTCATCATAAAATTGATTTTTTGTGCTCTACCAAAAATAATTCAAAATGTCATTTGGTCAGGCCTCATGTTGAATAACCACTTTTTAAACCCTCACAATTACCAAATTTGTCATATTTACAGAGTTTTGCTTACTCAGAGCTTCGATTTTGACCAATTTCAGGCACAGAAATGACTTTAAACACACTTATTTTAGTTGAAAAAGTAATAATTCACATCCAACAGTAATTTAAAGTCAAAAGATTAAATGTTAAAATTTGATCAATGTTGACAATTTTTTGAACGTTCGACTGGTCCGGGATTATCGTTTTTCATCATAAAATTGATTTTTTTGGACTACCAAAAATGATTCAAAATGTCATTTGGATCGGGCCTCATGTTGAATAACCACTTTTTAAATCCTCACAGTGACCAAAATTGCCATTTTTACAGAGTTTTCGCTTACTCAAAAGCTTCAATTTTGACCAATTTCAGGCACAGAAATGACTTTAAACACACTTTTTTGAGTTGAAAAAGTAATAATTCACATCCAACAGTAATTTATAGTCAAAAGATTAAATGTTAAAATTTCATCAATATTGACAATTTTTTGTACGTTCGACTGGTCGGGGTCATCGTTTTTCATCATAAAATTCATTTTTTGGACTCTACCAAAAATGATTCAAAATGTCATTTGGATCGGGCCTCATGTTGAATAACCACTTTTTAAACCCTCACAGTGACCAAAATTGCCATTTATTACAGAGTTTAGCTTACTCAGAAGCTTCAATTTTGACCAGTTTCAGGAACAGAAATGACTTTAAACACACATATTTTAGTTGAAAAAGTTATAATTCACATCCAACAGTAATTTAAAGTCAAAAGATTAAATGTTAAAATGTCATCAATATTGACAATTTTTTGTACGTTCGACTGGTCCGGGGTCATCGTTTTTCATCATAAAATTGATTTTTTGGGCTCTACCAAAAATGATTCAAAATGTCATTTGGATTGGGCCTCATGTAGAATAACCGCTTTTTAAACCCTCACAGTTACCAAAATTGTCATATTTACATAGTTTGGCTTACTCAGAAGCTTCAATTTTGACCAATTTCAGGCACAGAAATGACTTTAAACACACTTATTTGAGTTGAAAAAGTAATAATTCACATCCAATAGTAATTTAAAGTCAAAAGATTAAATGTTAAAATTTGATCAATATTGACAATTTTTTGAACGTTGGACTGGTCCGGGGTCATCGTTTTTCATCATAAAATTGATTTTTTTTGGACTACCAAAAATGATTCAAAATGTCATTTGGATCGGGCCTCATGTTGAATAACCACTTTTTAAACCCTCACAGTGACCAAAATTGCCATTTATTACAGAGTTTTGCTTACTCAGAAGCTTCAATTTTGACCAATTTCAGGCACAGAAATCACTTTAAACACACTAATTTTAGTTGAAAAAGTAATAATTCACATCCAACAGTAATTTAAAGTCAAAAGATTAAATGTTAAAATTTCATCAATATTGACAATTTTTTGTACGTTCGACTGGCCCGGGGTCATCGTTTTTCATCATAAAATTGATTTTTTGGGCTCTACCAAAAATGATTCAAAATGTCATTTGGATCGGGCCTCATGTATAATAACCACTTTTTAAACCCTCACAGTTACCAAAATTGTCATATTTACAGAGTTTTGCTTACTCAGAAGCTTCAATTTTGACCAATTTCAGGCACAGAAATGACTTTAACACACTTATTTGAGTTGAAAAAGTAATAATTCACATCCAATAGTAATTTAAAGTCAAAAGATTAAATGTTAAAATTTGATCAATATTGACAATTTTTTGAACGTTCGACTGGTCCGGGGTCATCGTTTTTCATCATAAAATTGATTTTTTTGGACTACCAAAAATGATTCAAAATGTCATTTGGATCGGGCCTCATGTTGAATAACCACTTTTTAAACCCTCACAGTGGCCAAAATTGCCATTTATTACAGAGTTTTGCTTACTCAGAAGCTTCAATTTTGACCGATTTCAGGCACAGAAATCACTTTAAACACACTTATGTTAGTTGAAAAAGTAATAATTCACATCCAACAGTCATTTAAAGTCAAAAGATTAAATTTTAAAATTTCATCAATATTGTCCACTTTTTTGAACGTTCGACTGGTCCGGGTCATCGTTTTTCATCATAAAATTGATTTTTTGGTCTCTACCAAAAAGAATTCAAAATGTCATTTGGATCGGGCCTCATGTTGAATAACCACTTTTTAAACCCTCACAGTGGCCAAAATTGCCATTTTTACAGAGTTTTGCTTACTCAGAAGCTTCAATTTTGTCCAATTTCAGGCACAGAAATCACTTTAAACACACTTATGTTAGTTGAAAAAGTAATAATTCACATCCAACAGTCATTTAAAGTCAAAAGATTAAATTTTAAAATTTCATCAATATTGTCCACTTTTTTGAACGTTCGACTGGTCCGGGGTCATTGTTTTTCATCATAAAATTGATTTTTTGGGCTCTACCAAAAATAATTCAAAATGTCATTTGGATCGGGCCTCATGTTGAATAACGACTTTTTAAACCCTCACAGTGGCCAAAATTGCCATTTTTACAGAGTTTTGCTTACTCAGAAGCTTCAATTTTGTCCAATTTCAGGCACAGAAATCACTTTAAACACACTTATGTTAGTTGAAAAAGTAATAATTCACATCCAACAGTCATTTAAAGTCAAAAGATTAAATTTTAAAATTTCATCAATATTGACAATTTTTTGAACGTTCGACTGGTCCGGGGTCATCGTTTTTCATCATAAAATTGATTTTTTTTGGACTACCAAAAATGATTCAAAATATCCTTTGGATCGGGCCTCATGTTGAATAACCACTTTTTAAACCCTCACAGTGACCAAAATTGCCATTTATTACAGAGTTTTGCTTACTCAGAAGCTTCAATTTTGTCCAATTTCAGGCACAGAAATGACTTTAAACACACATATTTTAGTTGAAAAAGTAATAATTCACATCCAACAGTAATTTAAAGTCAAAAGATTAAATGTTAAAATTTCATCAATATTGACAATTTTTTGTACGTTCGACTGGTCCGGGGTCATCGTTTTTCATCAAAAAAATGATTTTTTGGGCTCTACCAAAAATGATTCAAAATGTCATTTGGATCGGGCCTCATGTAGAATAACCACTCTTTAACCAGATCGATGCTCAGCATATTCCCCTCCTGTGCTGAGATTTGCATATTCCCTTTATTCATGACGAGCTGGGCTCGTCATGAGCGTGCGAGGAGGCTACCTCATGACGAGCCCAGCTCGTCATGAGCGTGGAAGGGGTTAAACCCTCACAGTTACCAAAATTGTCATATTTACATAGTTTGGCTTACTCAGAAGCTTCAATTTTGACCAATTTCAGGCACAGAAATGACTTTAAACACACTTATTTGAGTTGAAAAAGTAATAATTCACATCCAATAGTAATTTAAAGTCAAAAGATTAAATGTTAAAATGTGATCAATATTGACAATTTTTTGAACGTTGGACTGGTCCGGGGTCATCGTTTTTCATCATAAAATTGAATTTTTTTGGACTACCAAAAATGATTCAAAATGTCATTTGGATCGGGCCTCATGTAGAATAACCACTTTTTAAACCCTCACAGTTACCAAAATTGCCATTTTTACAGAGTTTGGCTTACTCAGAAGCTTCAATTTTGACCAATTTTAGGCACAGAAATGACTTTAAACACACTTATTTGAGTTGAAAAAGTAATAATTCACATCCAATAGTAATTTATAGTCAAAAGATTAAATGTTAAAATTTGATCAATATTGAAAATTTTTTGAACGTTGGACTGGTCCGGGGTCATCGTTTTTCATCATAAAATTGATTTTTTTTGGACTACCAAAAATGATTCACAATGTCATTTGGATCGGGCCTCATGTTGAATAACCACTTTTTAAACCCTCACAGTGACCAAAATTGCCATTTATTACAGAGTTTTGCTTACTCAGAAGCTTCAATTTTGACCAATTTCAGGCACAGAAATCACTTTAAACACACTAATTTTAGTTGAAAAAGTAATAATTCACATCCAACAGTCATTTAAAGTAAAAAGATTAAATGTTAAAATTTCATCAATATTGACCACTTTTTTGAACGTTCGACTGGTCCGGGGTCATCGTTTTTCATCATAAAATTGATTTTTTGGACTCTACCAAACATGATTCCAAATGTCATTTGGATCGGGCCTCATGTTGAATAACTACTTTTTAAACCCTCACAGTGACCAAAATTGTCATATTTACATAGTTTGGCTTACTCAGAAGCTTCAATTTTGACCAATTTCAGGCACAGAAATGACTTTAAACACACTTATTTGAGTTGAAAAAGTAATAATTCACATCCAATAGTAATTTAAAGTCAAAAGATTAAATGTTAAAATTTCATCAATATTGACCACTTTTTTGAACGTTCGACTGGTCCGGGGTCATCGTTTTTCATCATAAAATTGATTTTTTGGACTCTACCAAACATGATTCCAAATGTCATTTGGATCGGGCCTCATGTTGAATAACCACTTTTTAAACCCTCACAGTGACCAAAATTGCCATTTATTACAGAGTTTTGCTTACTCAGAAGCTTCAATTTTGACCAATTTCAGGCACAGAAATCACTTTAAACACACTAATTTTAATTGAAAAAGTAATAATTCACATCCAACAGTAATTTAAAGTCAAAAGATTAAATGTTAAAATTTCATAAATATTGACAATTTTTTGTACGTTCGACTGGCCCGGGGTCATCGTTTTTCATCATAAAATTGATTTTTTGGGCTCTACCAAAAATGATTCAAAATGTCATTTGGATCGGGCCTCATGTATAATAACCACTTTTTAAACCCTCACAGTTACCAAAATTGTCATATTTACAGAGTTTTGCTTACTCAGAAGCTTCAATTTTGACCAATTTCAGGCACAGAAATGACTTTAACACACTTATTTGAGTTGAAAAGTAATAATTCACATCCAATAGTAATTTAAAGTCAAAAGATTAAATGTTAAAATTTGATCAATATTGACAATTTTTTGAACGTTCGACTGGTCCGGGGTCATCGTTTTTCATCATAAAATTGATTTTTTTGGACTACCAAAAATGATTCAAAATGTCATTTGGATCGGGCCTCATGTTGAATAACCACTTTTTAAACCCTCACAGTGGCCAAAATTGCCATTTATTACAGAGTTTTGCTTACTCAGAAGCTTCAATTTTGACCGATTTCAGGCACAGAAATCACTTTAAACACACTTATGTTAGTTGAAAAAGTAATAATTCACATCCAACAGTAATTTAAAGTCAAAAGATTAAATTTTTAAATTTCATCAATATTGTCCACTTTTTTGAACGTTCGACTGGTCCGGGGTCATCGTTTTTCATCATAAAATTGATTTTTTGGGCTCTACCAAAAATAATTCAAAATGTCATTTGGATCGGGCCTCATTTTGAATACCGACTTTTTAAACCCTCACAGTGGCCAAAATTGCCATTTTTACAGAGTTTTGCTTACTCAGAAGCTTCAATTTTGTCCAATTTCAGGCACAGAAATCACTTTAAACACACTTATGTTAGTTGAAAAAGTAATAATTCACATCCAACAGTCATTTAAAGTCAAAAGATTAAATGTTAAAATTTCATCAATATTGACAATTTTTTGAACGTTCGACTGGTCCGGGGTCATCGTTTTTCATCAAAAAAATGATTTTTTGGGCTCTACCAAAAATGATTCAAAATGTCATTTGGATCGGGCCTCATGTTGAATAACTACTTTTTAAACCCTCACATTGACCAAAATTGCCATTTATTACAGAGTTTTGCTTACTCAGAAGCTTCAATTTTGACCGATTTCAGGCACAGAAATCACTTTAAACACACTTATGTTAGTTGAAAAAGTAATAATTCACATCCAACAGTCATTTAAAGTCAAAAGATTAAATTTTAAAATTTCATCAATATTGTCCACTTTTTTGAACGTTCGACTGGTCCGGGGTCATCGTTTTTCATCATAAAATTGATTTTTTGGTCTCTACCAAAAAAAATTCAAAATGTCATTTGGATCGGGCCTCATGTTGAATAACCACTTTTTAAACCCTCACAGTGGCCAAAATTGCCATTTTTACAGAGTTTTGCTTACTCAGAAGCTTCAATTTTGACCAATTTCAGGAACAGAAATGACTTTAAACACACATATTTTAGTTGAAAAAGTAATAATTCACATCCAACAGTAATTTAAAGTCAAAAGATTAAATGTTAAAATTTCATCAATATTGACAATTTTTTGTACGTTCGACTGGTCCGGGGTCATCGTTTTTCATCATAAAATTGATTTTTTGGGCTCTACCAAAAATGATTCAAAATGTCATTTGGATCGGGCCTCATGTATAATAACCACTTTTTAAACCCTCACAATTACCAAAATTGTCGTATTTACAGAGTTTTGCTTACTCAGAAGCTTCAATTTTGACCAATTTCAGGCACAGAAATGACTTTAAACACACTTATTTGAGTTGAAAAAGTAATAATTCACATCCAACAGTCATTTAAAGTCAAAAGATTAAATTTTAAAATTTCATCAATATTGTCCACTTTTTTGAACGTTCGACTGGTCCGGGGTCATCGTTTTTCATCATAAAATTGATTTTTTGTGCTCTACCAAAAATAATTCAAAATGTCATTTGGTCAGGCCTCATGTTGAATAACCACTTTTTAAACCCTCACAATTACCAAATTTGTCATATTTACAGAGTTTTGCTTACTCAGAGCTTCAATTTTGACCAATTTCAGGCACAGAAATGACTTTAAACACACTTATTTTAGTTGAAAAAGTAATAATTCACATCCAACAGTAATTTAAAGTCAAAAGATTAAATGTTAAAATTTGATCAATGTTGACAATTTTTTGAACGTTCGACTGGTCCGGGGTTATCGTTTTTCATCATAAAATTGATTTTTTTGGACTACCAAAAATGATTCAAAATGTCATTTGGATCGGGCCTCATGTTGAATAACCACTTTTTAAATCCTCACAGTGACCAAAATTGCCATTTTTACAGAGTTTTCGCTTACTCAAAAGCTTCAATTTTGACCAATTTCAGGCACAGAAATGACTTTAAACACACTTTTTTGAGTTGAAAAAGTAATAATTCACATCCAACAGTAATTTATAGTCAAAAGATTAAATGTTAAAATGTCATCAATATTGACAATTTTTTGTACGTTCGACTGGTCGGGGTCATCGTTTTTCATCATAAAATTCATTTTTTGGACTCTACCAAAAATGATTCAAAATGTCATTTGGATCGGGCCTCATGTTGAATAACCACTTTTTAAACCCTCACAGTGACCAAAATTGCCATTTATTACAGAGTTTAGCTTACTCAGAAGCTTCAATTTTGACCAGTTTCAGGAACAGAAATGACTTTAAACACACATATTTTAGTTGAAAAAGTTATAATTCACATCCAACAGTAATTTAAAGTCAAAAGATTAAATGTTAAAATGTCATCAATATTGACAATTTTTTGTACGTTCGACTGGTCCGGGGTCATCGTTTTTCATCATAAAATTGATTTTTTGGGCTCTACCAAAAATGATTCAAAATGTCATTTGGATCGGGCCTCATGTAGAATAACCGCTTTTTAAACCCTCACAGTTACCAAAATTGTCATATTTACATAGTTTGGCTTACTCAGAAGCTTCAATTTTGACCAATTTCAGGCACAGAAATGACTTTAAACACACTTATTTGAGTTGAAAAAGTAATAATTCACATCCAATAGTAATTTAAAGTCAAAAGATTAAATGTTAAAATTTGATCAATATTGACAATTTTTTTAACGTTGGACTGGTCCGGGGTCATCGTTTTTCATCATAAAATTGATTTTTTTTGGACTACCAAAAATGATTCAAAATGTCATTTGGATCGGGCCTCATGTTGAATAACCACTTTTTAAACCCTCACAGTGACCAAAATTGCCATTTATTACAGAGTTTTGCTTACTCAGAAGCTTCAATTTTGACCAATTTCAGGCACAGAAATCACTTTAAACACACTAATTTTAGTTGAAAAAGTAATAATTCACATCCAACAGTAATTTAAAGTCAAAAGATTAAATGTTAAAATTTCATCAATATTGACAATTTTTTGTACGTTCGACTGGCCCGGGGTCATCGTTTTTCATCATAAAATTGATTTTTTGGGCTCTACCAAAAATGATTCAAAATGTCATTTGGATCGGGCCTCATGTATAATAACCACTTTTTAAACCCTCACAGTTACCAAAATTGTCATATTTACAGAGTTTTGCTTACTCAGAAGCTTCAATTTTGACCAATTTCAGGCACAGAAATGACTTTAACACACTTATTTGAGTTGAAAAAGTAATAATTCACATCCAATAGTAATTTAAAGTCAAAAGATTAAATGTTAAAATTTGATCAATATTGACAATTTTTTGAACGTTCGACTGGTCCGGGGTCATCGTTTTTCATCATAAAATTGATTTTTTTGGACTACCAAAAATGATTCAAAATGTCATTTGGATCGGGCCTCATGTTGAATAACCACTTTTTAAACCCTCACAGTGGCCAAAATTGCCATTTATTACAGAGTTTTGCTTACTCAGAAGCTTCAATTTTGACCGATTTCAGGCACAGAAATCACTTTAAACACACTTATGTTAGTTGAAAAAGTAATAATTCACATCCAACAGTCATTTAAAGTCAAAAGATTAAATTTTAAAATTTCATCAATATTGTCCACTTTTTTGAACGTTCGACTGGTCCGGGTCATCGTTTTTCATCATAAAATTGATTTTTTGGTCTCTACCAAAAAGAATTCAAAATGTCATTTGGATCGGGCCTCATGTTGAATAACCACTTTTTAAACCCTCACAGTGGCCAAAATTGCCATTTTTACAGAGTTTTGCTTACTCAGAAGCTTCAATTTTGTCCAATTTCAGGCACAGAAATCACTTTAAACACACTTATGTTAGTTGAAAAAGTAATAATTCACATCCAACAGTCATTTAAAGTCAAAAGATTAAATTTTAAAATTTCATCAATATTGTCCACTTTTTTGAACGTTCGACTGGTCCGGGGTCATCGTTTTTCATCATAAAATTGATTTTTTGGTCTCTACCAAAAAAAATTCAAAATGTCATTTGGATCGGGCCTCATGTTGAATAACCACTTTTTAAACCCTCACAGTGGCCAAAATTGCCATTTTTACAGAGTTTTGCTTACTCAGAAGCTTCAATTTTGACCAATTTCAGGAACAGAAATGACTTTAAACACACATATTTTAGTTGAAAAAGTAATAATTCACATCCAACAGTAATTTAAAGTCAAAAGATTAAATGTTAAAATTTCATCAATATTGACAATTTTTTGTACGTTCGACTGGTCCGGGGTCATCGTTTTTCATCATAAAATTGATTTTTTGGGCTCTACCAAAAATGATTCAAAATGTCATTTGGATCGGGCCTCATGTATAATAACCACTTTTTAAACCCTCACAATTACCAAAATTGTCGTATTTACAGAGTTTTGCTTACTCAGAAGCTTCAATTTTGACCAATTTCAGGCACAGAAATGACTTTAAACACACTTATTTGAGTTGAAAAAGTAATAATTCACATCCAACAGTCATTTAAAGTCAAAAGATTAAATTTTAAAATTTCATCAATATTGTCCACTTTTTTGAACGTTCGACTGGTCCGGGGTCATCGTTTTTCATCATAAAATTGATTTTTTGTGCTCTACCAAAAATAATTCAAAATGTCATTTGGTCAGGCCTCATGTTGAATAACCACTTTTTAAACCCTCACAATTACCAAATTTGTCATATTTACAGAGTTTTGCTTACTCAGAGCTTCAATTTTGACCAATTTCAGGCACAGAAATGACTTTAAACACACTTATTTTAGTTGAAAAAGTAATAATTCACATCCAACAGTAATTTAAAGTCAAAAGATTAAATGTTAAAATTTGATCAATGTTGACAATTTTTTGAACGTTCGACTGGTCCGGGGTTATCGTTTTTCATCATAAAATTGATTTTTTTGGACTACCAAAAATGATTCAAAATGTCATTTGGATCGGGCCTCATGTTGAATAACCACTTTTTAAATCCTCACAGTGACCAAAATTGCCATTTTTACAGAGTTTTCGCTTACTCAAAAGCTTCAATTTTGACCAATTTCAGGCACAGAAATGACTTTAAACACACTTTTTTGAGTTGAAAAAGTAATAATTCACATCCAACAGTAATTTATAGTCAAAAGATTAAATGTTAAAATGTCATCAATATTGACAATTTTTTGTACGTTCGACTGGTCGGGGTCATCGTTTTTCATCATAAAATTCATTTTTTGGACTCTACCAAAAATGATTCAAAATGTCATTTGGATCGGGCCTCATGTTGAATAACCACTTTTTAAACCCTCACAGTGACCAAAATTGCCATTTATTACAGAGTTTAGCTTACTCAGAAGCTTCAATTTTGACCAGTTTCAGGAACAGAAATGACTTTAAACACACATATTTTAGTTGAAAAAGTTATAATTCACATCCAACAGTAATTTAAAGTCAAAAGATTAAATGTTAAAATGTCATCAATATTGACAATTTTTTGTACGTTCGACTGGTCCGGGGTCATCGTTTTTCATCATAAAATTGATTTTTTGGGCTCTACCAAAAATGATTCAAAATGTCATTTGGATCGGGCCTCATGTAGAATAACCGCTTTTTAAACCCTCACAGTTACCAAAATTGTCATATTTACATAGTTTGGCTTACTCAGAAGCTTCAATTTTGACCAATTTCAGGCACAGAAATGACTTTAAACACACTTATTTGAGTTGAAAAAGTAATAATTCACATCCAATAGTAATTTAAAGTCAAAAGATTAAATGTTAAAATTTGATCAATATTGACAATTTTTTTAACGTTGGACTGGTCCGGGGTCATCGTTTTTCATCATAAAATTGATTTTTTTTGGACTACCAAAAATGATTCAAAATGTCATTTGGATCGGGCCTCATGTTGAATAACCACTTTTTAAACCCTCACAGTGACCAAAATTGCCATTTATTACAGAGTTTTGCTTACTCAGAAGCTTCAATTTTGACCAATTTCAGGCACAGAAATCACTTTAAACACACTAATTTTAGTTGAAAAAGTAATAATTCACATCCAACAGTAATTTAAAGTCAAAAGATTAAATGTTAAAATTTCATCAATATTGACAATTTTTTGTACGTTCGACTGGCCCGGGGTCATCGTTTTTCATCATAAAATTGATTTTTTGGGCTCTACCAAAAATGATTCAAAATGTCATTTGGATCGGGCCTCATGTATAATAACCACTTTTTAAACCCTCACAGTTACCAAAATTGTCATATTTACAGAGTTTTGCTTACTCAGAAGCTTCAATTTTGACCAATTTCAGGCACAGAAATGACTTTAACACACTTATTTGAGTTGAAAAAGTAATAATTCACATCCAATAGTAATTTAAAGTCAAAAGATTAAATGTTAAAATTTGATCAATATTGACAATTTTTTGAACGTTCGACTGGTCCGGGGTCATCGTTTTTCATCATAAAATTGATTTTTTTGGACTACCAAAAATGATTCAAAATGTCATTTGGATCGGGCCTCATGTTGAATAACCACTTTTTAAACCCTCACAGTGGCCAAAATTGCCATTTATTACAGAGTTTTGCTTACTCAGAAGCTTCAATTTTGACCGATTTCAGGCACAGAAATCACTTTAAACACACTTATGTTAGTTGAAAAAGTAATAATTCACATCCAACAGTCATTTAAAGTCAAAAGATTAAATTTTAAAATTTCATCAATATTGTCCACTTTTTTGAACGTTCGACTGGTCCGGGTCATCGTTTTTCATCATAAAATTGATTTTTTGGTCTCTACCAAAAAGAATTCAAAATGTCATTTGGATCGGGCCTCATGTTGAATAACCACTTTTTAAACCCTCACAGTGGCCAAAATTGCCATTTTTACAGAGTTTTGCTTACTCAGAAGCTTCAATTTTGTCCAATTTCAGGCACAGAAATCACTTTAAACACACTTATGTTAGTTGAAAAAGTAATAATTCACATCCAACAGTCATTTAAAGTCAAAAGATTAAATTTTAAAATTTCATCAATATTGTCCACTTTTTTGAACGTTCGACTGGTCCGGGGTCATTGTTTTTCATCATAAAATTGATTTTTTGGGCTCTACCAAAAATAATTCAAAATGTCATTTGGATCGGGCCTCATGTTGAATAACGACTTTTTAAACCCTCACAGTGGCCAAAATTGCCATTTTTACAGAGTTTTGCTTACTCAGAAGCTTCAATTTTGTCCAATTTCAGGCACAGAAATCACTTTAAACACACTTATGTTAGTTGAAAAAGTAATAATTCACATCCAACAGTCATTTAAAGTCAAAAGATTAAATTTTAAAATTTCATCAATATTGACAATTTTTTGAACGTTCGACTGGTCAGGGGTCATCGTTTTTCATCATAAAATTGATTTTTTTTGGACTACCAAAAATGATTCAAAATATCCTTTGGATCGGGCCTCATGTTGAATAACCACTTTTTAAACCCTCACAGTGACCAAAATTGCCATTTATTACAGAGTTTTGCTTACTCAGAAGCTTCAATTTTGTCCAATTTCAGGCACAGAAATGACTTTAAACACACATATTTTAGTTGAAAAAGTAATAATTCACATCCAACAGTAATTTAAAGTCAAAAGATTAAATGTAAAAATGTCATCAATATTGACAATTTTTTGTACGTTCGACTGGTCCGGGGTCATCGTTTTTCATCAAAAAAATGATTTTTTGGGCTCTACCAAAAATGATTCAAAATGTCATTTGGATCGGGCCTCATGTAGAATAACCACTCTTTAACCAGATCGATGCTCAGCATATTCCCCTCCTGTGCTGAGATTTGCATATTCCCTTTATTCATGACGAGCTGGGCTCGTCATGAGCGTGCGAGGAGGCTACCTCATGACGAGCCCAGCTCGTCATGAGCGTGGAAGGGGTTAAACCCTCACAGTTACCAAAATTGTCATATTTACATAGTTTGGCTTACTCAGAAGCTTCAATTTTGACCAATTTCAGGCACAGAAATGACTTTAAACACACTTATTTGAGTTGAAAAAGTAATAATTCACATCCAATAGTAATTTAAAGTCAAAAGATTAAATGTTAAAATGTGATCAATATTGACAATTTTTTGAACGTTGGACTGGTCCGGGGTCATCGTTTTTCATCATAAAATTGAATTTTTTTGGACTACCAAAAATGATTCAAAATGTCATTTGGATCGGGCCTCATGTTGAATAACCACTTTTTAAACCCTCACAGTGACCAAAATTGCCATTTATTACAGAGTTTTGCTTACTCAGAAGCTTCAATTTTGACCAATTTCAGGCACAGAAATCACTTTAAACACACTCATTTTAGTTGAAAAAGTAATAATTCACATCCAACAGTAATTTAAAGTCAAAAGATTAAATGTTAAAATTTCATCAATATTGACAATTTTTTGTACGTTCGACTGGCCCGGGGTCATCGTTTTTCATCATAAAATTGATTTTTTGGGCTCTACCAAAAATGATTCAAAATGTCATTTGGATCGGGCCTCATGTATAATAACCACTTTTTAAACCCTCACAGTTACCAAAATTGTCATATTTACAGAGTTTTGCTTACTCAGAAGCTTCAATTTTGACCAATTTCAGGCACAGAAATGACTTTAACACACTTATTTGAGTTGAAAAAGTAATAATTCACACCCAATAGTAATTTAAAGTCAAAAGATTAAATGTTAAAATTTGATCAATATTGACAATTTTTTGAACGTTCGACTGGTCCGGGGTCATCGTTTTTCATCATAAAATTGATTTTTTTGGACTACCAAAAATGATTCAAAATGTCATTTGGATCGGGCCTCATGTTGAATAACCACTTTTTAAACCCTCACAGTGGCCAAAATTGCCATTTATTACAGAGTTTTGCTTACTCAGAAGCTTCAATTTTGACCGATTTCAGGCACAGAAATCACTTTAAACACACTTATGTTAGTTGAAAAAGTAATAATTCACATCCAACAGTCATTTAAAGTCAAAAGATTAAATTTTAAAATTTCATCAATATTGTCCACTTTTTTGAACGTTCGACTGGTCCGGGTCATCGTTTTTCATCATAAAATTGATTTTTTGGTCTCTACCAAAAAGAATTCAAAATGTCATTTGGATCGGGCCTCATGTTGAATAACCACTTTTTAAACCCTCACAGTGGCCAAAATTGCCATTTTTACAGAGTTTTGCTTACTCAGAAGCTTCAATTTTGTCCAATTTCAGGCACAGAAATCACTTTAAACACACTTATGTTAGTTGAAAAAGTAATAATTCACATCCAACAGTCATTTAAAGTCAAAAGATTAAATTTTAAAATTTCATCAATATTGTCCACTTTTTTGAACGTTCGACTGGTCCGGGGTCATTGTTTTTCATCATAAAATTGATTTTTTGGGCTCTACCAAAAATAATTCAAAATGTCATTTGGATCGGGCCTCATTTTGAATACCGACTTTTTAAACCCTCACAGTGGCCAAAATTGCCATTTTTACAGAGTTTTGCTTACTCAGAAGCTTCAATTTTGTCCAATTTCAGGCACAGAAATCACTTTAAACACACTTATGTTAGTTGAAAAAGTAATAATTCACATCCAACAGTCATTTAAAGTCAAAAGATTAAATGTTAAAATTTCATCAATATTGACAATTTTTTGAACGTTCGACTGGTCCGGGGTCATCGTTTTTCATCAAAAAAATGATTTTTTGGGCTCTACCAAAAATGATTCAAAATGTCATTTGGATCGGGCCTCATGTTGAATAACTACTTTTTAAACCCTCACATTGACCAAAATTGCCATTTATTACAGAGTTTTGCTTACTCAGAAGCTTCAATTTTGACCGATTTCAGGCACAGAAATCACTTTAAACACACTTATGTTAGTTGAAAAAGTAATAATTCACATCCAACAGTCATTTAAAGTCAAAAGATTAAATTTTAAAATTTCATCAATATTGTCCACTTTTTTGAACGTTCGACTGGTCCGGGGTCATCGTTTTTCATCATAAAATTGATTTTTTGGTCTCTACCAAAAAAAATTCAAAATGTCATTTGGATCGGGCCTCATGTTGAATAACCACTTTTTAAACCCTCACAGTGGCCAAAATTGCCATTTTTACAGAGTTTTGCTTACTCAGAAGCTTCAATTTTGACCAATTTCAGGAACAGAAATGACTTTAAACACACATATTTTAGTTGAAAAAGTAATAATTCACATCCAACAGTAATTTAAAGTCAAAAGATTAAATGTTAAAATTTCATCAATATTGACAATTTTTTGTACGTTCGACTGGTCCGGGGTCATCGTTTTTCATCATAAAATTGATTTTTTGGGCTCTACCAAAAATGATTCAAAATGTCATTTGGATCGGGCCTCATGTATAATAACCACTTTTTAAACCCTCACAATTACCAAAATTGTCGTATTTACAGAGTTTTGCTTACTCAGAAGCTTCAATTTTGACCAATTTCAGGCACAGAAATGACTTTAAACACACTTATTTGAGTTGAAAAAGTAATAATTCACATCCAACAGTCATTTAAAGTCAAAAGATTAAATTTTAAAATTTCATCAATATTGTCCACTTTTTTGAACGTTCGACTGGTCCGGGGTCATCGTTTTTCATCATAAAATTGATTTTTTGTGCTCTACCAAAAATAATTCAAAATGTCATTTGGTCAGGCCTCATGTTGAATAACCACTTTTTAAACCCTCACAATTACCAAATTTGTCATATTTACAGAGTTTTGCTTACTCAGAGCTTCAATTTTGACCAATTTCAGGCACAGAAATGACTTTAAACACACTTATTTTAGTTGAAAAAGTAATAATTCACATCCAACAGTAATTTAAAGTCAAAAGATTAAATGTTAAAATTTGATCAATGTTGACAATTTTTTGAACGTTCGACTGGTCCGGGGTTATCGTTTTTCATCATAAAATTGATTTTTTTGGACTACCAAAAATGATTCAAAATGTCATTTGGATCGGGCCTCATGTTGAATAACCACTTTTTAAATCCTCACAGTGACCAAAATTGCCATTTTTACAGAGTTTTCGCTTACTCAAAAGCTTCAATTTTGACCAATTTCAGGCACAGAAATGACTTTAAACACACTTTTTTGAGTTGAAAAAGTAATAATTCACATCCAACAGTAATTTATAGTCAAAAGATTAAATGTTAAAATTTCATCAATATTGACAATTTTTTGTACGTTCGACTGGTCGGGGTCATCGTTTTTCATCATAAAATTCATTTTTTGGACTCTACCAAAAATGATTCAAAATGTCATTTGGATCGGGCCTCATGTTGAATAACCACTTTTTAAACCCTCACAGTGACCAAAATTGCCATTTATTACAGAGTTTAGCTTACTCAGAAGCTTCAATTTTGACCAGTTTCAGGAACAGAAATGACTTTAAACACACATATTTTAGTTGAAAAAGTTATAATTCACATCCAACAGTAATTTAAAGTCAAAAGATTAAATGTTAAAATGTCATCAATATTGACAATTTTTTGTACGTTCGACTGGTCCGGGGTCATCGTTTTTCATCATAAAATTGATTTTTTTGGACTACCAAAAATGATTCAAAATGTCATTTGGATCGGGCCTCATGTTGAATAACCACTTTTTAAACCCTCACAGTGGCCAAAATTGCCATTTATTACAGAGTTTTGCTTACTCAGAAGCTTCAATTTTGACCGATTTCAGGCACAGAAATCACTTTAAACACACTTATGTTAGTTGAAAAAGTAATAATTCACATCCAACAGTCATTTAAAGTCAAAAGATTAAATTTTAAAATTTCATCAATATTGTCCACTTTTTTGAACGTTCGACTGGTCCGGGTCATCGTTTTTCATCATAAAATTGATTTTTTGGTCTCTACCAAAAAGAATTCAAAATGTCATTTGGATCGGGCCTCATGTTGAATAACCACTTTTTAAACCCTCACAGTGGCCAAAATTGCCATTTTTACAGAGTTTTGCTTACTCAGAAGCTTCAATTTTGTCCAATTTCAGGCACAGAAATCACTTTAAACACACTTATGTTAGTTGAAAAAGTAATAATTCACATCCAACAGTCATTTAAAGTCAAAAGATTAAATTTTAAAATTTCATCAATATTGTCCACTTTTTTGAACGTTCGACTGGTCCGGGGTCATTGTTTTTCATCATAAAATTGATTTTTTGGGCTCTACCAAAAATAATTCAAAATGTCATTTGGATCGGGCCTCATTTTGAATACCGACTTTTTAAACCCTCACAGTGGCCAAAATTGCCATTTTTACAGAGTTTTGCTTACTCAGAAGCTTCAATTTTGTCCAATTTCAGGCACAGAAATCACTTTAAACACACTTATGTTAGTTGAAAAAGTAATAATTCACATCCAACAGTCATTTAAAGTCAAAAGATTAAATGTTAAAATTTCATCAATATTGACAATTTTTTGAACGTTCGACTGGTCCGGGGTCATCGTTTTTCATCAAAAAAATGATTTTTTGGGCTCTACCAAAAATGATTCAAAATGTCATTTGGATCGGGCCTCATGTTGAATAACTACTTTTTAAACCCTCACATTGACCAAAATTGCCATTTATTACAGAGTTTTGCTTACTCAGAAGCTTCAATTTTGACCGATTTCAGGCACAGAAATCACTTTAAACACACTTATGTTAGTTGAAAAAGTAATAATTCACATCCAACAGTCATTTAAAGTCAAAAGATTAAATTTTAAAATTTCATCAATATTGTCCACTTTTTTGAACGTTCGACTGGTCCGGGGTCATCGTTTTTCATCATAAAATTGATTTTTTGGTCTCTACCAAAAAAAATTCAAAATGTCATTTGGATCGGGCCTCATGTTGAATAACCACTTTTTAAACCCTCACAGTGGCCAAAATTGCCATTTTTACAGAGTTTTGCTTACTCAGAAGCTTCAATTTTGACCAATTTCAGGAACAGAAATGACTTTAAACACACATATTTTAGTTGAAAAAGTAATAATTCACATCCAACAGTAATTTAAAGTCAAAAGATTAAATGTTAAAATTTCATCAATATTGACAATTTTTTGTACGTTCGACTGGTCCGGGGTCATCGTTTTTCATCATAAAATTGATTTTTTGGGCTCTACCAAAAATGATTCAAAATGTCATTTGGATCGGGCCTCATGTATAATAACCACTTTTTAAACCCTCACAATTACCAAAATTGTCGTATTTACAGAGTTTTGCTTACTCAGAAGCTTCAATTTTGACCAATTTCAGGCACAGAAATGACTTTAAACACACTTATTTGAGTTGAAAAAGTAATAATTCACATCCAACAGTCATTTAAAGTCAAAAGATTAAATTTTAAAATTTCATCAATATTGTCCACTTTTTTGAACGTTCGACTGGTCCGGGGTCATCGTTTTTCATCATAAAATTGATTTTTTGTGCTCTACCAAAAATAATTCAAAATGTCATTTGGTCAGGCCTCATGTTGAATAACCACTTTTTAAACCCTCACAATTACCAAATTTGTCATATTTACAGAGTTTTGCTTACTCAGAGCTTCAATTTTGACCAATTTCAGGCACAGAAATGACTTTAAACACACTTATTTTAGTTGAAAAAGTAATAATTCACATCCAACAGTAATTTAAAGTCAAAAGATTAAATGTTAAAATTTGATCAATGTTGACAATTTTTTGAACGTTCGACTGGTCCGGGGTTATCGTTTTTCATCATAAAATTGATTTTTTTGGACTACCAAAAATGATTCAAAATGTCATTTGGATCGGGCCTCATGTTGAATAACCACTTTTTAAATCCTCACAGTGACCAAAATTGCCATTTTTACAGAGTTTTCGCTTACTCAAAAGCTTCAATTTTGACCAATTTCAGGCACAGAAATGACTTTAAACACACTTTTTTGAGTTGAAAAAGTAATAATTCACATCCAACAGTAATTTATAGTCAAAAGATTAAATGTTAAAATTTCATCAATATTGACAATTTTTTGTACGTTCGACTGGTCGGGGTCATCGTTTTTCATCATAAAATTCATTTTTTGGACTCTACCAAAAATGATTCAAAATGTCATTTGGATCGGGCCTCATGTTGAATAACCACTTTTTAAACCCTCACAGTGACCAAAATTGCCATTTATTACAGAGTTTAGCTTACTCAGAAGCTTCAATTTTGACCAGTTTCAGGAACAGAAATGACTTTAAACACACATATTTTAGTTGAAAAAGTTATAATTCACATCCAACAGTAATTTAAAGTCAAAAGATTAAATGTTAAAATGTCATCAATATTGACAATTTTTTGTACGTTCGACTGGTCCGGGGTCATCGTTTTTCATCATAAAATTGATTTTTTGGGCTCTACCAAAAATGATTCAAAATGTCATTTGGATCGGGCCTCATGTAGAATAACCGCTTTTTAAACCCTCACAGTTACCAAAATTGTCATATTTACATAGTTTGGCTTACTCAGAAGCTTCAATTTTGACCAATTTCAGGCACAGAAATGACTTTAAACACACTTATTTGAGTTGAAAAAGTAATAATTCACATCCAATAGTAATTTAAAGTCAAAAGATTAAATGTTAAAATTTGATCAATATTGACAATTTTTTGAACGTTGGACTGGTCCGGGGTCATCGTTTTTCATCATAAAATTGATTTTTTTTGGACTACCAAAAATGATTCAAAATGTCATTTGGATCGGGCCTCATGTTGAATAACCACTTTTTAAACCCTCACAGTGACCAAAATTGCCATTTATTACAGAGTTTTGCTTACTCAGAAGCTTCAATTTTGACCAATTTCAGGCACAGAAATCACTTTAAACACACTAATTTTAGTTGAAAAAGTAATAATTCACATCCAACAGTAATTTAAAGTCAAAAGATTAAATGTTAAAATTTCATCAATATTGACAATTTTTTGTACGTTCGACTTGCCCGGGGTCATCGTTTTTCATCATAAAATTGATTTTTTGGGCTCTACCAAAAATGATTCAAAATGTCATTTGGATCGGGCCTCATGTATAATAACCACTTTTTAAACCCTCACAGTTACCAAAATTGTCATATTTACAGAGTTTTGCTTACTCAGAAGCTTCACTTTTGACCAATTTCAGGCACAGAAATGACTTTAACACACTTATTTGAGTTGAAAAAGTAATAATTCACATCCAATAGTAATTTAAAGTCAAAAGATTAAATGTTAAAATTTGATCAATATTGACAATTTTTTGAACGTTCGACTGGTCCGGGGTCATCGTTTTTCATCATAAAATTGATTTTTTTGGACTACCAAAAATGATTCAAAATGTCATTTGGATCGGGCCTCATGTTGAATAACCACTTTTTAAACCCTCACAGTGGCCAAAATTGCCATTTATTACAGAGTTTTGCTTACTCAGAAGCTTCAATTTTGACCGATTTCAGGCACAGAAATCACTTTAAACACACTTATGTTAGTTGAAAAAGTAATAATTCACATCCAACAGTCATTTAAAGTCAAAAGATTAAATTTTAAAATTTCATCAATATTGTCCACTTTTTTGAACGTTCGACTGGTCCGGGTCATCGTTTTTCATCATAAAATTGATTTTTTGGTCTCTACCAAAAAGAATTCAAAATGTCATTTGGATCGGGCCTCATGTTGAATAACCACTTTTTAAACCCTCACAGTGGCCAAAATTGCCATTTTTACAGAGTTTTGCTTACTCAGAAGCTTCAATTTTGTCCAATTTCAGGCACAGAAATCACTTTAAACACACTTATGTTAGTTGAA
Organism: Lissotriton helveticus; assembly: GCF_964261635.1. NCBI lineage: Eukaryota > Metazoa > Chordata > Amphibia > Caudata > Salamandridae > Lissotriton > Lissotriton helveticus. The sequence continues at coordinate 1,074,231,630 of NC_136063.1, read as the reverse complement.
AAAGTAATAATTCACATCCAACAGTCATTTAAAGTCAAAAGATTAAATTTTAAAATTTCATCAATATTGTCCACTTTTTTGAACGTTCGACTGGTCCGGGGTCATTGTTTTTCATCATAAAATTGATTTTTTGGGCTCTACCAAAAATAATTCAAAATGTCATTTGGATCGGGCCTCATGTTGAATAACGACTTTTTAAACCCTCACAGTGGCCAAAATTGCCATTTTTACAGAGTTTTGCTTACTCAGAAGCTTCAATTTTGTCCAATTTCAGGCACAGAAATCACTTTAAACACACTTATGTTAGTTGAAAAAGTAATAATTCACATCCAACAGTCATTTAAAGTCAAAAGATTAAATTTTAAAATTTCATCAATATTGACAATTTTTTGAACGTTCGACTGGTCCGGGGTCATCGTTTTTCATCATAAAATTGATTTTTTTTGGACTACCAAAAATGATTCAAAATATCCTTTGGATCGGGCCTCATGTTGAATAACCACTTTTTAAACCCTCACAGTGACCAAAATTGCCATTTATTACAGAGTTTTGCTTACTCAGAAGCTTCAATTTTGTCCAATTTCAGGCACAGAAATGACTTTAAACACACATATTTTAGTTGAAAAAGTAATAATTCACATCCAACAGTAATTTAAAGTCAAAAGATTAAATGTTAACATTTCATCAATATTGACAATTTTTTGTACGTTCGACTGGTCCGGGGTCATCGTTTTTCATCAAAAAAATGATTTTTTGGGCTCTACCAAAAATGATTCAAAATGTCATTTGGATCGGGCCTCATGTAGAATAACCACTCTTTAACCAGATCGATGCTCAGCATATTCCCCTCCTGTGCTGAGATTTGCATATTCCCTTTATTCATGACGAGCTGGGCTCGTCATGAGCGTGCGAGGAGGCTACCTCATGACGAGCCCAGCTCGTCATGAGCGTGGAAGGGGTTAAACCCTCACAGTTACCAAAATTGTCATATTTACATAGTTTGGCTTACTCAGAAGCTTCAATTTTGACCAATTTCAGGCACAGAAATGACTTTAAACACACTTATTTGAGTTGAAAAAGTAATAATTCACATCCAATAGTAATTTAAAGTCAAAAGATTAAATGTTAAAATGTGATCAATATTGACAATTTTTTGAACGTTGGACTGGTCCGGGGTCATCGTTTTTCATCATAAAATTGAATTTTTTTGGACTACCAAAAATGATTCAAAATGTCATTTGGATCGGGCCTCATGTTGAATAACCACTTTTTAAACCCTCACAGTGACCAAAATTGCCATTTATTACAGAGTTTTGCTTACTCAGAAGCTTCAATTTTGACCAATTTCAGGCACAGAAATCACTTTAAACACACTCATTTTAGTTGAAAAAGTAATAATTCACATCCAACAGTAATTTAAAGTCAAAAGATTAAATGTTAAAATTTCATCAATATTGACAATTTTTTGTACGTTCGACTGGCCCGGGGTCATCGTTTTTCATCATAAAATTGATTTTTTGGGCTCTACCAAAAATGATTCAAAATGTCATTTGGATCGGGCCTCATGTATAATAACCACTTTTTAAACCCTCACAGTTACCAAAATTGTCATATTTACAGAGTTTTGCTTACTCAGAAGCTTCAATTTTGACCAATTTCAGGCACAGAAATGACTTTAACACACTTATTTGAGTTGAAAAAGTAATAATTCACACCCAATAGTAATTTAAAGTCAAAAGATTAAATGTTAAAATTTGATCAATATTGACAATTTTTTGAACGTTCGACTGGTCCGGGGTCATCGTTTTTCATCATAAAATTGATTTTTTTGGACTACCAAAAATGATTCAAAATGTCATTTGGATCGGGCCTCATGTTGAATAACCACTTTTTAAACCCTCACAGTGGCCAAAATTGCCATTTATTACAGAGTTTTGCTTACTCAGAAGCTTCAATTTTGACCGATTTCAGGCACAGAAATCACTTTAAACACACTTATGTTAGTTGAAAAAGTAATAATTCACATCCAACAGTCATTTAAAGTCAAAAGATTAAATTTTAAAATTTCATCAATATTGTCCACTTTTTTGAACGTTCGACTGGTCCGGGTCATCGTTTTTCATCATAAAATTGATTTTTTGGTCTCTACCAAAAAGAATTCAAAATGTCATTTGGATCGGGCCTCATGTTGAATAACCACTTTTTAAACCCTCACAGTGGCCAAAATTGCCATTTTTACAGAGTTTTGCTTACTCAGAAGCTTCAATTTTGTCCAATTTCAGGCACAGAAATCACTTTAAACACACTTATGTTAGTTGAAAAAGTAATAATTCACATCCAACAGTCATTTAAAGTCAAAAGATTAAATTTTAAAATTTCATCAATATTGTCCACTTTTTTGAACGTTCGACTGGTCCGGGGTCATTGTTTTTCATCATAAAATTGATTTTTTGGGCTCTACCAAAAATAATTCAAAATGTCATTTGGATCGGGCCTCATGTTGAATAACGACTTTTTAAACCCTCACAGTGGCCAAAATTGCCATTTTTACAGAGTTTTGCTTACTCAGAAGCTTCAATTTTGTCCAATTTCAGGCACAGAAATCACTTTAAACACACTTATGTTAGTTGAAAAAGTAATAATTCACATCCAACAGTCATTTAAAGTCAAAAGATTAAATTTTAAAATTTCATCAATATTGACAATTTTTTGAACGTTCGACTGGTCCGGGGTCATCGTTTTTCATCAAAAAAATGATTTTTTGGGCTCTACCAAAAATGATTCAAAATGTCATTTGGATCGGGCCTCATGTAGAATAACCACTCTTTAACCAGATCGATGCTCAGCATATTCCCCTCCTGTGCTGAGATTTGCATATTCCCTTTATTCATGACGAGCTGGGCTCGTCATGAGCGTGCGAGGAGGCTACCTCATGACGAGCCCAGCTCGTCATGAGCGTGGAAGGGGTTAAACCCTCACAGTTACCAAAATTGTCATATTTACATAGTTTGGCTTACTCAGAAGCTTCAATTTTGACCAATTTCAGGCACAGAAATGACTTTAAACACACTTATTTGAGTTGAAAAAGTAATAATTCACATCCAATAGTAATTTAAAGTCAAAAGATTAAATGTTAAAATTTGATCAATATTGACAATTTTTTGAACGTTGGACTGGTCCGGGGTCATCGTTTTTCATCATAAAATTGATTTTTTTTGGACTACCAAAAATGATTCAAAATGTCATTTGGATCGGGCCTCATGTTGAATAACCACTTTTTAAACCCTCACAGTGACCAAAATTGCCATTTATTACAGAGTTTTGCTTACTCAGAAGCTTCAATTTTGACCAATTTCAGGCACAGAAATCACTTTAAACACACTAATTTTTGTTGAAAAAGTAATAATTCACATCCAACAGTAATTTAAAGTCAAAAGATTAAATGTTAAAATTTCATCAATATTGACAATTTTTTGTACGTTCGACTGGTCCGGGGTCATCGTTTTTCATCATAAAATTGATTTTTTGGGCTCTACCAAAAATGATTCAAAATGTCATTTGGATCGGGCCTCATGTATAATAACCACTTTTTAAACCCTCACAGTTACCAAAATTGTCATATTTACAGAGTTTTGCTTACTCAGAAGCTTCAATTTGGACCAATTGCAGGCACAGAAATGACTTTAAACACACTTATTTGAGTTGAAAAAGTAATAATTCACAACCAATAGTAATTTAAAGTCAAAAGATTAAATGTTAAAATTTGATCAATATTGACATTTTTTTGTACGTTCGACTGGTCCAGGGTCATCGTTTTTCATCATAAAATTGATTTTTTGGCCTCTACCAAAAATGATTCAAAATCTCATTTGGATCGGGCCTCATGTTGAATAACCACTTTTTAAACCCTCACAGTGACCAAAATTGTCATATTTACAGAGTTTTCGCTTACTCAAAAGCTTCAATTTTGACCAATTTCAGGCACAGAAATGACTTTAAACACACTTATTTGAGTTGAAAAAGTAATAATTCACATCCAACAGTAATTTAAAGTCAAAAGATTAAATGTTAAAATTTCATCAATATTGACTATTTTTTGTACGTTCGACTAGTCCGGGGTCATCGTTTTTCATCATAAAATTGATTTTTTGGGCTCTACCAAAAATGATTCAAAATCTCATTTGGATCGGGCCTCATGTTGAATAACGACTTTTTAAACCCTCACAGTGGCCAAAATTGCCATTTTTACAGAGTTTTGCTTACTTAGAAGCTTCAATTTTGTCCAATTTCAGGCACAGAAATCACTTTAATCACACTTATGTTAGTTGAAAAAGTAATAATTCACATCCAACAGTAATTTAAAGTCAAAAGATTAAATGTTAAAATTTCATCAATATTGACAATTTTTTGTACGTTCGACTGGTCCGGGGTCATCGTTTTTCATCATAAAATTGATTTTTTGGGCTCTACCAAAAATGATTCAAAATGTCATTTGGATCGGGCCTCATGTATAATAACCACTTTTTAAACCCTCACAGTTACCAAAATTGTCATATTTACAGAGTTTTGCTTACTCAGAAGCTTCAATTTTGACCAATTTCAGGCACAGAAATGACTTTAAACACACTTATTTGAGTTGAAAAAGTAATAATTCACATCCAACAGTCATTTAAAGTCAAAAGATTAAATTTTAAAATTTCATCAATATTGTCCACATTTTTTGAACGTTCGACTGGTCCGGGGTCATCGTTTTTCATCATAAAATTGATTTTTTGTGCTCTACCAAAAATAATTCAAAATGTCATTTGGTCAGGCCTCATGTTGAATAACCACTTTTTAAACCCTCACAATTACCAAATTTGTCATATTTACAGAGTTTTGCTTACTCAGAGCTTCAATTTTGACCAATTTCAGGCACAGAAATGACTTTAAACACACTTATTTTAGTTGAAAAAGTAATAATTCACATCCAACAGTAATTTAAAGTCAAAAGATTAAATGTTAAAATTTGATCAATGTTGACAATTTTTTGAACGTTCGACTGGTCCGGGGTTATCGTTTTTCATCATAAAATTGATTTTTTTGGACTACCAAAAATGATTCAAAATGTCATTTGGATCGGGCCTCATGTTGAATAACCACTTTTTAAATCCTCACAGTGACCAAAATTGCCATTTTTACAGAGTTTTCGCTTACTCAAAAGCTTCAATTTTGACCAATTTCAGGCACAGAAATGACTTTAAACACACTTTTTTGAGTTGAAAAAGTAATAATTCACATCCAACAGTAATTTATAGTCAAAAGATTAAATGTTAAAATTTCATCAATATTGACAATTTTTTGTACGTTCGACTGGTCGGGGTCATCGTTTTTCATCATAAAATTCATTTTTTGGACTCTACCAAAAATGATTCAAAATGTCATTTGGATCGGGCCTCATGTTGAATAACCACTTTTTAAACCCTCACAGTGACCAAAATTGCCATTTATTACAGAGTTTAGCTTACTCAGAAGCTTCAATTTTGACCAGTTTCAGGAACAGAAATGACTTTAAACACACATATTTTAGTTGAAAAAGTTATAATTCACATCCAACAGTAATTTAAAGTCAAAAGATTAAATGTTAAAATGTCATCAATATTGACAATTTTTTGTACGTTCGACTGGTCCGGGGTCATCGTTTTTCATCATAAAATTGATTTTTTGGGCTCTACCAAAAATGATTCAAAATGTCATTTGGATCGGGCCTCATGTAGAATAACCGCTTTTTAAACCCTCACAGTTACCAAAATTGTCATATTTACATAGTTTGGCTTACTCAGAAGCTTCAATTTTGACCAATTTCAGGCACAGAAATGACTTTAAACACACTTATTTGAGTTGAAAAAGTAATAATTCACATCCAATAGTAATTTAAAGTCAAAAGATTAAATGTTAAAATTTGATCAATATTGACAATTTTTTGAACGTTGGACTGGTCCGGGGTCATCGTTTTTCATCATAAAATTGATTTTTTTTGGACTACCAAAAATGATTCAAAATGTCATTTGGATCGGGCCTCATGTTGAATAACCACTTTTTAAACCCTCACAGTGACCAAAATTGCCATTTATTACAGAGTTTTGCTTACTCAGAAGCTTCAATTTTGACCAATTTCAGGCACAGAAATCACTTTAAACACACTAATTTTAGTTGAAAAAGTAATAATTCACATCCAACAGTAATTTAAAGTCAAAAGATTAAATGTTAAAATTTCATCAATATTGACAATTTTTTGTACGTTCGACTGGCCCGGGGTCATCGTTTTTCATCATAAAATTGATTTTTTGGGCTCTACCAAAAATGATTCAAAATGTCATTTGGATCGGGCCTCATGTATAATAACCACTTTTTAAACCCTCACAGTTACCAAAATTGTCATATTTACAGAGTTTTGCTTACTCAGAAGCTTCAATTTTGACCAATTTCAGGCACAGAAATGACTTTAACACACTTATTTGAGTTGAAAAAGTAATAATTCACATCCAATAGTAATTTAAAGTCAAAAGATTAAATGTTAAAATTTCATCAATATTGTCCACTTTTTTGAACGTTCGACTGGTCCGGGTCATCGTTTTTCATCATAAAATTGATTTTTTGGTCTCTACCAAAAAGAATTCAAAATGTCATTTGGATCGGGCCTCATGTTGAATAACCACTTTTTAAACCCTCACAGTGGCCAAAATTGCCATTTTTACAGAGTTTTGCTTACTCAGAAGCTTCAATTTTGTCCAATTTCAGGCACAGAAATCACTTTAAACACACTTATGTTAGTTGAAAAAGTAATAATTCACATCCAACAGTCATTTAAAGTCAAAAGATTAAATTTTAAAATTTCATCAATATTGTCCACTTTTTTGAACGTTCGACTGGTCCGGGGTCATTGTTTTTCATCATAAAATTGATTTTTTGGGCTCTACCAAAAATAATTCAAAATGTCATTTGGATCGGGCCTCATGTTGAATAACGACTTTTTAAACCCTCACAGTGGCCAAAATTGCCATTTTTACAGAGTTTTGCTTACTCAGAAGCTTCAATTTTGTCCAATTTCAGGCACAGAAATCACTTTAAACACACTTATGTTAGTTGAAAAAGTAATAATTCACATCCAACAGTCATTTAAAGTCAAAAGATTAAATTTTAAAATTTCATCAATATTGACAATTTTTTGAACGTTCGACTGGTCCGGGGTCATCGTTTTTCATCATAAAATTGATTTTTTTTGGACTACCAAAAATGATTCAAAATATCCTTTGGATCGGGCCTCATGTTGAATAACCACTTTTTAAACCCTCACAGTGACCAAAATTGCCATTTATTACAGAGTTTTGCTTACTCAGAAGCTTCAATTTTGTCCAATTTCAGGCACAGAAATGACTTTAAACACACATATTTTAGTTGAAAAAGTAATAATTCACATCCAACAGTAATTTAAAGTCAAAAGATTAAATGTTAAAATTTCATCAATATTGACAATTTTTTGTACGTTCGACTGGTCCGGGGTCATCGTTTTTCATCAAAAAAATGATTTTTTGGGCTCTACCAAAAATGATTCAAAATGTCATTTGGATCGGGCCTCATGTAGAATAACCACTCTTTAACCAGATCGATGCTCAGCATATTCCCCTCCTGTGCTGAGATTTGCATATTCCCTTTATTCATGACGAGCTGGGCTCGTCATGAGCGTGCGAGGAGGCTACCTCATGACGAGCCCAGCTCGTCATGAGCGTGGAAGGGGTTAAACCCTCACAGTTACCAAAATTGTCATATTTACATAGTTTGGCTTACTCAGAAGCTTCAATTTTGACCAATTTCAGGCACAGAAATGACTTTAAACACACTTATTTGAGTTGAAAAAGTAATAATTCACATCCAATAGTAATTTAAAGTCAAAAGATTAAATGTTAAAATTTGATCAATATTGACAATATTTTGAACGTTGGACTGGTCCGGGGTCATCGTTTTTCATCATAAAATTGAATTTTTTTGGACTACCAAAAATGATTCAAAATGTCATTTGGATCGGGCCTCATGTTGAATAACCACTTTTTAAACCCTCACAGTGACCAAAATTGCCATTTATTACAGAGTTTTGCTTACTCAGAAGCTTCAATTTTGACCAATTTCAGGCACAGAAATCACTTTAAACACACTAATTTTAGTTGAAAAAGTAATAATTCACATCCAACAGTAATTTAAAGTCAAAAGATTAAATGTTAAAATTTCATCAATATTGACAATTTTTTGTACGTTCGACTGGCCCGGGGTCATCGTTTTTCATCATAAAATTGATTTTTTGGGCTCTACCAAAAATGATTCAAAATGTCATTTGGATCGGGCCTCATGTATAATAACCACTTTTTAAACCCTCACAGTTACCAAAATTGTCATATTTACAGAGTTTTGCTTACTCAGAAGCTTCAATTTTGACCAATTTCAGGCACAGAAATGACTTTAACACACTTATTTGAGTTGAAAAAGTAATAATTCACACCCAATAGTAATTTAAAGTCAAAAGATTAAATGTTAAAATGTGATCAATATTGACAATTTTTTGAACGTTCGACTGGTCCGGGGTCATCGTTTTTCATCATAAAATTGATTTTTTTGGACTACCAAAAATGATTCAAAATGTCATTTGGATCGGGCCTCATGTTGAATAACCACTTTTTAAACCCTCACAGTGGCCAAAATTGCCATTTATTACAGAGTTTTGCTTACTCAGAAGCTTCAATTTTGACCGATTTCAGGCACAGAAATCACTTTAAACACACTTATGTTAGTTGAAAAAGTAATAATTCACATCCAACAGTCATTTAAAGTCAAAAGATTAAATTTTAAAATTTCATCAATATTGTCCACTTTTTTGAACGTTCGACTGGTCCGGGTCATCGTTTTTCATCATAAAATTGATTTTTTGGTCTCTACCAAAAAGAATTCAAAATGTCATTTGGATCGGGCCTCATGTTGAATAACCACTTTTTAAACCCTCCCAGTGGCCAAAATTGCCATTTTTACAGAGTTTTGCTTACTCAGAAGCTTCAATTTTGTCCAATTTCAGGCACAGAAATCACTTTAAACACACTTATGTTAGTTGAAAAAGTAATAATTCACATCCAACAGTCATTTAAAGTCAAAAGATTAAATTTTAAAATTTCATCAATATTGTCCACTTTTTTGAACGTTCGACTGGTCCGGGGTCATTGTTTTTCATCATAAAATTGATTTTTTGGGCTCTACCAAAAATAATTCAAAATGTCATTTGGATCGGGCCTCATGTTGAATAACGACTTTTTAAACCCTCACAGTGGCCAAAATTGCCATTTTTACAGAGTTTTGCTTACTCAGAAGCTTCAATTTTGTCCAATTTCAGGCACAGAAATCACTTTAAACACACTTATGTTAGTTGAAAAAGTAATAATTCACATCCAACAGTCATTTAAAGTCAAAAGATTAAATTTTAAAATTTCATCAATATTGACAATTTTTTGAACGTTCGACTGGTCCGGGGTCATCGTTTTTCATCAAAAAAATGATTTTTTGGGCTCTACCAAAAATGATTCAAAATGTCATTTGGATCGGGCCTCATGTAGAATAACCACTCTTTAACCAGATCGATGCTCAGCATATTCCCCTCCTGTGCTGAGATTTGCATATTCCCTTTATTCATGACAAGCTGGGCTCGTCATGAGCGTGCGAGGAGGCTACCTCATGACGAGCCCAGCTCGTCATGAGCGTGGAAGGGGTTAAACCCTCACAGTTACCAAAATTGTCATATTTACATAGTTTGGCTTACTCAGAAGCTTCAATTTTGACCAATTTCAGGCACAGAAATGACTTTAAACACACTAATTTGAGTTGAAAAAGTAATAATTCACATCCAATAGTAATTTAAAGTCAAAAGATTAAATGTTAAAATTTGATCAATATTGACAATTTTTTGAACGTTGGACTGGTCCGGGGTCATCGTTTTTCATCATAAAATTGATTTTTTTTGGACTACCAAAAATGATTCAAAATGTCATTTGGATCGGGCCTCATGTTGAATAACCACTTTTTAAACCCTCACAGTGACCAAAATTGCCATTTATTACAGAGTTTTGCTTACTCAGAAGCTTCAATTTTGACCAATTTCAGGCACAGAAATCACTTTAAACACACATATTTTAGTTGAAAAAGTAATAATTCACATCCAACAGTAATTTAAAGTCAAAAGATTAAATGTTAAAATTTCATCAATATTGACAATTTTTTGTACGTTCGACTGGTCCGGGGTCATCGTTTTTCATCATAAAATTGATTTTTTGGGCTCTACCAAAAATGATTCAAAATGTCATTTGGATCGGGCCTCATGTAGAATAACCACTCTTTAAACCCTCACAGTTACCAAAATTGTCATATTTACATAGTTTGGCTTACTCAGAAGCTTCAATTTTGACCAATTTCAGGCACAGAAATGACTTTAAACACTCTTCTTTGAGTTGAAAAAGTAATAATTCACATCCAATAGTAATTTAAAGTCAAAAGATTAAATGTTAAAATTTGATCAATATTGACAATTTTTTGAACGTTGGACTGGTCCGGGGTCATCGTTTTTCATCATAAAATTGATTTTTTGGCCTCTACCAAAAATGATTCAAAATCTCATTTGGATCGGGCCTCATGTTGAATAACCACTTTTTAAACCCTCACAGTGACCAAAATTGCCATTTATTACAGAGTTTTGCTTACTCAGAAGCTTCAATTTTGACCAATTTCAGGCACAGAAATCACTTTAAACACACTAATTTTAATTGAAAAAGTAATAATTCACATCCAACAGTAATTTAAAGTCAAAAGATTAAATGTTAAAATTTCATCAATATTGACAATTTTTTGTACGTTCGACTGGCCCGGGGTCATCGTTTTTCATCATAAAATTGATTTTTTGGGCTCTACCAAAAATGATTCAAAATGTCATTTGGATCGGGCCTCGTGTATAATAACCACTTTTTAAACCCTCACAGTGGCCAAAATTGCAATTTTTACAGAGTTTTGCTTACTTAGAAGCTTCAATTTTGTCCAATTTCAGGCACAGAAATCACTTTAATCACACATATTTTAGTTGAAAAAGTAATAATTCACATCCAACAGTAATTTAAAGTCAAAAGATTAAATGTTAAAATTTCATCAATATTGACTATTTTTTGTACGTTCGACTAGTCCGGGGTCATCGTTTTTCATCATAAAATTGATTTTTTGGGCTCTACCAAAAATGATTCAAAATCTCATTTGGATCGGGCCTCATGTTGAATAACGACTTTTTAAACCCTCACAGTGGCCAAAATTGCCATTTTTACAGAGTTTTGCTTACTTAGAAGCTTCAATTTTGTCCAATTTCAGGCACAGAAATCACTTTAATCACACTTATGTTAGTTGAAAAAGTAATAATTCACATCCAACAGTCATTTAAAGTCAAAATATTAAATTTTAAAATTTCATCAATATTGTCCACTTTTTTGAACGTTCGACTGGTCCGGGGTCATCGTTTTTCATCATAAAATTGATTTTTTGGGCTCTACCAAAAATAATTCAAAATGTCATTTGGATCGGGCCTCATGTTGAATAACAACTTTTTAAACCCTCACAGTGGCCAAAATTGCCATTTTTACAGAGTTTTGCTTACTCAGAAGCTTCAATTTTGTCCAATTTCAGGCACAGAAATCACTTTAATCACACTTATGTTAGTTGAAAAAGTAATAATTCACATCCAACAGTCATTTAAAGTCAAAAGATTAAATTTTAAAATTTCATCAATATTGACAATTTTTTGAACGTTCGACTGGTCCGGGGTCATCGTTTTTCATCATAAAATTGATTTTTTTTGGACTACCAAAAATGATTCAAAATGTCATTTGGATCGGGCCTCATGTTGAATAACCACTTTTTAAACCCTCACAGTGACCAAAATTGACATTTATTACAGAGTTTTGCTTACTCAGAAGCTTCAATTTTGACCAATTTCAGGAACAGAAATGACTTTAAACACACATATTTTAGTTGAAAAAGTAATAATTCACATCCAACAGTAATTTAAAGTCAAAAGATTAAATGTTAAAATTTCATCAATATTGACAATTTTTTGTACGTTCGACTGGTCCGGGGTCATCGTTTTTCATCATAAAATTGATTTTTTGGGCTCTACCAAAAATGATTCAAAATGTCATTTGGATCGGGCCTCATGTAGAATAACCACTCTTTAAACCCTCACAGTTACCAAAATTGTCATATTTACATAGTTTGGCTTACTCAGAAGCTTCAATTTTGACCAATTTCAGGCACAGAAATGACTTTAAACACACTTATTTGATTTGAAAAAGTAATAATTCACATCCAATAGTAATTTAAAGTCAAAAGATTAAATGTTAAAATTTGATCAATATTGACAATTTTTTGAACGTTGGACTGGTCCGGGGTCATCGTTTTTCATCATAAAATTGATTTTTTTTGGACTACCAAAAATGATTCAAAATGTCATTTCGATCGGGCCTCATGTTGAATAACCACTTTTTAAACCCTCACAGTGACCAAAATTGCCATTTATTACAGAGTTTTGCTTACTCAGAAGCTTCAATTTTGACCAATTTCAGGCACAGAAATCACTTTAAACACACTAATTGTAATTGAAAAAGTAATAATTCACATCCAACAGTAATTTAAAGTCAAAAGATTAAATGTTAAAATTTGATCAATATTGACAATTTTTTGAACGTTGGACTGGTCCGGGGTCATCGTTTTTCATCATAAAATTGATTTTTTTTGGACTACCAAAAATGATTCAAAATGTCATTTGGATCGGGCCTCATGTTGAATAACCACTTTTTAAACCCTCACAGTGACCAAAATTGCCATTTATTACAGAGTTTTGCTTACTCAGAAGCTTCAATTTTGACCAATTTCAGGCACAGAAATCACTTTAAACACACTAATTTTTGTTGAAAAAGTAATAATTCACATCCAACAGTAATTTAAAGTCAAAAGATTAAATGTTAAAATTTCATCAATATTGACAATTTTTTGTACGTTCGACTGGTCCGGGGTCATCGTTTTTCATCATAAAATAGATTTTTTGGGCTCTACCAAAAATGATTCAAAATGTCATTTGGATCGGGCCTCATGTATAATAACCACTTTTTAAACCCTCACAGTTACCAAAATTGTCATATTTACAGAGTTTTGCTTACTCAGAAGCTTCAATTTGGACCAATTGCAGGCACAGAAATGACTTTAAACACACTTATTTGAGTTGAAAAAGTAATAATTCACAACCAATAGTAATTTAAAGTCAAAAGATTAAATGTTAAAATTTGATCAATATTGACATTTTTTTGTACGTTCGACTGGTCCAGGGTCATCGTTTTTCATCATAAAATTGATTTTTTGGCCTCTACCAAAAATGATTCAAAATCTCATTTGGATCGGGCCTCATGTTGAATAACCACTTTTTAAACCCTCACAGTGACCAAAATTGTCATATTTACAGAGTTTTCGCTTACTCAAAAGCTTCAATTTTGACCAATTTCAGGCACAGAAATGACTTTAAACACACTTATTTGAGTTGAAAAAGTAATAATTCACATCCAACAGTAATTTAAAGTCAAAAGATTAAATGTTAAAATTTCATCAATATTGACTATTTTTTGTACGTTCGACTAGTCCGGGGTCATCGTTTTTCATCATAAAATTGATTTTTTGGGCTCTACCAAAAATGATTCAAAATCTCATTTGGATCGGGCCTCATGTTGAATAACGACTTTTTAAACCCTCACAGTGGCCAAAATTGCCATTTTTACAGAGTTTTGCTTACTTAGAAGCTTCAATTTTGTCCAATTTCAGGCACAGAAATCACTTTAATCACACTTATGTTAGTTGAAAAAGTAATAATTCACATCCAACAGTCATTTAAAGTCAAAATATTAAATTTTAAAATTTCATCAATATTGTCCACTTTTTTGAACGTTCGACTGGTCCGGGGTCATCGTTTTTCATCATAAAATTGATTTTTTGGGCTCTACCAAAAATAATTCAAAATGTCATTTGGATCGGGCCTCATGTTGAATAACAACTTTTTAAACCCTCACAGTGTCCAAAATTGCCATTTTTACAGAGTTTTGCTTACTCAGAAGCTTCAATTTTGTCCAATTTCAGGCACAGAAATCACTTTAATCACACTTATGTTAGTTGAAAAAGTAATAATTCACATCCAACAGTCATTTAAAGTCAAAATATTAAATTTTAAAATTTCATCAATATTGTCCACTTTTTTGAACGTTCGACTGGTCCGGGGTCATCGTTTTTCATCATAAAATTGATTTTTTTTGGACTACCAAAAATGATTCAAAATGTCATTTGGATCGGGCCTCATGTTGAATAACCACTTTTTAAACCCTCACAGTGACCAAAATTGCCATTTATTACAGAGTTTTGCTCAGAAGCTTCAATTTTGACCAATTTCAGGCACAGAAATGACTTTAAACACACTTATTTGAGTTGAAAAAGTAATAATTCACATCCAATAGTAATTTAAAGTCAAAAGATTAAATGTTAAAATTTGATCAATATTGACAATATTTTGAACGTTGGACTGGTCCGGGGTCATCGTTTTTCATCATAAAATTGATTTTTTTTGGACTACCAAAAATGATTCAAAATGTCATTTCGATCGGGCCTCATGTTGAATAACCACTTTTTAAACCCTCACAGTGACCAAAATTGCCATTTATTACAGAGTTTTGCTTACTCAGAAGCTTCAATTTTGACCAATTTCAGGCACAGAAATCACTTTAAACACACTAATTTTAATTGAAAAAGTAATAATTCACATCCAACAGTAATTTAAAGTCAAAAGATTAAATGTTAAAATTTCATCAATATTGACAATTTTTTGTACGTTCGACTGGCCCGGGGTCATCGTTTTTCATCATAAAATTGATTTTTTGGGCTCTACCAAAAATGATTCAAAATGTCATTTGGATTGGGCCTCGTGTATAATAACCACTTTTTAAACCCTCACAGTTACCAAAATTGTCATATTTACAGAGTTTTGCTTACTCAGAAGCTTCAATTTTGACCAATTTCAGGCACAGAAATGACTTTAACACACTTATTTGAGTTGAAAAAGTAATAATTCACATCCAATAGTAATTTCAAGTCAAAAGATTAAGGGGCCGATTAGGATGGCGGTTTTTCCGCATCCTCCAGGCCGGCGGAAGTGTCCGCCGGCCTGGAGGATGCGGAAAAACCGCGGCGGAGACTCCAAAGACCCACCGCCAAATTAGGATGGCTGGTGGGTCTGATAATCTGTCCGCCGCTTTTCCGCCGCGGTCGGAAGGCGATCGCGGCGGAAAAGCACTAACATGTCTGGTGGTGTCTATCAGACACCGCCAGGCATATTAGGATGTCTGAAAATATATGCTTTTCCGCGGCGGCTTTACCGCCGTGGAAAAGCATACGGACCTTCACTTCGGGGGCCCGTTGCGGGCCCCCTGGGTGAAGGTGGGGTGGGGGGTGCACATGGGGGGTACCTATGGTACCCCCCTGCATTTGCGTGCACAATGCAGCAGGCACCGCGCGGTGCCTGCCGCTTTGTGCACGCAAATGCTGTGCATGGATTTTTTACATTGCGGCGGGTGCAGCTTGAAGCTGCACCCGCCGCAATGTTAGAGATAGAGGATGTGACCGCCACCCTGGCGGTCACATCCTAATTTGATCGGAGGGAACGCCGCAGCCCATGCGGACGTTCCCTCCTCCTCAGGGGTCGCGGACGGACTCAAGTCCGTCCGCGATCCTAATCGACCCCTAAATGTTAAAATTTGATCAATCTTGACAATTTTTTGAACGTTCGACTGGTCCGGGGTCATCGTTTTTCATCATAAAATTGATTTTTTTGGACTACCAAAAATGATTCAAAATGTCATTTGGATCGGGCCTCATGTTGAATAACCACTTTTTAAACCCTCACAGTGGCCAAAATTGCCATTTATTACAGAGTTTTGCTTACTCAGAAGCTTCAATTTTGACCGATTTCAGGCACAGAAATCACTTTAAACACACTTATGTTAGTTGAAAAAGTAATAATTCACATCCAACAGTCATTTAAAGTCAAAAGATTAAATTTTAAAATTTCATCAATATTGTCCACTTTTTTGAACGTTCGACTGGTCCGGGTCATCGTTTTTCATCATAAAATTGATTTTTTGGTCTCTACCAAAAAGAATTCAAAATGTCATTTGGATCGGGCCTCATGTTGAATAACCACTTTTTAAACCCTCACAGTGGCCAAAATTGGCATTTTTACAGAGTTTTGCTTACTCAGAAGCTTCAATTTTGTCCAATTTCAGGCACAGAAATCACTTTAAACACACTTATGTTAGTTGAAAAAGTAATAATTCACATCCAACAGTCATTTAAAGTCAAAAGATTAAATTTTAAAATTTCATCAATATTGACAATTTTTTGAACGTTCGACTGGTCCGGGGTCATCGTTTTTCATCATAAAATTGATTTTTTTTGGACTACCAAAAATGATTCAAAATGTCATTTGGATCGGGCCTCATGTTGAATAACCACTTTTTAAACCCTCACAGTGACCAAAATTGCCATTTATTACAGAGTTTTGCTTACTCAGAAGCTTCAATTTTGTCCAATTTCAGGCACAGAAATGACTTTAAACACACATATTTTAGTTGAAAAAGTAATAATTCACATCCAACAGTAATTTAAAGTCAAAAGATTAAATGTTAAAATTTCATCAATATTGACAATTTTTTGTACGTTCGACTGGTCCGGGGTCATCGTTTTTCATCAAAAAAATGATTTTTTGGGCTCTACCAAAAATGATTCAAAATGTCATTTGGATCGGGCCTCATGTAGAATAACCACTCTTTAACCAGATCGATGCTCAGCATATTCCCCTCCTGTGCTGAGATTTGCATATTCCCTTTATTCATGACAAGCTGGGCTCGTCATGAGCGTGCGAGGAGGCTACCTCATGACGAGCCCAGCTCGTCATGAGCGTGGAAGGGGTTAAACCCTCACAGTTACCAAAATTGTCATATTTACATAGTTTGGCTTACTCAGAAGCTTCAATTTTGACCAATTTCAGGCACAGAAATGACTTTAAACACACTTATTTGAGTTGAAAAAGTAATAATTCACATCCAACAGTAATTTAAAGTCAAAAGATTAAATGTTAAAATTTCATCAATATTGACAATTTTTTGTACGTTCGACTGGTCCGGGGTCATCGTTTTTCATCATAAAATTGATTTTTTGGGCTCTACCAAAAATGATTCAAAATGTCATTTGGATCGGGCCTCATGTATAATACCACTTTTTAAACCCTCACAGTTACCAAAATTGTCATATTCACAGAGTTTTGCTTACTCAGAAGCTTCAATTTTGACCAATTTCAGGCACAGAAATGACTTTAAACACACTTATTTGAGTTGAAAAAGTAATAATTCACAACCAATAGTAATTTAAAGTCAAAAGATTAAATGTTAAACTTTGATCAATATTGACAATTTTTTGAACGTTCGACTGGTCCGGGGTCATCGTTTTTCATCATAAAATTGATTTTTTTTGGACTACCAAAAATGATTCAAAATGTCATTTGGATCGGGCCTCATGTTGAATAACCACTTTTTAAACCCTCACAGTGGCCAAAATTGCCATTTAATACAGAGTTTTGCTTACTCAGAAGCTTCAATTTTGACCGATTTCAGGCACAGAAATCACTTTAAACACACTTATGTTAGTTGAAAAAGTAATAATTCACATCCAACAGTCATTTAAAGTCAAAAGATTAAATTTTAAAATTTCATCAATATTGTCCACTTTTTTGAACGTTCGACTGGTCCGGGGTCATCGTTTTTCATCATAAAATTGATTTTTTGGTCTTTACCAAAAAGAATTCAAAATGTCATTTGGATCGGGCCACATGTTGAATAACCACTTTTTAAACCCTCACAGTGGCCAAAATTGCCATTTTTACAGAGTTTTGCTTACTCAGAAGCTTCAATTTTGTCCAATTTCAGGCACAGAAATCACTTTAAACACACTTATGTTAGTTGAAAAAGTAATAATTCACATCCAACAGTCATTTAAAGTCAAAGGATTAAATTTTAAAATTTCATCAATATTGTCCACTTTTTTGAACGTTCGACTGGTCCGGGGTCATCGTTTTTCATCATAAAATAGATTTTTTGTGCTCTACCAAAAATAATTCAAAATGTCATTTGGATCAGGCCTCATGTTGAATAACCACTTTTTAAACCCTCACAGTTACCAAATTTGTCATATTTACAGAGTTTTGCTTACTCAGAGCTTCAATTTTGACCAATTTCAGGCACAGAAATGACTTTAAACACACTTATTTTAGTTGAAAAAGTAATAATTCACATCCAACAGTAATTTAAAGTCAAAAGATTAAGGGGCAGATTTATGTCGGACTTGCGCCACGTTTACGCCGCCGTTGCGTCACGCAACGGCGCGGAAACGTGGCGCATCCCTGCGACCTATTTACAACGTGATGCATCTAGGCAGATGCGTCACGTTGTAAAGCCCTGCGCCACATGAAACCTGCATCAGGTTTCATGTGGGCGTTCTGTCGCAGGGTGGGCGTTCCCTCGTAGGAAAGCCCCGTAAAACTGACGCAGTGAAATCTACAAGATTTCACTGAGTCAGTTTTACGACGCTGCTGGGTCAAATCCTTACGCCTGCTTGAAGCAGGCGTAAGGAGTGACGCACCACGTTATGTATGGGTGGCTTCTGTACATTGCAGGAGTTGCGTCGCACTTGCGACGCTACTCCAGCAATGTGCCACCCGTACACCCCAAGATGCGTCACGCATCTGCCCTTCCTTGCACCATGGTGCGCCGCATTGTAAATGCGGCGCATCTGTGGTGCCGCAAGGAGGGAATTGCGTGACGCAACAGTTCTGGCGCATCCCTGCTGATTTGCAGAGATGCGCCAGAACTCATAAATCTGCCCCTAAATGTTAAAATTTGATCAATGTTGACAATTTTTTGAACGTTCGACTGGTCCGGGGTTATCGTTTTTCATCATAAAATTGATTTTTTTTGGACTACCAAAAATGATTCAAAATGTCATTTGGATCGGGCCTCATGTTGAATAACCACTTTTTAAATCCTCACAGTGACCAAAATTGCCATTTTTACAGAGTTTTCGCTTACTCAAAAGCTTCAATTTTGACCAATTTCAGGCACAGAAATGACTTTAAACACACTTATTTGAGTTGAAAAAGTAATAATTCACATCCAACAGTAATTTAAAGTCAAAAGATAAAATGTTAAAATTTCATCAATATTGACAATTTTTTGTATGTTCGACTGGTCCGGGGTCATCGTTTTTCATCATAAAATTGATTTTTTGGGCTCTACCAAAAATGATTCAAAATGTCATTTGGATCGGGCCTCATGTAGAATAACCACTTTTTAAACCCTCACAGTTACCAAAATTGTCATATTTACAGAGTTTGGCTTACTCAGAAGCTTCAATTTTGACCAATTTCAGGCACAGAAATGACTTTAAAAACACTTATTTGAGTTGAAAAAGTAATAATTCACATCCAATAGTAATTTAAAGTCAAAAGATTAAATGTTAAAATTTGATCAATATTGACAATTTTTTTAACGTTGGACTGGTCCGGGGTCATCGTTTTTCATCATAAAATTGATTTTTTTTGGACTACCAAAAATGATTCAAAATGTCATTTGGATCGGGCCTCATGTTGAATAACCACTTTTTAAACCCTCACAGTGACCAAAATTGCCATTTATTACAGAGTTTTGCTTACTCAGAAGCTTCAATTTTGACCAATTTCAGGCACAGAAATCACTTTAAACACACTAATTTTAGTTGAAAAAGTAATAATTCACATCCAACAGTCATTTAAAGTAAAAAGATTAAATGTTAAAATTTCATCAATATTGACCACTTTTTTGAACGTTCGACTGGTCCGGGGTCATCGTTTTTCATCATAAAATTGATTTTTTGGACTCTACCAAATATGATTCCAAATGTCATTTGGATCGGGCCTCATGTTGAATAACTACTTTTTAAACCCTCACAGTGACCAAAATTGTCATATTTACATAGTTTGGCTTACTCAGAAGCTTCAATTTTGACCAATTTCAGGCACAGAAATGACTTTAAACACACTTATTTGAGTTGAAAAAGTAATAATTCACATCCAATAGTAATTTAAAGTCAAAAGATTAAATGTTAAAATTTGATCAATATTGACAATTTTTTGAACGTTCGACTGGTTCGGGGTCATCGTTTTTCATCATAAAATTGATTTTTTGGCCTCAACAAAAAATGATTCAAAATGTCATTTGGATCGGGCCTCATGTTGAATAACCACTTTTTAAACCCTCACAGTGACCAAAATTGCCATTTTTACAGAGTTTTCGCTTACTCAAAAGCTTCAATTTTGACCAATTTCAGGCACAGAAATGACTTTAAACACACTTATTTGAGTTGAAAAAGTAATAATTCACATCCAACAGTAATTTAAAGTCAAAAGATTAAATGTTAACATTTCATCAATATTGACTATTTTTTGTACGTTCGACTGGTCCGGGGTCATCGTTTTTCATCATAAAATTGATTTTTTGGGCTCTACCAAAAATGATTCAAAATCTCATTTGGATCGGGCCTCATGTTGAATAACGACTTTTTAAACCCTCACAGTGGCCAAAATTGCCATTTTTACAGAGTTTTGCTTACTTAGAAGCTTTAATTTTGTCCAATTTCAGGCACAGAAATCACTTTAATCACACTTATGTTAGTTGAAAAAGTAATAATTCACATCCAATAGTCATTTAAAGTCAAAATATTAAATTTTAAAATTTCATCAATATTGTCCACTTTTTTGAACGTTCGACTGGTCCGGGGTCATCGTTTTTCATCATAAAATTGATTTTTTGGTCTTTACCAAAAAGAATTCAAAATGTCATTTGGATCGGGCCACATGTTGAATAACCACTTTTTAAACCCTCACAGTGGCCAAAATTGCCATTTTTACAGAGTTTTGCTTACTCAGAAGCTTCAATTTTGTCCAATTTCAGGCACAGAAATCACTTTAAACACACTTATGTTAGTTGAAAAAGTAATAATTCACATCCAACAGTCATTTAAAGTCAAAGGATTAAATTTTAAAATTTCATCAATATTGTCCACTTTTTTGAACGTTCGACTGGTCCGGGGTCATCGTTTTTCATCATAAAATAGATTTTTTGTGCTCTACCAAAAATAATTCAAAATGTCATTTGGATCAGGCCTCATGTTGAATAACCACTTTTTAAACCCTCACAGTTACTAAATTTGTCATATTTACAGAGTTTTGCTTACTCAGAGCTTCAATTTTGACCAATTTCAGGCACAGAAATGACTTTAAACACACTTATTTTAGTTGAAAAAGTAATAATTCACATCCAACAGTAATTTAAAGTCAAAAGATTAAGGGGCAGATTTATGTCGGACTTGCGCCACGTTTACGCCGCCGTTGCGTCACGCAACGGTGCGGAAACGTGGCGCATCCCTGCGACCTATTTACAACGTGATGCATCTAGGCAGATGCGTCACGTTGTAAAGCCCTGCGCCACATGAAACCTGCATCAGGTTTCATGTGGGCGTTCTGTCGCAGGGTGGGCGTTCCCTCGTAGGAAAGCCCCGTAAAACTGACGCAGTGAAATCTACAAGATTTCACTGAGTCAGTTTTACGACGCTGCTGGGTCAAATCCTTACGCCTGCTTGAAGCAGGCGTAAGGAGTGACGCACCACGTTATGTATGGGTGGCTTCTGTACATTGCAGGAGTTGCGTCGCACTTGCGACGCTACTCCAGCAATGTGCCACCCGTACACCCCAAGATGCGTCACGCATCTGCCCTTCCTTGCACCATGGTGCGCCGCATTGTAAATGCGGCGCATCTGTGGTGCCGCAAGGAGGGAATTGCGTGACGCAACAGTTCTGGCGCATCCCTGCTGATTTGCAGAGATGCGCCAGAACTCATAAATCTGCCCCTAAATGTTAAAATTTGATCAATGTTGACAATTTTTTGAACGTTCGACTGGTCCGGGGTTATCGTTTTTCATCATAAAATTGATTTTTTTTGGACTACCAAAAATGATTCAAAATGTCATTTGGATCGGGCCTCATGTTGAATAACCACTTTTTAAATCCTCACAGTGACCAAAATTGCCATTTTTACAGAGTTTTCGCTTACTCAAAAGCTTCAATTTTGACCAATTTCAGGCACAGAAATGACTTTAAACACACTTATTTGAGTTGAAAAAGTAATAATTCACATCCAACAGTAATTTAAAGTCAAAAGATAAAATGTTAAAATTTCATCAATATTGACAATTTTTTGTATGTTCGACTGGTCCGGGGTCATCGTTTTTCATCATAAAATTGATTTTTTGGGCTCTACCAAAAATGATTCAAAATGTCATTTGGATCGGGCCTCATGTAGAATAACCACTTTTTAAACCCTCACAGTTACCAAAATTGTCATATTTACAGAGTTTGGCTTACTCAGAAGCTTCAATTTTGACCAATTTCAGGCACAGAAATGACTTTAAAAACACGTATTTGAGTTGAAAAAGTAATAATTCACATCCAATAGTAATTTAAAGTCAAAAGATTAAATGTTAAAATTTGATCAATATTGACAATTTTTTGAACGTTCGACTGGTCCGGGGTCATCGTTTTTCATCATAAAATTGATTTTTTGGACTCAACCAAATATGATTCCAAATGTCATTTGGATCGGGCCTCATGTTGAATAACTACTTTTTAAACCCTCACAGTGACCAAAATTGTCATATTTACATAGTTTGGCTTACTCAGAAGCTTCAATTTTGACCAATTTCAGGCACAGAAATGACTTTAAACACACTTATTTGAGTTGAAAAAGTAATAATTCACATCCAATAGTAATTTAAAGTCAAAAGATTAAATGTTAAAATTTGATCAATATTGACAATTTTTGGAACGTTCGACTGATTCGGGGTCATCGTTTTTCATCATAAAATTGATTTTTTGGCCTCAACAAAAAATGATTCAAAATGTCATTTGGATCGGGCCTCATGTTGAATAACCACTTTTTAAACCCTCACAGTGACCAAAATTGCCATTTTTACAGAGTTTTCGCTTACTCAAAAGCTTCAATTTTGACCAATTTCAGGCACAGAAATGACTTTAAACACACTTATTTGAGTTGAAAAAGTAATAATTCACATCCAACAGTAATTTAAAGTCAAAAGATTAAATGTTAACATTTCATCAATATTGACTATTTTTTGTACGTTCGACTGGTCCGGGGTCATCGTTTTTCATCATAAAATTGATTTTTTGGGCTCTACCAAAAATGATTCAAAATCTCATTTGGATCGGGCCTCATGTTGAATAACGACTTTTTAAACCCTCACAGTGGCCAAAATTGCCATTTTTACAGAGTTTTGCTTACTTAGAAGCTTTAATTTTGTCCAATTTCAGGCACAGAAATCACTTTAATCACACTTATGTTAGTTGAAAAAGTAATAATTCACATCCAATAGTCATTTAAAGTCAAAATATTAAATTTTAAAATTTCATCAATATTGTCCACTTTTTTGAACGTTCGACTGGTCCGGGGTCATCGTTTTTCATCCTAAAATTGATTTTTTGGGCTCTACCAAAAATAATTCAAAATGTCATTTGGATCGGGCCTCATGTTGAATAACGACTTTTTAAACCCTCACAGTGGCCAAAATTGCCATTTTTACAGAGTTTTGCTTACTCAGAAGCTTCAATTTTGTCCAATTTCAGGCACAGAAATCACTTTAATCACACTTATGTTAGTTGAAAAAGTAATAATTCACATCCAACAGTCATTTAAAGTCAAAAGATTAAATTTTAAAATTTCATCAATATTGACAATTTTTTGAACGTTCGACTGGTCCGGGGTCATCGTTTTTCATCATAAAATTGATTTTTTTTGGACTACCAAAAATGATTCAAAATGTCATTTGGATCGGGCCTCATGTTGAATAACCACTTTTTAAACCCTCACAGTGACCAAAATTGCCATTTATTACAGAGTTTTGCTTACTCAGAAGCTTCAATTTTGACCAATTTCAGGAACAGAAATGACTTTAAACACACATATTTTAGTTGAAAAAGTAATAATTCACATCCAACAGTAATTTAAAGTCAAAAGATTAAATGTTAAAATGTCATCAATATTGACAATTTTTTGTACGTTCGACTGGTCCGGGGTCATCGTTTTTCATCATAAAATTGATTTTTTGGGCTCTACCAAAAATGATTCAAAATGTCATTTGGATCGGGCCTCATGTAGAATAACCACTCTTTAAACCCTCACAGTTACCAAAATTGTCATATTTACATAGTTTGGCTTACTCAGAAGCTTCAATTTTGACCAATTTCAGGCACAGAAATGACTTTAAACACACTTATTTGAGTTGAAAAAGTAATAATTCACATCCAATAGTAATTTAAAGTCAAAAGATTAAATGTTAAAATTTGATCAATATTGACAATTTTTTGAACGTTGGACTGGTCCGGGGTCATCGTTTTTCATCATAAAATTGATTTTTTTTGGACTACCAAAAATGATTCAAAATGTCATTTGGGTCGGGCCTCATGTTGAATAACCACTTTTTAAACCCTCACAGTGACCAAAATTGCCATTTATTACAGAGTTTTGCTTACTCAGAAGCTTCAATTTTGACCAATTTCAGGCACAGAAATCACTTTAATCACACTTATGTTAGTTGAAAAAGTAATAATTCACATCCAACAGTCATTTAAAGTCAAAAGATTACATTTTAAAATTTCATCAATATTGACAATTTTTTGAACGTTCGACTGGTCCGGGGTCATGGTTTTTCATCATAAAATTGATTTTTTTTGGACTACCAAAAATGATTCAAAATGTCATTTGGATCGGGCCTCATGTTGAATAACCACTTTTTAAACCCTCACAGTGACCAAAATTGCCATTTATTACAGAGTTTTGCTTACTCAGAAGCTTCAATTTTGACCAATTTCAGGAACAGAAATGACTTTAAACACACATATTTTAGTTGAAAAAGTAATAATTCACATCCAACAGTAATTTAAAGTCAAAAGATTAAATGTTAAAATTTCATCAATATTGACAATTTTTTGTACGTTCGACTGGTCCGGGGTCATCGTTTTTCATCATAAAATTGATTTTTTGGGCTCTACCAAAAATGATTCAAAATGTCATTTGGATCGGGCCTCATGTAGAATAACCACTCTTTAAACCCTCACAGTTACCAAAATTGTCATATTTACATAGTTTGGCTTACTCAGAAGCTTCAATTTTGACCAATTTCAGGCACAGAAATGACTTTAAACACACTTATTTGAGTTGAAAAAGTAATAATTCACATCCAATAGTAATTTAAAGTCAAAAGATTAAATGGTAAAATTTGATCAATATTGACAATTTTTTGAACGTTGGACTGGTCCGGGGTCATCGTTTTTCATCATAAAATTGATTTTTTTTGGACTACCAAAAATGATTCAAAATGTCATTTGGATCGGGCCTCATGTTGAATAACTACTTTTTAAACCCTCACAGTTACCAAAATTGTCATATTTACAGAGTTTGGCTTCCTCAGAAGCTTCAATTTTGACCAATTTCAGGCACAGAAATGACTTTAAACACACTTATTTGAGTTGAAAAAGTAATAATTCACATCCAATAGTAATTTAAAGTCAAAAGATTAAATGTTAAAATTTGATCAATATTGACAATTTTTTGAACGTTGGACTGGTCCGGGGTCATCGTTTTTCATCATAAAATTGATTTTTTTTGGACTACCAAAAATGATTCAAAATGTCCTTTGGATCGGGCCTCATGTTGAATAACCACTTTTTAAACCCTCACAGTGACCAAAATTGCCATTTATTACAGAGTTTTGCTTACTCAGAAGCTTCAATTTTGTCCAATTTCAGGCACAGAAATGACTTTAAACACACATATTTTAGTTGAAAAAGTAATAATTCACATCCAACAGTAATTTAAAGTCAAAAGATTAAATGTTAAAATTTCATCAATATTGAAAAATTTTTGTACGTTCGACTGGTCCGGGGTCATCGTTTTTCATCAAAAAAATGATTTTTTGGGCTCTACCAAAAATGATTCAAAATGTCATTTGGATCGGGCCTCATGTAGAATAACCACTCTTTAACCAGATCGATGCTCAGCATATTCCCCTCCTGTGCTGAGATTTGCATATTCCCTTTATTCATGACGAGCTGGGCTCGTCATGAGCGTGCGAGGAGGCTACCTCATGACGAGCCCAGCTCGTCATGAGCGTGGAAGGGGTTAAACCCTCACAGTTACCAAAATTGTCATATTTACATAGTTTGGCTTACTCAGAAGCTTCAATTTTGACCAATTTCAGGCACAGAAATGACTTTAAACACACTTATTTGAGTTGAAAAAGTAATAATTCACATCCAATAGTAATTTAAAGTCAAAAGATTAAATGTTAAAATTTGATCAATATTGACAATTTTTTGAACGTTGGACTGGTCCGGGGTCATCGTTTTTCATCATAAAATTGATTTTTTTTGGACTACCAAAAATGATTCAAAATGTCATTTGGGTCGGGCCTCATGTTGAATAACCACTTTTTAAACCCTCACAGTGACCAAAATTGCCATTTATTACAGAGTTTTGCTTACTCAGAAGCTTCAATTTTGACCAATTTCAGGCACAGAAATCACTTTAATCACACTTATGTTAGTTGAAAAAGTAATAATTCACATCCAACAGTCATTTAAAGTCAAAAGATTAAATTTTAAAATTTCATCAATATTGACAATTTTTTGAACGTTCGACTGGTCCGGGGTCATGGTTTTTCATCATAAAATTGATTTTTTTTGGACTACCAAAAATGATTCAAAATGTCATTTGGATCGGGCCTCATGTTGAATAACCACTTTTT
This sequence comes from Lissotriton helveticus, assembly GCF_964261635.1. Taxonomy (NCBI): domain Eukaryota; kingdom Metazoa; phylum Chordata; class Amphibia; order Caudata; family Salamandridae; genus Lissotriton; species Lissotriton helveticus. Next base: position 1,074,204,534 of record NC_136063.1, on the reverse strand, counting down.
AAACCCTCACAGTGACCAAAATTGCCATTTATTACAGAGTTTTGCTTACTCAGAAGCTTCAATTTTGACCAATTTCAGGAACAGAAATGACTTTAAGCACACATATTTTAGTTGAAAAAAGTAATAATTCACATCCAACAGTAATTTAAAGTCAAAAGATTAAATGTTAAAATTTCATCAATATTGACAATTTTTTGTACGTTCGACTGGTCCGGGGTCATCGTTTTTCATCATAAAATTGATTTTTTGGGCTCTACCAAAAATGATTCAAAATGTCATTTGGATCGGGCCTCATGTAGAATAACCACTCTTTAAACCCTCACAGTTACCAAAATTGTCATATTTACATAGTTTGGCTTACTCAGAAGCTTCAATTTTGACCAATTTCAGGCACAGAAATGACTTTAAACACACTTATTTGAGTTGAAAAAGTAATAATTCACATCCAATAGTAATTTAAAGTCAAAAGATTAAATGTTAAAATTTGATCAATATTGACAATTTTTTGAACGTTGGACTGGTCCGGGGTCATCGTTTTTCATCATAAAATTGATTTTTTTTGGACTACCAAAAATGATTCAAAATGTCATTTGGATCGGGCCTCATGTTGCATAACTACTTTTTAAACCCTCACAGTTACCAAAATTGTCATATTTACAGAGTTTGGCTTCCTCAGAAGCTTCAATTTTGACCAATTTCAGGCACAGAAATGACTTTAAACACACTTATTTGAGTTGAAAAAGTAATAATTCACATCCAATAGTAATTTAAAGTCAAAAGATTAAATGTTAAAATTTGATCAATATTGACAATTTTTTGAACGTTGGACTGGTCCGGGGTCATCGTTTTTCATCATAAAATTGATTTTTTTTGGACTACCAAAAATGATTCAAAATGTCCTTTGGATCGGGCCTCATGTTGAATAACCACTTTTTAAACCCTCACAGTGACCAAAATTGCCATTTATTACAGAGTTTTGCTTACTCAGAAGCTTCAATTTTGTCCAATTTCAGGCACAGAAATGACTTTAAACACACATATTTTAGTTGAAAAAGTAATAATTCACATCCAACAGTAATTTAAAGTCAAAAGATTAAATGTTAAAATTTCATCAATATTGAAAAATTTTTGTACGTTCGACTGGTCCGGGGTCATCGTTTTTCATCAAAAAAATGATTTTTTGGGCTCTACCAAAAATGATTCAAAATGTCATTTGGATCGGGCCTCATGTAGAATAACCACTCTTTAACCAGATCGATGCTCAGCATATTCCCCTCCTGTGCTGAGATTTGCATATTCCCTTTATTCATGACGAGCTGGGCTCGTCATGAGCGTGCGAGGAGGCTACCTCATGACGAGCCCAGCTCGTCATGAGCGTGGAAGGGGTTAAACCCTCACAGTTACCAAAATTGTCATATTTACATAGTTTGGCTTACTCAGAAGCTTCAATTTTGACCAATTTCAGGCACAGAAATGACTTTAAACACACTTATTTGAGTTGAAAAAGTAATAATTCACATCCAATAGTAATTTAAAGTCAAAAGATTAAATGTTAAAATTTGATCAATATTGACAATTTTTTGAACGTTGGACTGGTCCGGGGTCATCGTTTTTCATCATAAAATAGATTTTTTTTGGACTACCAAAAATGATTCAAAATGTCATTTGGATCGGGCCTCATGTTGAATAACCACTTTTTAAACCCTCACAGTGACCAAAATTGCCATTTATTACAGAGTTTTGCTTACTCAGAAGCTTCAATTTTGACCAATTTCAGGCACAGAAATCACTTTAAACACACTAATTTTTGTTGAAAAAGTAATAATTCACATCCAACAGTAATTTAAAGTCAAAAGATTAAATGTTAAAATTTCATCAATATTGACAATTTTTTGTACGTTCGACTGGTCCGGGGTCATCGTTTTTCATCATAAAATTGATTTTTTGGGCTCTACCAAAAATGATTCAAAATGTCATTTGGATCGGGCCTCATGTATAATAACCACTTTTTAAACCCTCACAGTTACCAAAATTGTCATATTTACAGAGTTTTGCTTACTCAGAAGCTTCAATTTTGACCAATTTCAGGCACAGAAATGACTTTAAACACACTTATTTGAGTTGAAAAAGTAATAATTCACAACCAATAGTAATTTAAAGTCAAAAGATTAAATGTTAAAATTTCATCAATATTGACTATTTTTTGTACGTTCGACTGGTCCGGGGTCATCGTTTTTCATCATAAAATTGATTTTTTGGGCTCTACCAAAAATGATTCAAAATCTCATTTGGATCGGGCCTCATGTTGAATAACGACTTTTTAAACCCTCACAGTGGCCAAAATTGCCATTTTTACAGAGTTTTGCTTACTTAGAAGCTTCAATTTTGTCCAATTTCAGGCACAGAAATCACTTTATTCACACTTATGTTAGTTGAAAAAGTAATAATTCACATCCAACAGTCATTTAAAGTCAAAATATTAAATGTTAAAATTTCATCAATATTGTCCACTTTTTTTAACGTTCGACTGGTCCGGGGTCATCGTTTTTCATCATAAAATTGATTTTTTGGGCTCTACCAAAAATAATTCAAAATGTCATTTGGATCGGGCCTCATGTTGAATAACAACTTTTTAAACCCTCACAGTGACCAAAATTGCCATTTATTACAGAGTTTTGCTTACTCAGAAGCTTCAATTTTGACCAATTTCAGGAACAGAAATGACTTTAAACACACATATTTTAGTTGAAAAAGTAATAATTCACATCCAACAGTAATTTAAAGTCAAAAGATTAAATGTTAAAATTTCATCAATATTGACCATTTTTTGTACGTTCGACTGGTCCGGGGTCATCGTTTTTCATCATAAAATTGATTTTTTGGGCTCTACCAAAAATGATTCAAAATGTCATTTGGATCGGGCCTCATGTAGAATAACCACTCTTTAAACCCTCACAGTTACCAAAATTGTCATATTTACATAGTTTGGCATACTCAGAAGCTTCAATTTTGACCAATTTCAGGCACAGAAATGACTTTAAACACACTTATTTGAGTTGAAAAAGTAATAATTCACATCCAATAGTAATTTAAAGTCAAAAGATTAAATGTTAAAATTTGATCAATATTGACAATTTTTTGAACGTTGGACTGGTCCGGGGTCATCGTTTTTCATCATAAAATTGATTTTTTTTGGACTACCAAAAATGATTCAAAATGTCATTTGGATCGGGCCTCATGTTGAATAACCACTTTTTAAACCCTCACAGTGACCAAAATTGCCATTTATTACAGAGTTTTGCTTACTCAGAAGCTTCAATTTTGACCAATTTCAGGCACAGAAATCACTTTAAACACACTAATTTTAATTGAAAAAGTAATAATTCACATCCAACAGTAATTTAAAGTCAAAAGATTAAATGTTAAAATTTCATCAATATTGACAATTTTTTGTACGTTCGACTGGCCCGGGGTCATCGTTTTTCATCATAAAATTGATTTTTTGGGCTCTACCAAAATTATTCAAAATGTCATTTGGATCGGGCCTCGTGTATAATAACCACTTTTTAAACCCTCACAGTTACCAAAATTGTCATATTTACAGAGTTTTGCTTACTCAGAAGCTTCAATTTTGACCAATTTCAGGCACAGAAATGACTTTAACACACTTATTTGAGTTGAAAAAGTAATAATTCACATCCAATAGTAATTTAAAGTCAAAAGATTAAATGTTAAAATTTGATCAATCTTGACAATTTTTTGAACGTTCGACTGGTCCGGGGTCATCGTTTTTCATCATAAAATTGATTTTTTTGGACTACCAAAAATGATTCAAAATGTCATTTGGATCGAGCCTCATGTTGAATAACCACTTTTTAAACCCTCACAGTGGCCAAAATTGCCATTTATTACAGAGTTTTGCTTACTCAGAAGCTTCAATTTTGACCGATTTCAGGCACAGAAATCACTTTAAACACACTTATGTTAGTTGAAAAAGTAATAATTCACATCCAACAGTCATTTAAAGTCAAAAGATTAAATTTTAAAATTTCATCAATATTGTCCACTTTTTTGAACGTTCGGGTCATCGTTTTTCATCATAAAATTGATTTTTTGGTCTCTACCAAAAAGAATTCAAAATGTCATTTGGATCGGGCCTCATGTTGAATAACCACTTTTTAAACCCTCACAGTGGCCAAAATTGCCATTTTTACAGAGTTTTGCTTACTCAGAAGCTTCAATTTTGTCCAATTTCAGGCACAGAAATCACTTTAAACACACTTATGTTAGTTGAAAAAGTAATAATTCACATCCAACAGTCATTTAAAGTCAAAAGATTAAATTTTAAAATTTCATCAATATTGACAATTTTTTGAACGTTCGACTGGTCCGGGGTCATCGTTTTTCATCATAAAATTGATTTTTTTTTGGACTACCAAAAATGATTCAAAATGTCATTTGGATCAGGCCTCATGTTGAATAACCACTTTTTAAACCCTCACAGTGACCAAAATTGCCATTTATTACAGAGTTTTGCTTACTCAGAAGCTTCAATTTTTTCCAATTTCAGGCACAGAAATGACTTTGAACACACATATTTTAGTTGAAAAAGTAATAATTCACATCCAACAGTAATTTAAAGTCAAAAGATTAAATGTTAAAATTTCATCAATATTGACAATTTTTTGTAGGTTCGACTGGTCCGGGGTCATCGTTTTTCATCAAAAAAAAGATTTTTTGGGCTCTACCAAAAATGATTCAAAATGTCATTTGGATCGGGCCTCATGTAGAATAACCACTCTTTAACCAGATCGATGCTCAGCATATTCCCCTCCTGTGCTGAGATTTGCATATTCCCTTTATTCATGACAAGCTGGGCTCGTCATGAGCGTGCGAGGAGGCTACCTCATGACGAGCCCAGCTCGTCATGAGCGTGGAAGGGGTTAAACCCTCACAGTTACCAAAATTGTCATATTTACATAGTTTGGCTTACTCAGAAGCTTCAATTTTGACCAATTTCAGGCACAGAAATGACTTTAAACACACTTATTTGAGTTGAAAAAGTAATAATTCACATCCAATAGTAATTTAAAGTCAAAAGATTAAATGTTAAAATTTGATCAATATTGACAATTTTTTGAACGTTGGACTCGTCCGGAGTCATCGTTTTTCATCATAAAATTGATTTTTTTTGGACTACCAAAAATGATTCAAAATGTCATTTGGATCGGGCCTCATGTTGAATAACCACTTTTTAAACCCTCACAGTGACCAAAATTGCCATTTATTACAGAGTTTTGCTTACTCAGAAGCTTCAATTTTGACCAATTTCAGGCACAGAAATCACTTTAAACACACTAATTTTAGTTGAAAAAGTAATAATTCACATCCAACAGTAATTTAAAGTCAAAAGATTAAATGTTAAAATTTCATCAATATTGACAATTTTTTGTACGTTCGACTGGTCCGGGGTCATCGTTTTTCATCATAAAATTGATTTTTTGGGCTCTACCAAAAATGATTCAAAATGTCATTTGGATCGGGCCTCATGTATAATAACCACTTTTTAAACCCTCACAGTTACCAAAATTGTCATATTTACAGAGTTTTGCTTACTCAGAAGCTTCAATTTTGACCGATTTCAGGCACAGAAATCACTTTAAACACACTTATGTTAGTTGAAAAAGTAATAATTCATATCCAACAGTCATTTAAAGTCAAAAGATTAAATTTTAAAATTTCATCAATATTGTCCACTTTTTTGAACGTTCGACTGGTCCGGGGTCATCGTTTTTCATCATAAAATTGATTTTTTGGGCTCTACCAAAAATAATTCAAAATGTCATTTGGATCAGGCCTCATGTTGAATAACCACTTTTTAAACCCTCACAGTTACCAAATTTGTCATATTTACAGAGTTTTGCTTACTCAGAAGCTTCAATTTTGACCAATTTCAGGCACAGAAATGACTTTAAACACACATATTTTAGTTGAAAAAGTAATAATTCACATCCAACAGTAATTTAAAGTCAAAAGATTAAATGTTAAAATTTGATCAATATTGACAATTTTTTGATCGTTCGACTGGTCCGGGGTCATCGTTTTTCATCATAAAATTGATTTTTGGGACTCTACCAAAAATAATTCAAAATGTCATTTGGATCGGGCCTCATGTTGAATAACCACTTTTTAAACCCTCACAGTGGCCAAAATTGCCATTTTTACAGAGTTTTGCTTACTCAGAAGCTTCAATTTTGTCCAATTTCAGGCACAGAAATCACTTTAAACACACTTATGTTAGTTGAAAAAGTAATAATTCACATCCAACAGTCATTTAAAGTCAAAGGATTAAATTTTAAAATTTCATCAATATTGTCCACTTTTTTGAACGTTCGACTGGTCCGGGGTCATCGTTTTTCATCATAAAATAGATTTTTTGTGCTCTACCAAAAATAATTCAAAATGTCATTTGGATCAGGCCTCATGTTGAATAACCACTTTTTAAACCCTCACAGTTACCAAATTTGTCATATTTACAGAGTTTTGCTTACTCAGAGCTTCAATTTTGACCAATTTCAGGCACAGAAATGACTTTAAACACACTTATTTTAGTTGAAAAAGTAATAATTCACATCCAACAGTAATTTAAAGTCAAAAGATTAAATGTTAAAATTTGATCAATGTTGACAATTTTTTGAACGTTCGACTGGTCCGGGGTTATCGTTTTTCATCATAAAATAGATTTTTTTTGGACTACCAAAAATGATTCAAAATGTCATTTGGATCGGGCCTCATGTTGAATAACCACTTTTTAAATCCTCACAGTGACCAAAATTGCCATTTTTACAGAGTTTTCGCTTACTCAAAAGCTTCAATTTTGACCAATTTCAGGCACAGAAATCACTTTAAACACACTAATTTTAGTTGAAAAAGTAATAATTCACATCCAACAGTCATTTAATGTAAAAAGATTAAATGTTAAAATTTCATCAATATTGACCACTTTTTTGAACGTTCGACTGGTCCGGGGTCATCGTTTTTCATCATAAAATTGATTTTTTGGACTCTACCAAATATGATTCCAAATGTCATTTGGATCGGGCCTCATGTTGAATAACTACTTTTTAAACCCTCACAGTGACCAAAATTGTCATATTTACATAGTTTGGCTTACTCAGAAGCTTCAATTTTGACCAATTTCAGGCACAGAAATGACTTTAAACACACTTATTTGAGTTGAAAAAGTAATAATTCACATCCAATAGTAATTTAAAGTCAAAAGATTAAATGTTAAAATTTGATCAATATTGACAATTTTTTGAACGTTCGACTGGTTCGGGGTCATCGTTTTTCATCATAAAATTGATTTTTTTTGGATTACCAAAAATGATTCAAAATGTCATTTGGATCGGGCCTCATGTTGAATAACCACTTTTTAAACCCTCACAGTGACCAAAATTGCCATTTATTACAGAGTTTTGCTTACTCAGAAGCTTCAATTTTGACCAATTTCAGGCACAGAAATCACTTTAAACACACTAATTTTAGTTGAAAAAGTAATAATTCACACCCAACAGTCATTTAAAGTCAAAAGATTGAATGTTAAAATTTCATCAATATTGACCACTTTTTTGAACGTTCGACTGGTCCGGGGTCATCGTTTTTCATCATAAAATTGATTTTTTGGACTCTACCAAACATGATTCCAAATGTCATTTGGATCGGGCCTCATGTTGAATAACTACTTTTTAAACCCTCACAGTGGCCAAAATTGCCATTTTTACAGAGTTTTGCTTACTCAGAAGCTTCAATTTTGTCCAATTTCAGGCACAGAAATCACTTTAAACACACTTATGTTAGTTGAAAAAGTAATAATTCACATCCAACAGTCATTTAAAGTCAAAAGATTAAATTTTAAAATTTCATCAATATTGACAATTTTTTGAACGTTCGACTGGTCCGGGGTCATCGTTTTTCATCATAAAATTGATTTTTTTTGGACTACCAAAAATGATTCAAAATGTCATTTGGATCGGGCCTCATGTTGAATAACCACTTTTTAAACCCTCACAGTGACCAAAATTGCCATTTATTACAGAGTTTTGCTTACTCAGAAGCTTCAATTTTGTCCAATTTCAGGCACAGAAATGACTTTAAACACACATATTTTAGTTGAAAAAGTAATAATTCACATTCAACAGTAATTTAAAGTCAAAAGATTAAATGTTAAAATTTCATCAATATTGACAATTTTTTGTACGTTCGACTGGTCCGGGGTCATCGTTTTTCATCAAAAAAATGATTTTTTGGGCTCTACCAAAAATGATTCAAAATGTCATTTGGATCGGGCCTCATGTAGAATAACCACTCTTTAACCAGATCGATGCTCAGCATATTCCCCTCCTGTGCTGAGATTTGCATATTCCCTTTATTCATGACAAGCTGGGCTCGTCATGAGCGTGCGAGGAGGCTACCTCATGACGAGCCCAGCTCGTCATGAGCGTGGAAGGGGTTAAACCCTCACAGTTACCAAAATTGTCATATTTACATAGTTTGGCTTACTCAGAAGCTTCAATTTTGACCAATTTCAGGCACAGAAATGACTTTAAACACACTTATTTGAGTTGAAAAAGTAATAATTCACATCCAATAGTAATTTAAAGTCAAAAGATTAAATGTTAAAATTTGATCAATATTGACAATTTTTTGAACGTTGGACTGGTCCGGGGTCATCGTTTTTCATCATAAAATTGATTTTTTTTGGACTACCAAAAATGATTCAAAATGTCATTTGGATCGGGCCTCATGTTGAATAACCACTTTTTAAACCCTCACAGTGACCAAAATTGCCATTTATTACAGAGTTTTGCTTACTCAGAAGCTTCAATTTTGACCAATTTCAGGCACAGAAATCACTTTAAACACACTAATTTTAGTTGAAAAAGTAATAATTCACATCCAACAGTAATTTAAAGTCAAAAGATTAAATGTTAAAATTTGATCAATATTGACAATTTTTTGAACGTTCGACTGGTCCGGGGTCATCGTTTTTCATCATAAAATTGATTTTTTTTGGACTACCAAAAATGATTCAAAATGTCATTTGGATCGGGCCTCATGTTGAATAACCACTTTTTAAACCCTCACAGTGGCCAAAATTGCCATTTAATACAGAGTTTTGCTTACTCAGAAGCTTCAATTTTGACCGATTTCAGGCACAGAAATCACTTTAAACACACTTATGTTAGTTGAAAAAGTAATAATTCACATCCAACAGTCATTTAAAGTCAAAAGATTAAATTTTAAAATTTCATCAATATTGACAATTTTTTGAACGTTCGACTGGTCCGGGGTCATCGTTTTTCATCATAAAATTGATTTTTTTTGGACTACCAAAAATGATTCAAAATGTCATTTGGATCGGGCCTCATGTTGAATAACCACTTTTTAAACCCTCACAGTGACCAAAATTGCCATTTATTACAGAGTTTTGCTTACTCAGAAGCTTCAATTTTGTCCAATTTCAGGCACAGAAATGACTTTAAACACACATATTTTAGTTGAAAAAGTAATAATTCACATTCAACAGTAATTTAAAGTCAAAAGATTAAATGTTAAAATTTCATCAATATTGACAATTTTTTGTACGTTCGACTGGTCCGGGGTCATCGTTTTTCATCAAAAAAATGATTTTTTGGGCTCTACCAAAAATGATTCAAAATGTCATTTGGATCGGGCCTCATGTAGAATAACCACTCTTTAACCAGATCGATGCTCAGCATATTCCCCTCCTGTGCTGAGATTTGCATATTCCCTTTATTCATGACAAGCTGGGCTCGTCATGAGCGTGCGAGGAGGCTACCTCATGACGAGCCCAGCTCGTCATGAGCGTGGAAGGGGTTAAACCCTCACAGTTACCAAAATTGTCATATTTACATAGTTTGGCTTACTCAGAAGCTTCAATTTTGACCAATTTCAGGCACAGAAATGACTTTAAACACACTTATTTGAGTTGAAAAAGTAATAATTCACATCCAATAGTAATTTAAAGTCAAAAGATTAAATGTTAAAATTTGATCAATATTGACAATTTTTTGAACGTTGGACTGGTCCGGGGTCATCGTTTTTCATCATAAAATTGATTTTTTTTGGACTACCAAAAATGATTCAAAATGTCATTTGGATCGGGCCTCATGTTGAATAACCACTTTTTAAACCCTCACAGTGACCAAAATTGCCATTTATTACAGAGTTTTGCTTACTCAGAAGCTTCAATTTTGACCAATTTCAGGCACAGAAATCACTTTAAACACACTAATTTTAGTTGAAAAAGTAATAATTCACATCCAACAGTAATTTAAAGTCAAAAGATTAAATGTTAAAATTTGATCAATATTGACAATTTTTTGAACGTTCGACTGGTCCGGGGTCATCGTTTTTCATCATAAAATTGATTTTTTTTGGACTACCAAAAATGATTCAAAATGTCATTTGGATCGGGCCTCATGTTGAATAACCACTTTTTAAACCCTCACAGTGGCCAAAATTGCCATTTAATACAGAGTTTTGCTTACTCAGAAGCTTCAATTTTGACCGATTTCAGGCACAGAAATCACTTTAAACACACTTATGTTAGTTGAAAAAGTAATAATTCACATCCAACAGTCATTTAAAGTCAAAAGATTAAATTTTAAAATTTCATCAATATTGTCCACTTTTTTGAACGTTCGACTGGTCCGGGGTCATCGTTTTTCATCATAAAATTGATTTTTTGGCCTTTACCAAAAATAATTCAAAATGTCATTTGGATCGGGCCTCATGTTGAATAACCACTTTTTAAACCCTCACAGTGGCCAAAATTGCCATTTTTACAGAGTTTTGCTTACTCAGAAGCTTCAATTTTGTCCAATTTCAGGCACAGAAATCACTTTAAACACACTTATGTTAGTTGAAAAAGTAATAATTCACATCCAACAGTCATTTAAAGTCAAAGGATTAAATTTTAAAATTTCATCAATATTGTCCACTTTTTTGAACGTTCGACTGGTCCGGGGTCATCGTTTTTCATCATAAAATAGATTTTTTGTGCTCTACCAAAAATAATTCAAAATGTCATTTGGATCAGGCCTCATGTTGAATAACCACTTTTTAAACCCTCACAGTTACCAAATTTGTCATATTTACAGAGTTTTGCTTACTCAGAGCTTCAATTTTGACCAATTTCAGGCACAGAAATGACTTTAAACACACTTATTTTAGTTGAAAAAGTAATAATTCACATCCAACAGTAATTTAAAGTCAAAAGATTAAATGTTAAAATTTGATCAATGTTGACAATTTTTTGAACGTTCGACTGGTCCGGGGTTATCGTTTTTCATCATAAAATTGATTTTTTTTTGGACTACCAAAAATGATTCAAAATGTCATTTGGATCGGGCCTCATGTTGAATAACCACTTTTTAAACCCTCACAGTGACCAAAATTGCCATTTATTACAGAGTTTTGCTTACTCAGAAGCTTCAATTTTGTCCAATTTCAGGCACAGAAATGACTTTAAACACACATATTTTAGTTGAAAAAGTAATAATTCACATCCAACAGTAATTTAAAGTCAAAAGATTAAATGTTAAAATTTCATCAATATTGACAATTTTTTGTACGTTCGACTGGTCCGGGGTCATCGTTTTTCATCAAAAAAATGATTTTTTGGGCTCTACCAAAAATGATTCAAAATGTCATTTGGATCGGGCCTCATGTAGAATAACCACTCTTTAACCAGATCGATGCTCAGCATATTCCCCTCCTGTGCTGAGATTTGCATATTCCCTTTATTCATGACAAGCTGGGCTCGTCATGAGCGTGCGAGGAGGCTACCTCATGACGAGCCCAGCTCGTCATGAGCGTGGAAGGGGTTAAACCCTCACAGTTACCAAAATTGTCATATTTACATAGTTTGGCTTACTCAGAAGCTTCAATTTTGACCAATTTCAGGCACAGAAATGACTTTAAACACACTTATTTGAGTTGAAAAAGTAATAATTCACATCCAATAGTAATTTAAAGTCAAAAGATTAAATGTTAAAATTTGATCAATATTGACAATTTTTTGAACGTTGGACTGGTCCGGGGTCATCGTTTTTCATCATAAAATTGATTTTTTTTGGACTACCAAAAATGATTCAAAATGTCATTTGGATCGGGCCTCATGTTGAATAACCACTTTTTAAACCCTCACAGTGACCAAAATTGCCATTTATTACAGAGTTTTGCTTACTCAGAAGCTTCAATTTTGACCAATTTCAGGCACAGAAATCACTTTAAACACACTAATTTTAGTTGAAAAAGTAATAATTCACATCCAACAGTAATTTAAAGTCAAAAGATTAAATGTTAAAATTTGATCAATATTGACAATTTTTTGAACGTTCGACTGGTCCGGGGTCATCGTTTTTCATCATAAAATTGATTTTTTTTGGACTACCAAAAATGATTCAAAATGTCATTTGGATCGGGCCTCATGTTGAATAACCACTTTTTAAACCCTCACAGTGGCCAAAATTGCCATTTAATACAGAGTTTTGCTTACTCAGAAGCTTCAATTTTGACCGATTTCAGGCACAGAAATCACTTTAAACACACTTATGTTAGTTGAAAAAGTAATAATTCACATCCAACAGTCATTTAAAGTCAAAAGATTAAATTTTAAAATTTCATCAATATTGTCCACTTTTTTGAACGTTCGACTGGTCCGGGGTCATCGTTTTTCATCATAAAATTGATTTTTTGGCCTTTACCAAAAATAATTCAAAATGTCATTTGGATCGGGCCTCATGTTGAATAACCACTTTTTAAACCCTCACAGTGGCCAAAATTGCCATTTTTACAGAGTTTTGCTTACTCAGAAGCTTCAATTTTGTCCAATTTCAGGCACAGAAATCACTTTAAACACACTTATGTTAGTTGAAAAAGTAATAATTCACATCCAACAGTCATTTAAAGTCAAAGGATTAAATTTTAAAATTTCATCAATATTGTCCACTTTTTTGAACGTTCGACTGGTCCGGGGTCATCGTTTTTCATCATAAAATAGATTTTTTGTGCTCTACCAAAAATAATTCAAAATGTCATTTGGATCAGGCCTCATGTTGAATAACCACTTTTTAAACCCTCACAGTTACCAAATTTGTCATATTTACAGAGTTTTGCTTACTCGGAGCTTCAATTTTGACCAATTTCAGGCACAGAAATGACTTTAAACACACTTATTTTAGTTGAAAAAGTAATAATTCACATCCAACAGTAATTTAAAGTCAAAAGATTAAATGTTAAAATTTGATCAATGTTGACAATTTTTTGAACGTTCGACTGGTCCGGGGTTATCGTTTTTCATCATAAAATTGATTTTTTTTGGACTACCAAAAATGATTCAAAATGTCATTTGGATCGGGCCTCATGTTGAATAACCACTTTTTAAATCCTCACAGTGACCAAAATTGCCATTTTTACAGAGTTTTCGCTTACTCAAAAGCTTCAATTTTGACCAATTTCAGGCACAGAAATGACTTTAAACACACTTATTTGAGTTGAAAAAGTAATAATTCACATCCAACAGTAATTTAAAGTCAAAAGATTAAATGTTAAAATTTCATCAATATTGAAAATTTTTTGTATGTTCGACTGGTCCGGGGTCATCGTTTTTCATCATAAAATTGATTTTTTTGGGACTACCAAAAATGATTCAAAATGTCATTTGGATCGGGCCTCATGTTGAATAACCACTTTTTAAACCCTCACAGTGACCAAAATTGCCATTTATTACAGAGTTTTGCTTACTCAGAAGCTTCAATTTTGACCAATTTCAGGCACAGAAATCACTTTAAACACACTAATTTTAGTTGAAAAAGTAATAATTCACATCCAACAGTCATTTAAAGTAAAAAGATTAAATGTTAAAATTTCATCAATATTGACCACTTTTTTGAACGTTCGACTGGTCCGGGGTCATCGTTTTTCATCATAAAATTGATTTTTTGGACTCTACCAAATATGATTCCAAATGTCATTTGGATCGGGCCTCATGTTGAATAACTACTTTTTAAACCCTCACAGTGACCAAAATTGTCATATTTACATAGTTTGGCTTACTCAGAAGCTTCAATTTTGACCAATTTCAGGCACAGAAATGACTTTAAACACACTTATTTGAGTTGAAAAAGTAATAATTCACATCCAATAGTAATTTAAAGTCAAAAGATTAAATGTTAAAATTTGATCAATATTGACAATTTTTTGAACGTTCGACTGGTTCGGGGTCATCGTTTTTCATCATAAAATTTATTTTTTTTGGACTACCAAAAATGATTCAAAATGTCATTTGGATCGGGCCTCATGTTGAATAACCACTTTTTAAACCCTCACAGTGACCAAAATTGCCATTTATTACAGAGTTTTGCTTACTCAGAAGCTTCAATTTTGACCAATTTCAGGCACAGAAATCACTTTAAACACACTAATTTTAGTTGAAAAAGTAATAATTCACACCCAACAGTCATTTAAAGTCAAAAGATTGAATGTTAAAATTTCATCAATATTGACCACTTTTTTGAACGTTCGACTGGTCCGGGGTCATCGTTTTTCATCATAAAATTGATTTTTTGGACTCTACCAAACATGATCCAAATGTCATTTGGATCGGGCCTCATGTTGAATAACTACTTTTTAAACCCTCACATTGACCAAAATTGCCATTTATTACAGAGTTTTGCTTACTCAGAAGCTTCAATTTTGACCAATTTCAGGCACAGAAATGACTTTAAACACACTTATTTGAGTTGAAAAAGTAATAATTCACATCCAACAGTAATTTAAAGTCAAAAGATTAAATGTTAAAATTTCATCAATATTGACAATTTTTTGTACGTTCGACTGGTCCGGGGTCATCGTTTTTCATCATAAAATTGATTTTTTGGGCTCTACCAAAAATGATTCAAAATCTCATTTGGATCGGGCCTCATGTTGAATAACGACTTTTTAAACCCTCACAGTGGCCAAAATTGCCATTTTTACAGAGTTTTGCTTACTCAGAAGCTTCAATTTTGTCCAATTTCAGGCACAGAAATCACTTTAATCACACTTATGTTAGTTGAAAAAGTAATAATTCACATCCAACAGTCATTTAAAGTCAAAAGATTAAATTTTAAAATTTCATCAATATTGTCCACTTTTTTGAACGTTCGACTGGTCCGGGGTCATCGTTTTTCATCATAAAATTGATTTTTTGGGCTCTACCAAAAATAATTCAAAATGTCATTTGGATCGGGCCTCATGTTGAATAACGACTTTTTAAACCCTCACAGTGGCCAAAATTGCCATTTTTACAGAGTTTTGCTTACTCAGAAGCTTCAATTTTGTCCAATTTCAGGCACAGAAATCACTTTAAACACACTTATTTGAGTTGAAAAAGTAATAATTCACATCCAATAGTAATTTAAAGTCAAAAGATTAAATGTTAAAATTTGATCAATATTGACAATTTTTTGAACGTTGGACTGGTCCGGGGTCATCGTTTTTCATCATAAAATTGATTTTTTTTGGACTACCAAAAATGATTCAAAATGTCATTTGGATCGGGCCTCATGTTGAATAACCACTTTTTAAACCCTCACAGTGGCCAAAATTGCCATTTAATACAAAGTTTTGCTTACTCAGAAGCTTCAATTTTGACCGATTTCAGGCACAGAAATCACTTTAAACACACTTATGTTAGTTGAAAAAGTAATAATTCACATCCAACAGTCATTTAAAGTCAAAAGATTACATTTTAAAATTTCATCAATATTGTCCACTTTTTTGAACGTTCGACTGGTCCGGGGTCATCGTTTTTCATCATAAAATTGATTTTTTGGTCTCTACCAAAAAGAATTCAAAATGTCATTTGGATCGGGCCTCATGTTGAATAACCACTTTTTAAACCCTCACAGTGGCCAAAATTGCCATTTTTACAGAGTTTTGCTTACTCAGAAGCTTCAATTTTGTCCAATTTCAGGCACAGAAATCACTTTAAACACACTTATGTTAGTTGAAAAAGTAATAATTCACATCCAACAGTAATTTAAAGTCAAAAGATTAAATGTTAAAATTTGATCAATATTGACAATTTTTTGAACGTTCGACTGGTCCGGGGTCATCGTTTTTCATCATAAAATTGATTTTTTTTGGACTACCAAAAATGATTCAAAATGTCATTTGGATCGGGCCTCATGTTGAATAACCACTTTTTAAACCCTCACAGTGGCCAAAATTGCCATTTAATACAGAGTTTTGCTTACTCAGAAGCTTCAATTTTGACCGATTTCAGGCACAGAAATCACTTTAAACACACTTATGTTAGTTGAAAAAGTAATAATTCACATCCAACAGTCATTTAAAGTCAAAAGATTAAATTTTAAAATTTCATCAATATTGTCCACTTTTTTGAACGTTCGACTGGTCCGGGGTCATCGTTTTTCATCATAAAATTGATTTTTTGGCCTTTACCAAAAATAATTCAAAATGTCATTTGGATCGGGCCTCATGTTGAATAACCACTTTTTAAACCCTCACAGTGGCCAAAATTGCCATTTTTACAGAGTTTTGCTTACTCAGAAGCTTCAATTTTGTCCAATTTCAGGCACAGAAATCACTTTAAACACACTTATGTTAGTTGAAAAAGTAATAATTCACATCCAACAGTCATTTAAAGTCAAAGGATTAAATTTTAAAATTTCATCAATATTGTCCACTTTTTTGAACGTTCGACTGGTCCGGGGTCATCGTTTTTCATCATAAAATAGATTTTTTGTGCTCTACCAAAAATAATTCAAAATGTCATTTGGATCAGGCCTCATGTTGAATAACCACTTTTTAAACCCTCACAGTTACCAAATTTGTCATATTTACAGAGTTTTGCTTACTCAGAGCTTCAATTTTGACCAATTTCAGGCACAGAAATGACTTTAAACACACTTATTTTAGTTGAAAAAGTAATAATTCACATCCAACAGTAATTTAAAGTCAAAAGATTAAATGTTAAAATTTCATCAATATTGACAATTTTTTGTACGTTCGACTGGTCCGGGGTCATCGTTTTTCATCATAAAATTGATTTTTTGGGCTCTACCAAAAATGATTCAAAATCTCATTTGGATCGGGCCTCATGTTGAATAACGACTTTTTAAACCCTCACAGTGGCCAAAATTGCCATTTTTACAGAGTTTTGCTTACTCAGAAGCTTCAATTTTGTCCAATTTCAGGCACAGAAATCACTTTAATCACACTTATGTTAGTTGAAAAAGTAATAATTCACATCCAACAGTCATTTAAAGTCAAAAGATTAAATTTTAAAATTTCATCAATATTGTCCACTTTTTTGAACGTTCGACTGGTCCGGGGTCATCGTTTTTCATCATAAAATTGATTTTTTGGGCTCTACCAAAAATAATTCAAAATGTCATTTGGATCGGGCCTCATGTTGAATAACGACTTTTTAAACCCTCACAGTGGCCAAAATTGCCATTTTTACAGAGTTTTGCTTACTCAGAAGCTTCAATTTTGTCCAATTTCAGGCACAGAAATCACTTTAAACACACTTATTTGAGTTGAAAAAGTAATAATTCACATCCAATAGTAATTTAAAGTCAAAAGATTAAATGTTAAAATTTGATCAATATTGACAATTTTTTGAACGTTGGACTGGTCCGGGGTCATCGTTTTTCATCATAAAATTGATTTTTTTTGGACTACCAAAAATGATTCAAAATGTCATTTGGATCGGGCCTCATGTTGAATAACCACTTTTTAAACCCTCACAGTGGCCAAAATTGCCATTTAATACAAAGTTTTGCTTACTCAGAAGCTTCAATTTTGATCGATTTCAGGCACAGAAATCACTTTAAACACACTTATGTTAGTTGAAAAAGTAATAATTCACATCCAACAGTCATTTAAAGTCAAAAGATTACATTTTAAAATTTCATCAATATTGTCCACTTTTTTGAACGTTCGACTGGTCCGGGGTCATCGTTTTTCATCATAAAATTGATTTTTTGGTCTCTACCAAAAAGAATTCAAAATGTCATTTGGATCGGGCCTCATGTTGAATAACCACTTTTTAAACCCTCACAGTGGCCAAAATTGCCATTTTTACAGAGTTTTGCTTACTCAGAAGCTTCAATTTTGTCCAATTTCAGGCACAGAAATCACTTTAAACACACTTATGTTAGTTGAAAAAGTAATAATTCACATCCAACAGTAATTTAAAGTCAAAAGATTAAATGTTAAAATTTGATCAATATTGACAATTTTTTGAACGTTCGACTGGTCCGGGGTCATCGTTTTTCATCATAAAATTGATTTTTTTTGGACTACCAAAAATGATTCAAAATGTCATTTGGATCGGGCCTCATGTTGAATAACCACTTTTTAAACCCTCACAGTGGCCAAAATTGCCATTTAATACAGAGTTTTGCTTACTCAGAAGCTTCAATTTTGACCGATTTCAGGCACAGAAATCACTTTAAACACACTTATGTTAGTTGAAAAAGTAATAATTCACATCCAACAGTCATTTAAAGTCAAAAGATTAAATTTTAAAATTTCATCAATATTGTCCACTTTTTTGAACGTTCGACTGGTCCGGGGTCATCGTTTTTCATCATAAAATTGATTTTTTGGCCTTTACCAAAAATAATTCAAAATGTCATTTGGATCGGGCCTCATGTTGAATAACCACTTTTTAAACCCTCACAGTGGCCAAAATTGCCATTTTTACAGAGTTTTGCTTACTCAGAAGCTTCAATTTTGTCCAATTTCAGGCACAGAAATCACTTTAAACACACTTATGTTAGTTGAAAAAGTAATAATTCACATCCAACAGTCATTTAAAGTCAAAGGATTAAATTTTAAAATTTCATCAATATTGTCCACTTTTTTGAACGTTCGACTGGTCCGGGGTCATCGTTTTTCATCATAAAATAGATTTTTTGTGCTCTACCAAAAATAATTCAAAATGTCATTTGGATCAGGCCTCATGTTGAATAACCACTTTTTAAACCCTCACAGTTACCAAATTTGTCATATTTACAGAGTTTTGCTTACTCAGAGCTTCAATTTTGACCAATTTCAGGCACAGAAATGACTTTAAACACACTTATTTTAGTTGAAAAAGTAATAATTCACATCCAACAGTAATTTAAAGTCAAAAGATTAAATGTTAAAATTTGATCAATGTTGACAATTTTTTGAACGTTCGACTGGTCCGGGGTTATCGTTTTTCATCATAAAATTGATTTTTTTTGGACTACCAAAAATGATTCAAAATGTCATTTGGATCGGGCCTCATGTTGAATAACCACTTTTTAAATCCTCACAGTGACCAAAATTGCCATTTTTACAGAGTTTTCGCTTACTCAAAAGCTTCAATTTTGACCAATTTCAGGCACAGAAATGACTTTAAACACACTTATTTGAGTTGAAAAAGTAATAATTCACATCCAACAGTAATTTAAAGTCAAAAGATTAAATGTTAAAATTTCATCAATATTGACAATTTTTTGTATGTTCGACTGGTCCGGGGTCATCGTTTTTCATCATAAAATTGATTTTTTGGGCTCTACCAAAAATGATTCAAAATGTCATTTGGATCGGGCCTCATGTAGAATAACCACTTTTTAAACCCTCACAGTTACCAAAATTGTCATATTTACAGAGTTTGGCTTACTCAGAAGCTTCAATTTTGACCAATTTCAGGCACAGAAATGACTTTAAAAACACTTATTTGAGTTGAAAAAGTAATAATTCACATCCAATAGTAATTTAAAGTCAAAAGATTAAATGTTAAAATTTGATCAATATTGACAATTTTTTGAACGTTGGACTGGTCCGGGGTCATCGTTTTTCATCATAAAATTGATTTTTTTTGGACTACCAAAAATGATTCAAAATGTCATTTGGATCGGGCCTCATGTTGAATAACCACTTTTTAAACCCTCACAGTGACCAAAATTGCCATTTATTACAGAGTTTTGCTTACTCAGAAGCTTCAATTTTGACCAATTTCAGGCACAGAAATCACTTTAAACACACTAATTTTAGTTGAAAAAGTAATAATTCACATCCAACAGTCATTTAAAGTAAAAAGATTAAATGTTAAAATTTCATCAATATTGACCACTTTTTTGAACGTTCGACTGGTCCGGGGTCATCGTTTTTCATCATAAAATTGATTTTTTGGACTCTACCAAATATGATTCCAAATGTCATTTGGATCGGGCCTCATGTTGAATAACTACTTTTTAAACCCTCACAGTGACCAAAATTGTCATATTTACATAGTTTGGCTTACTCAGAAGCTTCAATTTTGACCAATTTCAGGCACAGAAATGACTTTAAACACACTTATTTGAGTTGAAAAAGTAATAATTCACATCCAATAGTAATTTAAAGTCAAAAGATTAAATGTTAAAATTTGATCAATATTGACAATTTTTTGAACGTTCGACTGGTTCGGGGTCATCGTTTTTCATCATAAAATTGATTTTTTTTGGACTACCAAAAATGATTCAAAATGTCATTTGGATCGGGCCTCATGTTGAATAACCACTTTTTAAACCCTCACAGTGACCAAAATTGCCATTTATTACAGAGTTTTGCTTACTCAGAAGCTTCAATTTTGACCAATTTCAGGCACAGAAATCACTTTAAACACACTAATTTTAGTTGAAAAAGTAATAATTCACACCCAACAGTCATTTAAAGTCAAAAGATTGAATGTTAAAATTTCATCAATATTGACCACTTTTTTGAACGTTCGACTGGTCCGGGGTCATCGTTTTTCATCATAAAATTGATTTTTTGTGCTCTACCAAAAATAATTCAAAATGTCATTTGGATCAGGCCTCATGTTGAATAACCACTTTTTAAACCCTCACAGTTACCAAATTTGTCATATTTACAGAGTTTTGCTTACTCAGAGCTTCAATTTTGACCAATTTCAGGCACAGAAATGACTTTAAACACACTTATTTTAGTTGAAAAAGTAATAATTCACATCCAACAGTAATTTAAAGTCAAAAGATTAAATGTTAAAATTTGATCAATGTTGACAATTTTTTGAACGTTCGACTGGTCCGGGGTTATCGTTTTTCATCATAAAATTGATTTTTTTTGGACTACCAAAAATGATTCAAAATGTCATTTGGATTGGGCCTCATGTTGAATAACCACTTTTTAAATCCTCACAGTGACCAAAATTGCCATTTTTACAGAGTTTTCGCTTACTCAAAAGCTTCAATTTTGACCAATTTCAGGCACAGAAATGACTTTAAACACACTTATTTGAGTTGAAAAAGTAATAATTCACATCCAACAGTAATTTAAAGTCAAAAGATTAAATGTTAAAATTTCATCAATATTGACAATTTTTTGTATGTTCGACTGGTCCGGGGTCATCGTTTTTCATCATAAAATTGTTTTTTTTTGGACTACCAAAAATGATTCAAAATGTCATTTGGATCGGGCCTCATGTTGAATAACCACTTTTTAAACCCTCACAGTGACCAAAATTGCCATTTATTACAGAGTTTTGCTTACTCAGAAGCTTCAATTTTGACCAATTTCAGGCACAGAAGTCACTTTAAACACACTAATTTTAGTTGAAAAAGTAATAATTCACATCCAACAGTCATTTAAAGTAAAAAGATTAAATGTTAAAATTTCATCAATATTGACCACTTTTTTGAACGTTCGACTGGTCCGGGGTCATCGTTTTTCATCATAAAATTGATTTTTTGGACTCTACCAAATATGATTCCAAATGTCATTTGGATCGGGCCTCATGTTGAATAACTACTTTTTAAACCCTCACAGTGACCAAAATTGTCATATTTACATAGTTTGGCTTACTCAGAAGCTTCAATTTTGACCAATTTCAGGCACAGAAATGACTTTAAACACACTTATTTGAGTTGAAAAAGTAATAATTCACATCCAATAGTAATTTAAAGTCAAAAGATTAAATGTTAAAATTTGATCAATATTGACAATTTTTTGAACGTTCGACTGGTTCGGGGTCATCGTTTTTCATCATAAAATTGATTTTTTTTGGACTACCAAAAATGATTCAAAATGTCATTTGGATCGGGCCTCATGTTGAATAACCACTTTTTAAACCCTCACAGTGACCAAAATTGCCATTTATTACAGAGTTTTGCTTACTCAGAAGCTTCAATTTTGACCAATTTCAGGCACAGAAATCACTTTAAACACACTAATTTTAGTTGAAAAAGTAATAATTCACACCCAACAGTCATTTAAAGTCAAAAGATTGAATGTTAAAATTTCATCAATATTGACCACTTTTTTGAACGTTCGACTGGTCCGGGGTCATCGTTTTTCATCATAAAATTGATTTTTTGGACTCTACCAAACATGATCCAAATGTCATTTGGATCGGGCCTCATGTTGAATAACTACTTTTTAAACCCTCACATTGACCAAAATTGCCATTTATTACAGAGTTTTGCTTACTCAGAAGCTTCAATTTTGACCAATTTCAGGCACAGAAATGACTTTAAACACACTTATTTGAGTTGAAAAAGTAATAATTCACATCCAACAGTAATTTAAAGTCAAAAGATTAAATGTTAAAATTTCATCAATATTGACAATTTTTTGTACGTTCGACTGGTCCGGGGTCATCGTTTTTCATCATAAAATTGATTTTTTGGGCTCTACCAAAAATGATTCAAAATGTCATTTGGATCGGGCCTCATGTATAATAACCACTTTTTAAACCCTCACAGTTACCAAAATTGTCATATTTACAGTTTTGCTTACTCAGAAGCTTCAATTTTGACCAATTTCAGGCACAGAAATCACTTTAAACACACTAATTTTAATTGAAAAAGTAATAATTCACACCCAACAGTCATTTAAAGTCAAAAGATTAAATGTTAAAATTTCATCAATATTGACCACTTTTTTGAACGTTCGACTGGTCCGGGGTCATCGTTTTTCATCATAAAATTGATTTTTTGGACTCTACCAAACATGATTCAAAATGTCATTTGGATCGGGCCTCATGTTGAATAACCACTTTTTAAACCCTCACAGTGACCAAAATTGCCATTTATTACAGAGTTTTGCTTACTCAGAAGCTTCAATTTTGTCCAATTTCAGGCACAGAAATGACTTTAAACACACATATTTTAGTTGAAAAAGTAATAATTCACATCCAACAGTAATTTAAAGTCAAAAGATTAAATGTTAAAATTTCATCAATATTGACAATTTTTTGTACGTTCGACTGGTCCGGGGTCATCGTTTTTCATCAAAAAAATGATTTTTTGGGCTCTACCAAAAATGATTCAAAATGTCATTTGGATCGGGCCTCATGTATAATAACCACTTTTTAAACCCTCACAGTTACCAAAATTGTCATATTTACAGAGTTTTGCTTACTCAGAAGCTTCAATTTTGACCAATTTCAGGCACAGAAATCACTTTAAACACACTAATTTTAGTTGAAAAAGTAATAATTCACATCCAACAGTAATTTAAAGTCAAAAGATTAAATGTTAAAATTTCATCAATATTGACAATTTTTTGTACGTTCGACTGGTCCGGGGTCATCGTTTTTCATCATAAAATTGATTTTTTGGGCTCTACCAAAAATGATTCAAAATGTCATTTGGATCGGGCCTCATGTATAATAACCACTTTTTAAACCCTCACAGTTACCAAAATTGTCATATTTACAGAGTTTTGCTTACTCAGAAGCTTCAATTTTGACCAATTTCAGGCACAGAAATGACTTTAAACACACTTATTTGAGTTGAAAAAGTAATAATTCACAACCAATAGTAATTTAAAGTCAAAAGATTAAATGTTAAAATTTGATCAATATTGACAATTTTTTGAACGTTCGACTGGTCCGGGGTCATCGTTTTTCATCATAAAATTGATTTTTTTTGGACTACCAAAAATGATTCAAAATGTCATTTGGATCGGGCCTCATGTTGAATAACCACTTTTTAAACCCTCACAGTGGCCAAAATTGCCATTTTTACAGAGTTTTGCTTACTCAGAAGCTTCAATTTTGTCCAATTTCAGGCACAGAAATCACTTTAAACACACTTATGTTAGTTGAAAAAGTAATAATTCACATCCAACAGTCATTTAAAGTCAAAAGATTAAATGTTAAAATTTGATCAATGTTGACAATTTTTTGAACGTTCGACTGGTCCGGGGTTATCGTTTTTCATCATAAAATTGATTTTTTTTGGACTACCAAAAATAATTCAAAATGTCATTTGGATCGGGCCTCATGTTGAATAACCACTTTTTAAATCCTCACAGTGACCAAAATTGCCATTTTTACAGAGTTTTCGCTTACTCAAAAGCTTCAATTTTGACCAATTTCAGGCACAGAAATGACTTTAAACACACTTATTTGAGTTGAAAAAGTAATAATTCACATCCAACAGTAATTTAAAGTCAAAAGATTAAATGTTAAAATTTCATCAATATTGACAATTTTTTGTACGTTTGACTGGTCGGGGTCATCGTTTTTCATCATAAAATTGATTTTTTTTGGACTACCAAAAATGATTCAAAATGTCATTTGGATCGGGCCTCATGTTGAATAACCACTTTTTAAACCCTCACAGTGACCAAAATTGCCATTTATTACAGAGTTTTGCTTACTCAGAAGCTTCAATTTTGACCAATTTCAGGCACAGAAATCACTTTAAACACACTAATTTTAGTTGAAAAAGTAATAATTCACACCCAACAGTCATTTAAAGTCAAAAGATTAAATGTTAAAATTTCATCAATATTGACCACTTTTTTGAACGTTCGACTGGTCCGGGGTCATCGTTTTTCATCATAAAATTGATTTTTTGGACTCTACCAAACATGATTCAAAATGTCATTTGGATCGGGCCTCATGTTGAATAACCACTTTTTAAACCCTCACAGTGACCAAAATTGCCATTTATTACAGAGTTTTGCTTACTCAGAAGCTTCAATTTTGACCAATTTCAGGCACAGAAATGACTTTAAACACACATATTTTAGTTGAAAAAGTAATAATTCACATCCAACAGTAATTTAAAGTCAAAAGATTAAATGTTAAAATTTCATCAATATTGACAATTTTTTGTACGTTCGACTGGTCCGGGGTCATCGTTTTTCATCAAAAAAATGATTTTTTGGGCTCTACCAAAAATTATTCAAAATGTCATTTGGATCGGGCCTCATGTAGAATAACCACTCTTTAAACCCTCACAGTTACCAAAATTGTCATATTTACATAGTTTGGCTTACTCAGAAGCTTCAATTTTGACCAATTTCAGGCACAGAAATGACTTTAAACACACTTATTTGAGTTGAAAAAGTAATGATTTACATCCAATAGTAATTTAAAGTCAAAAGATTAAATGTTAAAATTTGATCAATATTGACAATTTTTTGAACGTTGGACTGGTCCGGGGTCATCGTTTTTCATCATAAAATTGATTTTTTTGGACTACCAAAAATGATTCAAAATGTCATTTGGATCGGGCCTCATGTTGAATAACCACTTTTTAAACCCTCACAGTGACCAAAATTGCCATTTATTACAGAGTTTTGCTTACTCAGAAGCTTCAATTTTGACCAATTTCAGGCACAGAAATCACTTTAAACACACTAATTTTAGTTGAAAAAGTAATAATTCACATCCAACAGTAATTTAAAGTCAAAAGATTAAATGTTAAAATTTCATCAATATTGACAATTTTTTGTACGTTCGACTGGTCCGGGGTCATCGTTTTTCATCATAAAATTGATTTTTTGGGCTCTGCCAAAAATGATTCAAAATGTCATTTGGATCGGGCATCATGTATAATAACCACTTTTTAAACCCTCACAGTTACCAAAATTGTCATATTTACAGAGTTTTGCTTACTCAGAAGCTTCAATTTTGACCAATTTCAGGCACAGAAATGACTTTAAACACACTTATTTGAGTTGAAAAAGTAATAATTCACATCCAACAGTAATTTAAAGTCAAAAGATTAAATGTTAAAATTTCATCAATATTGACAATTTTTTGTACGTTCGACTGGTCGGGGTCATCGTTTTTCATCATAAAATTGATTT
Source organism: Lissotriton helveticus (assembly GCF_964261635.1). Classification (NCBI taxonomy): domain Eukaryota; kingdom Metazoa; phylum Chordata; class Amphibia; order Caudata; family Salamandridae; genus Lissotriton; species Lissotriton helveticus. The sequence continues at coordinate 1,074,178,353 of NC_136063.1, read as the reverse complement.
TTTGGACTCTACCAAACATGATTCAAAATGTCATTTGGATCGGGCCTCATGTTGAATAACCACTTTTTAAACCCTCACAGTGACCAAAATTGCCATTTATTACAGAGTTTTGCTTACTCAGAAGCTTCAATTTTGACCAATTTCAGGCACAGAAATGACTTTAAACACACATATTTTAGTTGAAAAAGTAATAATTCACATCCAACAGTAATTTAAAGTCAAAAGATTAAATGTTAAAATGTCATCAATATTGACAATTTTTTGTACGTTCGACTGGTCCGGGGTCATCGTTTTTCATCAAAAAAATGATTTTTTTGGGCTCTACCAAAAATGATTCAAAATGTCATTTGGATCGGGCCTCATGTAGAATAACCACTCTTTAAACCCTCACAGTTACCAAAATTGTCATATTTACATAGTTTGGCTTACTCAGAAGCTTCAATTTTGACCAATTTCAGGCACAGAAATGACTTTAAACACACTTATTTGATTTGAAAAAGTAATGATTCACATCCAATAGTAATTTAAAGTCAAAAGATTAAATGTTAAAATTTGATCAATATTGACAATTTTTTGAACGTTGGACTGGTCCGGGGTCATCGTTTTTCATCATAAAATTGATTTTTTTGGACTACCAAAAATGATTCAAAATGTCATTTGGATCGGGCCTCATGTTGAATAACCACTTTTTAAACCCTCACAGTGACCAAAATTGCCATTTATTACAGAGTTTTGCTTACTCAGAAGCTTCAATTTTGACCAATTTCAGGCACAGAAATCACTTTAAACACACTAATTTTAGTTGAAAAAGTAATAATTCACATCCAACAGTAATTTAAAGTCAAAAGATTAAATGTTAAAATTTCATCAATATTGACAATTTTTTGTACGTTCGACTGGTCCGGGGTCATCGTTTTTCATCATAAAATTGATTTTTTGGGCTCTACCAAAAATGATTCAAAATGTCATTTGGATCGGGCCTCATGTATAATAACCACTTTTTAAACCCTCACAGTTACCAAAATTGTCATATTTACAGAGTTTTGCTTACTCAGAAGCTTCAATTTTGACCAATTTCAGGCACAGAAATGACTTTAAACACACTTATTTGAGTTGAAAAAGTAATAATTCACAACCAATAGTAATTTAAAGTCAAAAGATTAAATGTTAAAATTTGATCAATATTGACAATTTTTTGAACGTTCGACTGGTCCGGGGTCATCGTTTTTCATCATAAAATTGATTTTTTTTAGACTACCAAAAATGATTCAAAATGTCATTTAAATCGGGCCTCATGTTAAATAACCACTTTTTAAACCCTCACAGTGGCCAAAATTGCCATTTAATACAGAGTTTTGCTTACTCAGAAGCTTCAATTTTGACCGATTTCAGGCACAGAAATCACTTTAAACACACTTATGTTAGTTGAAAAAGTAATAATTCACATCCAACAGTCATTTAAAGTCAAAAGATTAAATTTTTAAATTTCATCAATATTGTCCACTTTTTTGAACGTTCGACTGGTCCGGGGTCATCGTTTTTCATCATAAAATTGATTTTTTGGTCTCTACCAAAAAGAATTCAAAATGTCATTTGGATCGGGCCTCATGTTGAATAACCACTTTTTAAACCCTCACAGTGGCCAAAATTGCCATTTTTACAGAGTTTTGCTTACTCAGAAGCTTCAATTTTGTCCAATTTCAGGCACAGAAATCACTTTAAACACACTTATGTTAGTTGAAAAAGTAATAATTCACATCCAACAGTCATTTAAAGTCAAAGGATTACATTTTAAAATTTCATCAATATTGTCCACTTTTTTGAACGTTCGACTGGTCCGGGGTCATCGTTTTTCATCATAAAATAGATTTTTTGTGCTCTACCAAAAATAATTCAAAATGTCATTTGGATCAGGCCTCATGTTGAATAACCACTTTTTAAACCCTCACAGTTACCAAATTTGTCATATTTACAGAGTTTTGCTTACTCAGAGCTTCAATTTTGACCAATTTCAGGCACAGAAATGACTTTAAACACACTTATTTGAGTTGAAAAAGTAATAATTCACATCCAATAGTAATTTAAAGTCAAAAGATTAAATGTTAAAATTTGATCAATATTGACAATTTTTTGAACGTTGGACTGGTCCGGGGTCATCGTTTTTCATCATAAAATTGATTTTTTTTGGACTACCAAAAATGATTCAAAATGTCATTTGGATCGGGCCTCATGTTGAATAACCACTTTTTAAACCCTCACAGTGACCAAAATTGCCATTTATTACAGAGTTTTGCTTACTCAGAAGCTTCAATTTTGACCAATTTCAGGCACAGAAATCACTTTAAACACACTAATTTTAGTTGAAAAAGTAATAATTCACATCCAACAGTCATTTAAAGTAAAAAGATTAAATGTTAAAATTTCATCAATATTGACCACTTTTTTGAACGTTCGACTGGTCCGGGGTCATCGTTTTTCATCATAAAATTGATTTTTTGGACTCTACCAAACATGATTCCAAATGTCATTTGGATCGGGCCTCATGTTGAATAACTACTTTTTAAACCCTCACAGTGACCAAAATTGTCATATTTACATAGTTTGGCTTACTCAGAAGCTTCAATTTTGACCAATTTCAGGCACAGAAATGACTTTAAACACACTTATTTGAGTTGAAAAAGTAATAATTCACATCCAATAGTAATTTAAAGTCAAAAGATTAAATGTTAAAATTTGATCAATATTGACAATTTTTTGAACGTTCGACTGGTTCGGGGTCATCGTTTTTCATCATAAAATTGATTTTTTTTGGACTACCAAAAATGATTCAAAATTTCATTTGGATCGGGCCTCATGTTGAATAACCACTTTTTAAACCCTCACAGTGACCAAAATTGCCATTTATTACAGAGTTTTGCTTACTCAGAAGCTTCAATTTTGACCAATTTCAGGCACAGAAATCACTTTAAACACACTAATTTTAGTTGAAAAAGTAATAATTCACATCCAACAGTCATTTAAAGTCAAAAGATTAAATGTAAAAATTTCATCAATATTGACCACTTTTTTGAACGTTCGACTGGTCCGGGGTCATCGTTTTTCATCATAAAATAGATTTTTTGGACTCTACCAAACATGATTCCAAATGTCATTTGGATCGGGCCTCATGTTGAATAACTACATTTTAAACCCTCACATTAACCAAAATTGCCATTTATTAAAGAGTTTTGCTTACTCAGAAGCTTCAATTTTGACCGATTTCAGGCACAGAAATGACTTTAAACACACATATTTTAGTTGAAAAAGTAATAATTCACATCCAACAGTAATTTAAAGTCAAAAGATTAAATGTTAAAATTTGATCAATATTGACAATTTTTTGAACGTTCGACTGGTCCGGGGTCATCGTTTTTCATCATAAAATGGATTTTTTTTGGACTACCAAAAATGATTCAAAATGTCATTTGGATCGGGCCTCATGTTGAATAACCACTTTTTAAACCCTCACAGTGACCAAAATTGCCATTTATTACAGAGTTTTGCTTACTCAGAAGCTTCAATTTTGACCAATTTCAGGCACAGAAATCACTTTAAACACACTAATTTTAGTTGAAAAAGTAATAATTCACATCCAACAGTCATTTAAAGTCAAAAGATTAAATGTTAAAATTTCATCAATATTGACCACTTTTTTGAACAATCGACTGGTCCGGGGTCATCGTTTTTCATCATAAAATAGATTTTTTGGACTCTACCAAACATGATTCCAAATGTCATTTGGATCGGGCCTCATGTTGAATAACTACATTTTAAACCCTCACATTAACCAAAATTGCCATTTATTAAAGAGTTTTGCTTACTCAGAAGCTTCAATTTTGACCGATTTCAGGCACAGAAATGACTTTAAACACACATATTTTAGTTGAAAAAGTAATAATTCACATCCAACAGTAATTTAAAGTCAAAAGATTAAATGTTAAAATTTGATCAATATTGACAATTTTTTGAACGTTCGACTGGTCCGGGGTCATCGTTTTTCATCATAAAATGGATTTTTTTTGGACTACCAAACATGATTCCAAATGTCATTTGGATCGGGCCTCATGTTGAATAACTACATTTTAAACCCTCACATTAACCAAAATTGCCATTTATTAAAGAGTTTTGCTTACTCAGAAGCTTCAATTTTGACCAATTTCAGGCACAGAAATGACTTTAAACACACATATTTTAGTTGAAAAAGTAATAATTCACATCCAACAGTAATTTAAAGTCAAAAGATTAAATGTTAAAATTTCATCAATATTGACAATTTTTTGTACGTTCGACTGGTCCGGGGTCATCGTTTTTCATCAAAAAAATGATTTTTTGGGCTCTACCAAAAATGATTCAAAATGTCATTTGGATCGGGCCTCATGTAGAATAACCACTCTTTAAACCCTCACAGTTACCAAAATTGTCATATTTACATAGTTTGGCTTACTCAGAAGCTTCAATTTTGACCAATTTCAGGCACAGAAATGACTTTAAACACACTTATTTGAGTTGAAAAAGTAATGATTCACATCCAATAGTAATTTAAAGTCAAAAGATTAAATGTTAAAATTTGATCAATATTGACAATTTTTTTAACGTTGGACTGGTCCGGGGTCATCGTTTTTCATCATAAAATTGATTTTTTTGGACTACCAAAAATGATTCAAAATGTCATTTGGATCGGGCCTCATGTTGAATAACCACTTTTTAAACCCTCACAGTGACCAAAATTGCCATTTATTACAGAGTTTTGCTTACTCAGAAGCTTCAATTTTGACCAATTTCAGGCACAGAAATCACTTTAAACACACTAATTTTAGTTGAAAAAGTAATAATTCACATCCAACAGTAATTTAAAGTCAAAAGATTAAATGTTAAAATTTCATCAATATTGACAATTTTTTGTACGTTCGACTGGTCCGGGGTCATCGTTTTTCATCATAAAATTGATTTTTTGGGCTCTACCAAAAATGATTCAAAATGTCATTTGGATCGGGCCTCATGTATAATAACCACTTTTTAAACCCTCACAGTTACCAAAATTGTCATATTTACAGAGTTTTGCTTACTCAGAAGCTTCAATTTTGACCAATTTCAGGCACAGAAATGACTTTAAACACACTTATTTGAGTTGAAAAAGTAATAATTCACAACCAATAGTAATTTAAAGTCAAAAGATTAAATGTTAAAATTTGATCAATATTGACAATTTTTTGAACGTTCGACTAGTCCGGGGTCATCGTTTTTCATCATAAAATTGATTTTTTTTGGACTACCAAAAATGATTCAAAATGTCATTTAAATCGGGCCTCATGTTAAATAACCACTTTTTAAACCCTCACAGTGGCCAAAATTGCCATTTAATACAGAGTTTTGCTTACTCAGAAGCTTCAATTTTGACCGATTTCAGGCACAGAAATCACTTTAAACACACTTATGTTAGTTGAAAAAGTAATAATTCACATCCAACAGTCATTTAAAGTCAAAAGATTAAATTTTAAAATTTCATCAATATCGTCCACTTTTTTGAACACTCGACTGGTCCGGGGTCATCGTTTTTCATCATAAAATTGATTTTTTGGTCTCTACCAAAAATGATTCAAAATGTCATTTGGATCGGGCCTCATGTTGAATAACCACTTTTTAAATCCTCACAGTGACCAAAATTGCCATTTTTACAGAGTTTTCGCTTACTCAAAATCTTCAATTTTGACCAATTTCAGGCACAGAAATGACTTTAAACACACTTATTTGAGTTGAAAAAGTAATAATTCACATCCAACAGTAATTTAAAGTCAAAAGATTAAATGTTAAAATTTCATCAATATTGACAATTTTTTGTACGTTCGACTGGTCGGGGTCATCGTTTTTCATCATAAAATTGATTTTTTTTGGACTACCAAAAATGATTCAAAATGTCATTTGGATCGGGCCTCATGTTGAATAACCACTTTTTAAACCCTCACAGTGACCAAAATTGCCATTTATTACAGAGTTTTGCTTACTCAGAAGCTTCAATTTTGACCAATTTCAGGCACAGAAATCACTTTAAACACACTAATTTTAGTTGAAAAAGTAATAATTCACACCCAACAGTCATTTAAAGTCAAAAGATTAAATGTTAAAATTTCATCAATATTGACCACTTTTTTGAACGTTCGACTGGTCCGGGGTCATCGTTTTTCATCATAAAATTGATTTTTTGGACTCTACCAAACATGATTCAAAATGTCATTTGGATCGGGCCTCATGTTGAATAACCACTTTTTAAACCCTCACAGTGACCAAAATTGCCATTTATTACAGAGTTTTGCTTACTCAGAAGCTTCAATTTTGTCCAATTTCAGGCACAGAAATGACTTTAAACACACATATTTTAGTTGAAAAAGTAATAATTCACATCCAACAGTAATTTAAAGTCAAAAGATTAAATGTTAAAATTTCATCAATATTGACAATTTTTTGTACGTTCGACTGGTCCGGGGTCATCGTTTTTCATCAAAAAAATGATTTTTTGGGCTCTACCAAAAATGATTCAAAATGTCATTTGGATCGGGCCTCATGTAGAATAACCACTCTTTAAACCCTCACAGTTACCAAAATTGTCATATTTACATAGTTTGGCTTACTCAGAAGCTTCAATGTTGACCAATTTCAGGCACAGAAATGACTTTAAACACACTTATTTGAGTTGAAAAAGTAATGATTCACATCCAATAGTAATTTAAAGTCAAAAGATTAAATGTTAAAATTTGATCAATATTGACAATTTTTTGAACGTTGGACTGGTCCGGGGTCATCGTTTTTCATCATAAAATTGATTTTTTTTGGACTACCAAAAATGATTCAAAATGTCATTTGGATCGGGCCTCATGTTGAATAACCACTTTTTAAACCCTCACAGTGACCAAAATTGCCATTTATTACAGAGTTTTGCTTACTCAGAAGCTTCAATTTTGACCAATTTCAGGCACAGAAATCACTTTAAACACACTAATTTTAGTTGAAAAAGTAATAATTCACATCCAACAGTCATTTAAAGTCAAAAGATTAAATGTTAAAATTTCATCAATATTGACCACTTTTTTGAACGTTCGACTGGTCCGGGGTCATCGTTTTTCATCATAAAATAGATTTTTTGGACTCTACCAAACATGATTCCAAATGTCATTTGGATCGGGCCTCATGTTGAATAACTACATTTTAAACCCTCACATTAACCAAAATTGCCATTTATTAAAGAGTTTTGCTTACTCAGAAGCTTCAATTTTGACCGATTTCAGGCACAGAAATGACTTTAAACACACATATTTTAGTTGAAAAAGTAATAATTCACATCCAACAGTAATTTAAAGTCAAAAGATTAAATGTTAAAATTTGATCAATATTGACAATTTTTTGAACGTTCGACTGGTCCGGGGTCATCGTTTTTCATCATAAAATGGATTTTTTTTGGACTACCAAAAATGATTCAAAATGTCATGTGGATCGGGCCTCATGTTGAATAACCACTTTTTAAACCCTCACAGTGGCCAAAATTGCCATTTAATACAGAGTTTTGCTTACTCAGAAGCTTCAATTTTGACCGATTTCAGGCACAGAAATCACTTTAAACACACTTATGTTAGTTGAAAAAGTAATAATTCACATCCAACAGTCATTTAAAGTCAAAAGATTAAATTTTAAAATTTCATCAATATTGTCCACTTTTTTGAACGTTCGACTGGTCCGGGGTCATCGTTTTTCATCATAAAATTGATTTTTTGGTCTCTACCAAAAAGAATTCAAAATGTCATTTGGATCGGGCCTCATGTTGAATAACCACTTTTTAAACCCTCACAGTGGCCAAAATTGCCATTTTTACAGAGTTTTGCTTACTCAGAAGCTTCAATTTTGTCCAATTTCAGGCACAGAAATCACTTTAAACACACTTATGTTAGTTGAAAAAGTAATAATTCACATCCAACAGTCATTTAAAGTCAAAGGATAACATTTTAAAATTTCATCAATATTGTCCACTTTTTTGAACGTTCGACTGGTCCGGGGTCATCGTTTTTCATCATAAAATAGATTTTTTGTGCTCTACCAAAAATAATTCAAAATGTCATTTGGATCAGGCCTCATGTTGAATAACCACTTTTTAAACCCTCACAGTTACCAAATTTGTCATATTTACAGAGTTTTGCTTACTCAGAGCTTCAATTTTGACCAATTTCAGGCACAGAAATGACTTTAAACACACTAATTTTAGTTGAAAAAGTAATAATTCACATCCAACAGTAATTTAAAGTCAAAAGATTAAATGTTAAAATTTCATCAATATTGACAATTTTTTGTACGTTCGACTGGTCCGGGGTCATCGTTTTTCATCATAAAATTGATTTTTTGGGCTGTACCAAAAATGATTCAAAATGTCATTTGGATCGGGCCTCATGTATAATAACCACTTTTTAAACCCTCACAGTTACCAAAATTGTCATATTTGCAGAGTTTTGCTTACTCAGAAGCTTCAATTTTGACCAATTTCAGGCACAGAAATGACTTTAAACACACTTATTTGAGTTGAAAAAGTAATAATTCACATCCAATAGTAATTTAAAGTCAAAAGATTAAATGTTAAAATTTGATCAATATTGACAATTTTTTGAACGTTCGACTGGTCCGGGGTCATCGTTTTTCATCATAAAATTGATTTTTTGGTCTCTACCAAAAAGAATTCAAAATGTCATTTGGATCGGGCCTCATGTTGAATAACCACTTTTTAAACCCTCACAGTGGCCAAAATTGCCATTTTTACAGAGTTTTGCTTACTCAGAAGCTTCAATTTTGTCCAATGTCAGGCACAGAAATCACTTTAAACACACTTATGTTAGTTGAAAAAGTAATAATTCACATCCAACAGTCATTTAAAGTCAAAAGATTAAATTTTAAAATTTCATCAATATTGTCCACTTTTTTGAACGTTCGACTGGTCCGGGGTCATCGTTTTTCATCATAAAATAGATTTTTTGTGCTCTACCAAAAATAATTCAAAATGTCATTTGGATCAGGCCTCATGTTGAATAACCACTTTTTAAACCCTCACAGTTACCAAATTTGTCATATTTACAGAGTTTTGCTTACTCAGAGCTTCAATTTTGACCAATTTCAGGCACAGACATGACTTTAAACACACTTATTTTAGTTGAAAAAGTAATAATTCACATCCAACAGTAATTTAAAGTCAAAAGATTAAATGTTAAAATTTGATCAATGTTGACAATTTTTTGAACGTTCGACTGGTCCGGGGTTATCGTTTTTCATCATAAAATTGATTTTTTTTGGACTACCAAAAATGATTCAAAATGTCATTTGGATCGGGCCTCATGTTGAATAACCACTTTTTAAATCCTCACAGTGACCAAAATTGCCATTTTTACAGAGTTTTCGCTTACTCAAAAGCTTCAATTTTGACCAATTTCAGGCACAGAAATGACTTTAAACACACTTATTTGAGTTGAAAAAGTAATCATTCACATCCAACAGTAATTTAAAGTCAAAAGATTAAATGTTAAAATTTCATCAATATTGACAATTTTTTGTACGTTCGACTGGTCGGGGTCATCGTTTTTCATCATAAAATTGATTTTTTTTGGACTACCAAAAATGATTCAAAATGTCATTTGGATCGGGCCTCATGTTGAATAACCACTTTTTAAACCCTCACAGTGACCAAAATTGCCATTTATTACAGAGTTTTGCTTACTCAGAAGCTTCAATTTTGACCAATTTCAGGCACAGAAATCACTTTAAACACACTAATTTTAGTTGAAAAAGTAATAATTCACATCCAACAGTAATTTAAAGTCAAAAGATTAAATGTTAAAATTTGATCAATATTGACAATTTTTTGAACGTTCGACTGGTCCGGAGTCATCGTTTTTCATCATAAAATTGATTTTTTTTGGACTACCAAAAATGATTCAAAATGTCATTTGGATCGGGCCTCATGTTAAATAACCACTTTTTAAACCCTCACAGTGGCCAAAATTGCCATTTAATACAGAGTTTTGCTTACTCAGAAGCTTCAATTTTGACCGATTTCAGGCACAGAAATCACTTTAAACACACTTATGTTAGTTGAAAAAGTAATAATTCACATCCAACAGTCATTTAAAGTCAAAAGATTAAATTTTAAAATTTCATCAATATTGTCCACTTTTTTGAACGTTCGACTGGTCCGGGGTCATCGTTTTTCATCATAAAATTGATTTTTTGGTCTCTACCAAAAAGAATTCAAAATGTCATTTGGATCGGGCCTCATGTTGAATAACCACTATTTAAACCCTCACAGTGGCCAAAATTGCCATTTTTACAGAGTTTTGCTTACTCAGAAGCTTCAATTTTGTCCAATTTCAGGCACAGAAATCACTTTAAACACACTTATGTTAGTTGAAAAAGTAATAATTCACATCCAACAGTCATTTAAAGTCAAAGGATTACATTTTAAAATTTCATCAATATTGTCCACTTTTTTGAACGTTCGACTGGTCCGGGGTCATCGTTTTTCATCATAAAATAGATTTTTCGTGCTCTATCAAAAATAATTCAAAATGTCATTTGGATCAGGCCTCATGTTGAATAACCACTTTTTAAACCCTCACAGTTACCAAATTTGTCATATTTACAGAGTTTTGCTTACTCAGAGCTTCAATTTTGACCAATTTCAGGCACAGAAATGACTTTAAACACACTTATTTTAGTTGAAAAAGTAATAATTCACATCCAACAGTAATTTAAAGTCAAAAGATTAAATGTTAAAATTTGATCAATGTTGACAATTTTTTGAACGTTCGACTGGTCCGGGGTTATCGTTTTTCATCATAAAATTGATTTTTTTTGGACTACCAAAAATGATTCAAAATGTCATTTGGATCGGGCCTCATGTTGAATAACCACTTTTTAAATCCTCACAGTGACCAAAATTGCCATTTTTACAGAGTTTTCGCTTACTCAAAAGTTTCAATTTTGACCAATTTCAGGCACAGAAATGACTTTAAACACACTTATTTGAGTTGAAAAAGTAATAATTCACATCCAACAGTAATTTAAAGTCAAAAGATTAAATGTTAAAATGTCATCAATATTGACAATTTTTTGTACGTTCGACTGGTCCGGGGTCATCGTTTTTCATCATAAAATTGATTTTTTGGACTCTACCAAACATGATTCCAAATGTCATTTGGATCGGGCCTCATGTTGAATAACTACTTTTTAAACCCTCACAGTGACCAAAATTGTCATATTTACATAGTTTGGCTTACTCAGAAGCTTCAATTTTGACCAATTTCAGGCACAGAAATGACTTTAAACACACTTATTTGAGTTGAAAAAGTAATAATTCACATCCAATAGTAATTTAAAGTCAAAATATTAAATGTTAAAATTTGATCAATATTGACAATTTTTTGAACGTTCGACTGGTTCGGGGTCATCGTTTTTCATCATAAAATTGATTTTTTTTGGACTACCAAAAATGATTCAAAATGTCATTTGGATCGGGCCTCATGTTGAATAACCACTTTTTAATCCCTCACAGTGACCAAAATTGCCATTTATTACAGAGTTTTGCTTACTCAGAAGCTTCAATTTTGACCAATTTCAGGCACAGAAATCACTTTAAACACACTAATTTTAGTTGAAAAAGTAATAATTCACATCCAACAGTCATTTAAAGTCAAAAGATTAAATGTTAAAATTTCATCAATATTGACCACTTTTTTGAACGTTCGACTGGTCCGGGGTCATCGTTTTTCATCATAAAATAGATTTTTTGGACTCTACCAAACATGATTCCAAATGTCATTTGGATCGGGCCTCATGTTGAATAACTACATTTTAAACCCTCACATTAACCAAAATTGCCATTTATTAAAGAGTTTTGCTTACTCAGAAGCTTCAATTTTGACCGATTTCAGGCACAGAAATGACTTTAAACACACATATTTTAGTTGAAAAAGTAATAATTCACATCCAACAGTAATTTAAAGTCAAAAGATTAAATGTTAAAATTTGATCAATATTGACAATTTTTTGAACGTTCGACTGGTCCGGGGTCATCGTTTTTCATCAAAAAATGGATTTTTTTTGGACTACCAAAAATGATTCAAAATGTCATTTGGATCGGGCCTCATGTTGAATAACCACTTTTTAAACCCTCACAGTGGCCAAAATTGCCATTTAATACAGAGTTTTGCTTACTCAGAAGCTTCAATTTTGACCGATTTCAGGCACAGAAATCACTTTAAACACACTTATGTTAGTTGAAAAAGTAATAATTCACATCCAACAGTCATTTAAAGTCAAAAGATTAAATTTTAAAATTTCATCAATATTGTCCACTTTTTTGAACGTTCGACTGGTCCGGGGTCATCGTTTTTCATCATAAAATTGATTTTTTGGTCTCTACCAAAAAGAATTCAAAATGTCATTTGGATCGGGCCTCATGTTGAATAACCACTTTTTAAACCCTCACAGTGGCCAAAATTGCCATTTTTACAGAGTTTTGCTTACTCAGAAGCTTCAATTTTGTCCAATTTCAGGCACAGAAATCACTTTAAACACACTTATGTTAGTTGAAAAAGTAATAATTCACATCCAACAGTCATTTAAAGTCAAAGGATTAAATTTTAAAATGTCATCAATATTGTCCACTTTTTTGAACGTTCGACTGGTCCGGGGTCATCGTTTTTCATCATAAAATAGATTTTTTGTGCTCTACCAAAAATAATTCAAAATGTCATTTGGATCAGGCCTCATGTTGAATAACCACTTTTTAAACCCTCACAGTTACCAAATGTGTCATATTTACAGAGTTTTGCTTACTCAGAGCTTCAATTTTGACCAATTTCAGGCACAGAAATGACTTTAAACACACTAATTTTAGTTGAAAAAGTAATAATTCACATCCAACAGTAATTTAAAGTCAAAAGATTAAATGTTAAAATGTCATCAATATTGACAATTTTTTGTACGTTCGACTGGTCCGGGGTCATCGTTTTTCATCATAAAATTGATTTTTTTGGGCTCTACCAAAAATGATTCAAAATGTCATTTGGATCGGGCCTCATGTATAATAACCACTTTTTAAACCCTCACAGTTACCAAAATTGTCATATTTACAGAGTTTTGCTTACTCAGAAGCTTCAATTTTGACCAATTTCAGGCACAGAAATGACTTTAAACACACTTATTTGAGTTGAAAAAGTAATAATTCACATCCAATAGTAATTTAAAGTCAAAAGATTAAATGTTAAAATTTGATCAATATTGACAATTTTTTGAACGTTCGACTGGTCCGGGGTCATCGTTTTTCATCATAAAATTGATTTTTTTTGGACTACCAAAAATGATTCAAAATGTCATTTGGATCGGGCCTCATGTTGAATAACCACTTTTTAAACCCTCACAGTGGCCAAAATTGCCATTTAATACAGAGTTTTGCTTACTCAGAAGCTTCAATTTTGACCGATTTCAGGCACAGAAATCACTTTAAACACACTTATGTTAGTTGAAAAAGTAATAATTCACATCCAACAGTCATTTAAAGTCAAAAGATTAAATTTTAAAATTTCATCAATATTGTCCACTTTTTTGAACGTTCGACTGGTCCGGGGTCATCGTTTTTCATCATAAAATTGATTTTTTGGTCTCTACCAAAAAGAATTCAAAATGTCATTTGGATCGGGCCTCATGTTGAATAACCACTTTTTAAACCCTCACAGTGGCCACAATTGCCATTTTTACAGAGTTTGGCTTACTCAGAAGCTTCAATGTTGACCAATTTCAGGCACAGAAATGACTTTAAACACACTTATTTGAGTTGAAAAAGTAATGATTCACATCCAATAGTAATTTAAAGTCAAAAGATTAAATGTTAAAATTTGATCAATATTGACAATTTTTTGAACGTTGGACTGGTCCGGGGTCATCGTTTTTCATCATAAAATTGATTTTTTTTGGACTACCAAAAATGATTCAAAATGTCATTTGGATCGGGCCTCATGTTGAATAACCACTTTTTAAACCCTCACAGTGACCAAAATTGCCATTTATTACAGAGTTTTGCTTACTCAGAAGCTTCAATTTTGACCGATTTCAGGCACAGAAATCACTTTAAACACACTTATGTTAGTTGAAAAAGTAATAATTCACATCCAACAGTCATTTAAAGTCAAAAGATTAAATTTTAAAATTTCATCAATATTGTCCACTTTTTTGAACGTTCGACTGGTCCGGGGTCATCGTTTTTCATCATAAAATTGATTTTTTGGTCTCTACCAAAAAGAATTCAAAATGTCATTTGGATCGGGCCTCATGTTGAATAACCACTTTTTAAACCCTCACAGTGGCCAAAATTGCCATTTTTACAGAGTTTTGCTTACTCAGAAGCTTCAATTTTGTCCAATTTCAGGCACAGAAATCACTTTAAACACACTTATGTTAGTTGAAAAAGTAATAATTCACATCCAACAGTCATTTAAAGTCAAAGGATAACATTTTAAAATTTCATCAATATTGTCCACTTTTTTGAACGTTCGACTGGTCCGGGGTCATCGTTTTTCATCATAAAATAGATTTTTTGTGCTCTACCAAAAATAATTCAAAATGTCATTTGGATCAGGCCTCATGTTGAATAACCACTTTTTAAACCCTCACAGTTACCAAATTTGTCATATTTACAGAGTTTTGCTTACTCAGAGCTTCAATTTTGACCAATTTCAGGCACAGAAATGACTTTAAACACACTAATTTTAGTTGAAAAAGTAATAATTCACATCCAACAGTAATTTAAAGTCAAAAGATTAAATGTTAAAATTTCATCAATATTGACAATTTTTTGTACGTTCGACTGGTCCGGGGTCATCGTTTTTCATCATAAAATTGATTTTTTTGGGCTCTACCAAAAATGATTCAAAATGTCATTTGGATCGGGCCTCATGTATAATAACCACTTTTTAAACCCTCACAGTTACCAAAATTGTCATATTTACAGAGTTTTGCTTACTCAGAAGCTTCAATTTTGACCAATTTCAGGCACAGAAATGACTTTAAACACACTTATTTGAGTTGAAAAAGTAATAATTCACATCCAATAGTAATTTAAAGTCAAAAGATTAAATGTTAAAATTTGATCAATATTGACAATTTTTTGAACGTTCGACTGGTCCGGGGTCATCGTTTTTCATCATAAAATTGATTTTTTGGTCTCTACCAAAAAGAATTCAAAATGTCATTTGGATCGGGCCTCATGTTGAATAACCACTTTTTAAACCCTCACAGTGGCCAAAATTGCCATTTTTACAGAGTTTTGCTTACTCAGAAGCTTCAATTTTGTCCAATGTCAGGCACAGAAATCACTTTAAACACACTTATGTAAGTTGAAAAAGTAATAATTCACATCCAACAGTCATTTAAAGTCAAAAGATTAAATTTTAAAATTTCATCAATATTGTCCACTTTTTTGAACGTTCGACTGGTCCGGGGTCATCGTTTTTCATCATAAAATAGATTTTTTGTGCTCTACCAAAAATAATTCAAAATGTCATTTGGATCAGGCCTCATGTTGAATAACCACTTTTTAAACCCTCACAGTTACCAAATTTGTCATATTTACAGAGTTTTGCTTACTCAGAGCTTCAATTTTGACCAATTTCAGGCACAGACATGACTTTAAACACACTTATTTTAGTTGAAAAAGTAATAATTCACATCCAACAGTAATTTAAAGTCAAAAGATTAAATGTTAAAATTTGATCAATGTTGACAATTTTTTGAACGTTCGACTGGTCCGGGGTTATCGTTTTTCATCATAAAATTGATTTTTTTTGGACTACCAAAAATGATTCAAAATGTCATTTGGATCGGGCCTCATGTTGAATAACCACTTTTTAAATCCTCACATGACCAAAATTGCCATTTTTACAGAGTTTTCGCTTACTCAAAAGCTTCAATTTTGACCAATTTCAGGCACAGAAATGACTTTAAACACACTTATTTGAGTTGAAAAAGTAATAATTCACATCCAACAGTAATTTAAAGTCAAAAGATTAAATGTTAAAATTTCATCAATATTGACAATTTTTTGTACGTTCGACTGGTCGGGGTCATCGTTTTTCATCATAAAATTGATTTTTTTTGGACTACCAAAAATGATTCAAAATGTCATTTGGATCGGGCCTCATGTTGAATAACCACTTTTTAAACCCTCACAGTGACCAAAATTGCCATTTATTACAGAGTTTTGCTTACTCAGAAGCTTCAATTTTGACCAATTTCAGGCACAGAAATCACTTTAAACACACTAATTTTAGTTGAAAAAGTAATAATTCACACCCAACAGTCATTTAAAGTCAAAAGATTAAATGTTAAAATTTCATCAATATTGACCACTTTTTTGAACGTTCGACTGGTCCGGGGTCATCGTTTTTCATCATAAAATTGATTTTTTGGACTCTACCAAACATGATTCAAAATGTCATTTGGATCGGGCCTCATGTTGAATAACCACTTTTTAAACCCTCACAGTGACCAAAATTGCCATTTATTACAGAGTTTTGCTTACTCAGAAGCTTCAATTTTGTCCAATTTCAGGCACAGAAATGACTTTAAACACACATATTTTAGTTGAAAAAGTAATAATTCACATCCAACAGTAATTTAAAGTCAAAAGATAAAATGTTAAAATTTCATCAATATTGACAATTTTTTGTACGTTCGACTGGTCCGGGGTCATCGTTTTTCATCAAAAAAATGATTTTTTGGGCTCTACCAAAAATGATTCAAAATGTCATTTGGATCGGGCCTCATGTAGAATAACCACTCTTTAAACCCTCACAGTTACCAAAATTGTCATATTTACATAGTTTGGCTTACTCAGAAGCTTCAATGTTGACCAATTTCAGGCACAGAAATGACTTTAAACACACTTATTTGAGTTGAAAAAGTAATGATTCACATCCAATAGTAATTTAAAGTCAAAAGATTAAATGTTAAAATTTGATCAATATTGACAATTTTTTGAACGTTGGACTGGTCCGGGGTCATCGTTTTTCATCATAAAATTGATTTTTTTTGGACTACCAAAAATGATTCAAAATGTCATTTGGATCGGGCCTCATGTTGAATAACCACTTTTTAAACCCTCACAGTGACCAAAATTGCCATTTATTACAGAGTTTTGCTTACTCAGAAGCTTCTATTTTGACCAATTTCAGGCACAGAAATCACTTTAAACACACTAATTTTAGTTGAAAAAGTAATAATTCACATCCAACAGTAATTTAAAGTCAAAAGATTAAATGTTAAAATTTCATCAATATTGACAATTTTTTGTACGTTCGACTGGTCCGGGGTCATCGTTTTTCATCATAAAATTGATTTTTTGGGCTCTACCAAAAATGATTCAAAATGTCATTTGGATCGGGCCTCATGTATAATAACCACTTTTTAAACCCTCACAGTTCCCAAAATTGTCATATTTACAGAGTTTTGCTTACTCAGAAGCTTCAATTTTGACCAATTTCAGGCACAGAAATGACTTTAAACACACTTATTTGAGTTGAAAAAGTAATAATTCACAACCAATAGTAATTTAAAGTCAAAAGATTAAATGTTAAAATTTGATCAATATTGACAATTTTTTGAACGTTCGACTGGTCCGGAGTCATCGTTTTTCATCATAAAATTGATTTTTTTTGGACTACCAAAAATGATTCAAAATGTCATTTGGATCGGGCCTCATGTTAAATAACCACTTTTTAAACCCTCACAGTGGCCAAAATTGCCATTTAATACAGAGTTTTGCTTACTCAGAAGCTTCAATTTTGACCGATTTCAGGCACAGAAATCACTTTAAACACACTTATGTTAGTTGAAAAAGTAATAATTCACATCCAACAGTCATTTAAAGTCAAAAGATTAAATTTTAAAATTTCATCAATATTGTCCACTTTTTTGAACGTTCGACTGGTCCGGGGTCATCGTTTTTCATCATAAAATTGATTTTTTGGTCTCTACCAAAAAGAATTCAAAATGTCATTTGGATCGGGCCTCATGTTGAATAACCACTATTTAAACCCTCACAGTGGCCAAAATTGCCATTTTTACAGAGTTTTGCTTACTCAGAAGCTTCAATTTTGTCCAATTTCAGGCACAGAAATCACTTTAAACACACTTATGTTAGTTGAAAAAGTAATAATTCACATCCAACAGTCATTTAAAGTCAAAGGATTACATTTTAAAATTTCATCAATATTGTCCACTTTTTTGAACGTTCGACTGGTCCGGGGTCATCGTTTTTCATCATAAAATAGATTTTTCGTGCTCTATCAAAAATAATTCAAAATGTCATTTGGATCAGGCCTCATGTTGAATAACCACTTTTTAAACCCTCACAGTTACCAAATTTGTCATATTTACAGAGTTTTGCTTACTCAGAGCTTCAATTTTGACCAATTTCAGGCACAGAAATGACTTTAAACACACTTATTTTAGTTGAAAAAGTAATAATTCACATCCAACAGTAATTTAAAGTCAAAAGATTAAATGTTAAAATTTGATCAATGTTGACAATTTTTTGAACGTTCGACTGGTCCGGGGTTATCGTTTTTCATCATAAAATTGATTTTTTTTGGACTACCAAAAATGATTCAAAATGTCATTTGGATCGGGCCTCATGTTGAATAACCACTTTTTAAATCCTCACAGTGACCAAAATTGCCATTTTTACAGAGTTTTAGCTTACTCAAAAGTTTCAATTTTGACCAATTTCAGGCACAGAAATGACTTTAAACACACTTATTTAAGTTGAAAAAGTAATAATTCACATCCAACAGTAATTTAAAGTCAAAAGATTAAATGTTAAAATGTCATCAATATTGACAATTTTTTGTACGTTCGACTGGTCCGGGGTCATCGTTTTTCATCATAAAATTGATTTTTTGGACTCTACCAAACATGATTCCAAATGTCATTTGGATCGGGCCTCATGTTGAATAACTACTTTTTAAACCCTCACAGTGACCAAAATTGTCATATTTACATAGTTTGGCTTACTCAGAAGCTTCAATTTTGACCAATTTCAGGCACAGAAATGACTTTAAACACACTTATTTGAGTTGAAAAAGTAATAATTCACATCCAATAGTAATTTAAAGTCAAAAGATTAAATGTTAAAATTTGATCAATATTGACAATTTTTTGAACGTTCGACTGGTTCGGGGTCATCGTTTTTCATCATAAAATTGATTTTTTTTGGACTACCAAAAATGATTCAAAATGTCATTTGGATCGGGCCTCATGTTGAATAACCACTTTTTAAACCCTCACAGTGACCAAAATTGCCATTTATTACAGAGTTTTGCTTACTCAGAAGCTTCAATTTTGACCAATTTCAGGCACAGAAATCACTTTAAACACACTTATTTGAGTTGAAAAAGTAATAATTCACATCCAACAGTAATTTAAAGTCAAAAGATTAAATGTTAAAATTTCATCAATATTGACAATTTTTTGTACGTTCGACTGGTCCGGGGTCATCGTTTTTCATCATAAAATTGATTTTTTTGGGCTCTACCAAAAATGATTCAAAATGTCATTTGGATCGGGCCTCATGTATAATAACCACTTTTTAAACCCTCACAGTTACCAAAATTGTCATATTTACAGAGTTTTGCTTACTCAGAAGCTTCAATTTTGACCAATTTCAGGCACAGAAATGACTTTAAACACACTTATTTGAGTTGAAAAAGTAATAATTCACATCCAATAGTAATTTAAAGTCAAAAGATTAAATGTTAAAATTTGATCAATATTGACAATTTTTTGAACGTTCGACTGGTCCGGGGTCATCGTTTTTCATCATAAAATTGATTTTTTTTGGACTACCAAAAATGATTCAAAATGTCATTTGGATCGGGCCTCATGTTGAATAACCACTTTTTAAACCCTCACAGTGGCCAAAATTGCCATTTAATACAGAGTTTTGCTTACTCAGAAGCTTCAATTTTGACCGATTTCAGGCACAGAAATCACTTTAAACACACTTATGTTAGTTGAAAAAGTAATAATTCACATCCAACAGTCATTTAAAGTCAAAAGATTAAATTTTAAAATTTCATCAATATTGTCCACTTTTTTGAACGTTCGACTGGTCCGGGGTCATCGTTTTTCATCATAAAATTGATTTTTTGGTCTCTACCAAAAAGAATTCAAAATGTCATTTGGATCGGGCCTCATGTTGAATAACCACTTTTTAAACCCTCACAGTGGCCAAAATTGCCATTTTTACAGAGTTTGGCTTACTCAGAAGCTTCAATGTTGACCAATTTCAGGCACAGAAATGACTTTAAACACACTTATTTGAGTTGAAAAAGTAATGATTCACATCCAATAGTAATTTAAAGTCAAAAGATTAAATGTTAAAATTTGATCAATATTGACAATTTTTTGAACGTTGGACTGGTCCGGGGTCATCGTTTTTCATCATAAAATTGATTTTTTTTGGACTACCAAAAATGATTTAAAATGTCATTTGGATCGGGCCTCATGTTGAATAACCACTTTTTAAACCCTCACAGTGACCAAAATTGCCATTTATTACAGAGTTTTGCTTACTCAGAAGCTTCAATTTTGACCAATTTCAGGCACAGAAATCACTTTAAACACACTAATTTTAGTTGAAAAAGTAATAATTCACACCCAACAGTCATTTAAAGTCAAAAGATTAAATGTTAAAATTTCATCAATATTGACAATTTTTTGTACGTTCGACTGGTCCGGGGTCATCGTTTTTCATCAAAAAAATGATTTTTTGGGCTCTACCAAAAATGATTCAAAATGTCATTTGGATCGGGCCTCATGTAGAATAACCACTCTTTAAACCCTCACAGTTACCAAAATTGTCATATTTACATAGTTTGGCTTACTCAGAAGCTTAAATTTTGACCAATTTCAGGCACAGAAATGACTTTAAACACACTTATTTGAGTTGAAGAAGTAATAATTCACATCCAATAGTAATTTAAAGTCAAAAGATTAAATGTTAAAATTTGATCAATATTGACAATTTTTTTAACGTTGGACTGGTCCGGGGTCATCGTTTTTCATCATAAAATTGATTTTTTTTGGACTACCAAAAATGATTCAAAATGTCATTTGGATCGGGCCTCATGTTGAATAACCACTTTTTAAACCCTCACAGTGGCCAAAATTGCCATTTATTACAGAGTTTTGCTTACTCAGAAGCTTCAATTTTGTCCAATTTCAGGCACAGAAATCACTTAAACACACTAATTTTAGTTGAAAAAGTAATAATTCACATCCAACAGTCATTTAAAGTCAAAGGATTAAATTTTAAAATTTCATCAATATTGTCCACTTTTTTGAACGTTCGACTGGTCCGGGGTCATCGTTTTTCATCATAAAATAGATTTTTTGTGCTCTACCAAAAATAATTCAAAATGTCATTTGGATCAGGCCTCATGTTGAATAACCACTTTTTAAACCCTCACAGTTACCAACTTTGTCATATTTACAGAGTTTTGCTTACTCAGAGCTTCAATTTTGACCAATTTCAGGCACAGAAATGACTTTAAACACACTTATTTTAGTTGAAAAAGTAATAATTCACATCCAACAGTAATTTAAAGTCAAAAGATTAAATGTTAAAATTTGATCAATGTTGACAATTTTTTGAACGTTCGACTGGTCCGGGGTTATCGTTTTTCATCATAAAATTGATTTTTTTTAGACTACCAAAAATGATTCAAAATGTCATTTGGATCGGGCCTCATGTTGAATAACCACTTTTTAAATCCTCACAGTGACCAAAATTGCCATTTTTACAGAGTTTTCGCTTACTCAAAAGCTTCAATTTTGACCAATTTCAGGCACAGAAATGACTTTAAACACACTTATTTGAGTTGAAAAAGTAATAATTCACATCCAACAGTAATTTAAAGTCAAAAGATTAAATGTTAAAATTTCATCAATATTGACAATTTTTTGTACGTTCGACTGGTCCGGGGTCATCGTTTTTCATCATAAAATTGATTTTTTGGGCTCTACCAAAAATGATTCAAAATGTCATTTGGATCGGGCCTCATGTTGAATAACCACTATTTAAACCCTCACAGTGGCCAAAATTGCCATTTTTACAGAGTTTTGCTTACTCAGAAACTTCAATTTTGTCCAATTTCAGGCACAGAAATCACTTTAAACACACTTATGTTAGTTGAAAAAGTAATAATTCACATCCAACAGTCATTTAAAGTCAAAGGATTACATTTTAAAATTTCATCAATATTGTCCACTTTTTTGAACGTTCGCCTGGTCCGGGGTCATCGTTTTTCATCATAAAATAGATTTTTCGTGCTCTACCAAAAATAATTCAAAATGTCATTTGGATCAGGCCTCATGTTGAATAACCACTTTTTAAACCCTCAGAGTTACCAAATTTGTCATATTTAGAGAGTTTTGCTTACTCAGAGCTTCAATTTTGACCAATTTCAGGCACAGAAATGACTTTAAACACACTTATTTTAGTTAGAAAAGTAATAATTCACATCCAACAGTAATTTAAAGTCAAAAGATTAAATGTTAAAATTTGATCAATGTTGACAATTTTTTGAACGTTTGACTGGTCCGGGGTTATCGTTTTTCATCATAAAATTGATTTTTTTTGAACTACCAAAAATGATTCAAAATGTCATTTGGATCGGGCCTCATGTTGAATAACCACTTTTTAAATCCTCACAGTGACCAAAATTGCCATTTTTACAGAGTTTTCGCTTACTCAAAAGCTTCAATTTTGACCAATTTCAGGCACAGAAATTACTTTAAACACACTTATTTGAGTTGAAAAAGTAATAATTCACATCCAACAGTAATTTAAAGTCAAAAGATTAAATGTTAAAATTTCATCAATATTGACAATTTTTTGTACGTTCGACTGGTCCGGGGTCATCGTTTTTCATCATAAAATTGATTTTTTGGGCTCTACCAAAAATGATTCAAAATGTCATTTGGATCGGACCTCATGTAGAATAACCACTTTTTAAACCCTCACAGTTACCAAAATTGTCATATTTACAGAGTTTGGCTTCCTCAGAAGCTTCAATTTTGACCAATTTCAGGCACAGAAATGACTTTAAACACACTTATTTGAGTTGAAAAAGTAATAATTCACATCCAATAGTAATTTAAAGTCAAAAGATTAAATGTTAAAATTTGATCAATATTGACAATTTTTTTAACGTTGGACTGGTCCGGGGTCATCGTTTTTCATCATAAAATTGATTTTTTTTGGACTACCAAAAATGATTCAAAATGTCATTTGGATCGGGCCTCATGTTGAATAACCACTTTTTAAACCCTCACAGTGACCAAAATTGCCATTTATTACAGAGTTTTGCTTACTCAGAAGCTTCAATTTTGACCAATTTCAGGCACAGAAATCACTTTAAACACACTAATTTTAGTTGAAAAAGTAATAATTCACATCCAACAGTCATTTAAAGTCAAAAGATTAAATGTTAAAATTTCATCAATATTGACCACTTTTTTGAACGTTCGACTGGTCGGGGGTCATCGTTTTTCATCATAAAATAGATTTTTTGGACTCTACCAAACATGATTCCAAATGTCATTTGGATCGGGCCTCATGTTGAATAACTACATTTTAAACCCTCACATTAACCAAAATTGCCATTTATTAAAGAGTTTTGCTTACTCAGAAGCTTCAATTTTGACCGATTTCAGGCACAGAAATGACTTTAAACACACATATTTTAGTTGAAAAAGTAATAATTCACATCCAACAGTAATTTAAAGTCAAAAGATTAAATGTTAAAATTTGATCAATATTGACAATTTTTTGAACGTTCGACTTGTCCGGGGTCATCGTTTTTCATCATAGAATGGATTTTTTTTGGACTACCAAAAATTATTCAAAATGTCATTTGGATCGGGCCTCATGTTGAATAACCACTTTTTAAACCCTCACAGTGGCCAAAATTGCCATTTAATACAGAGTTTTGCTTACTCAGAAGCTTCAATTTTGACCGATTTCAGGCACAGAAATCACTTTAAACACACTTATGTTAGTTGAAAAAGTAATAATTCACATCCAACAGTCATTTAAAGTCAAAAGATTAAATTTTAAAATTTCATCAATATTGTCCACTTTTTTGAACGTTCGACTGGTCCGGGGTCATCGTTTTTCATCATAAAATTGATTTTTTGGTCTCTACCAAAAAGAATTCAAAATGTCATTTGGATCGGGCCTCATGTTGAATAACCACTTTTTAAACCCTCACAGTGGCCAAAATTGCCATTTTTACAGAGTTTTGCTTACTCAGAAGCTTCAATTTTGTCCAATTTCAGGCACAGAAATCACTTTAAACACACTTATGTTAGTTGAAAAAGTAATAATTCACATCCAACAGTCATTTAAAGTCAAAGGATTAAATTTTAAAATTTCATCAATATTGTCCACTTTTTTGAACGTTCGACTGGTCCGGGGTCATCGTTTTTCATCATAAAATAGATTTTTTGTGCTCTACCAAAAATAATTCAAAATGTCATTTGGATCAGGCCTCATGTTGAATAACCACTTTTTAAACCCTCACAGTTACCAAATGTGTCATATTTACAGAGTTTTGCTTACTCAGAGCTTCAATTGTGACCAATTTCAGGCACAGAAATGACTTTAAACACACTCATTTTAGTTGAAAAAGTAATAATTCACATCCAACAGTAATTTAAAGTCAAAAGATTAAATGTTAAAATTTCATCAATATTGACAATTTTTTGTACGTTCGACTGGTCCGGGGTCATCGTTTTTCATCATAAAATTGATTTTTTGGGCTCTACCAAAAATGATTCAAAATGTCATTTGGATCGGGCCTCATGTATAATAACCACTTTTTAAACCCTCACAGTTACCAAAATTGTCATATTTACAGAGTTTTGCTTACTCAGAAGCTTCAATTTTGACCAATTTCAGGCACAGAAATGACTTTAAACACACTTATTTGAGTTGAAAAAGTAATAATTCACATCCAATAGTAATTTAAAGTCAAAAGATTAAATGTTAAAATTTGATCAATATTGACAATTTTTTGAACGTTCGACTGGTCCGGGGTCATCGTTTTTCATCATAAAATTGATTTTTTTTTGGACTACCAAAAATGATTCAAAATGTCATTTGGATCGGGCCTCATGTTGAATAACCACTTTTTAAACCCTCACAGTGGCCAAAATAGCCATTTAATACAGAGTTTTGCTTACTCAGAAGCTTCAATTTTGACCGATTTCAGGCACAGAAATCACTTTAAACACACTTATGTTAGTTGAAAAAGTAATAATTCACATCCAACAGTCATTTAAAGTCAAAAGATTAAATTTTAAAATTTCATCAATATTGTCCACTTTTTTGAACGTTCGACTGGTCCGGGGTCATCGTTTTTCATCATAAAATTGATTTTTTGGTCTCTACCAAAAAGAATTCAAAATGTCATTTGGATCGGGCCTCATGTTGAATAACCACTTTTTAAAGCCTCACAGTGGCCAAAATTGCCATTTTTACAGAGTTTTGCTTACTCAGAAGCTTCAATTTTGTCCAATTTCAGGCACAGAAATCACTTTAAACACACTTATGTTAGTTGAAAAAGTAATAATTCACATCCAACAGTCATTTAAAGTCAAAAGATTAAATTTTAAAATTTCATCATTATTGTCCACTTTTTTGAACGTTCGACTGGTCCGGGGTCATCGTTTTTCATCATAAAATAGATTTTTTGTGCTCTACCAAAAATAATTCAAAATGTCATTTGGATCAGGCCTCATGTTGAATAACCACTTTTTAAACCCTCACAGTGACCAAAATTGCCATTTTTACAGAGTTTTCGCTTACTCAAAAGCTTCAATTTTGACCAATTTCAGGCACAGAAATGACTTTAAACACACTTATTTGAGTTGAAAAAGTAATAATTCACATCCAACAGTAATTTAAAGTCAAAAGATTAAATGTTAAAATTTCATCAATATTGACAATTTTTTGTACGTTCGACTGGTCGGGGTCATCGTTTTTCATCATAAAATTGATTTTTTTTTGGACTACCAAAAATGATTCAAAATGTCATTTGGATCGGGCCTCATGTTGAATAACCACTTTTTAAACCCTCACAGTGACCAAAATTGCCATTTATTACAGAGTTTTGCTTACTCAGAAGCTTCAATTTTGACCAATTTCAGGCACAGAAATGACTTTAAACACACTTATTTGAGATGAAAAAGTAATAATTCACATCCAATAGTAATTTAAAGTCAAAAGATTAAATGTTAAAATTTGATCAATATTGACAATTTTTTGAACGTTCGACTGGTTCGGGGTCATCGTTTTTCATCATAAAATTGATTTTTTTTGGACTACCAAAAATGATTCAAAATGTCATTTGGATCGGGCCTCATGTTGAATAACCACTTTTTAAACCCTCACAGTGACCAAAATTGCCATTTATTACAGAGTTTTGCTTACTCAGAAGCTTCAATTTTGACCAATTTCAGGCACAGAAATCACTTTAAACACACTAATTTTAGTTGAAAAAGTAATAATTCACTTCCAACAGTCATTTAAAGTCAAAAGATTAAATGTTAAAATTTCATCAATATTGACAATTTTTTGTACGTTCGACTGGTCGGGGTCATCGTTTTTCATCATAAAATTGATTTTTTTTTGGACTACCAAAAATGATTCAAAATGTCATTTGGATCGGGCCTCATGTTGAATAACCACTTTTTAAACCCTCACAGTGACCAAAATTGCCATTTATTACAGAGTTTTCGCTTACTCAAAAGCTTCAATTTTGACCAATTTCAGGCACAGAAATGACTTTAAACACACTTATTTGAGTTGAAAAAGTAATAATTCACACCCAACAGTAATTTAAAGTCAAAAGATTAAATGTTAAAATTTCATCAATATTGACAATTTTTTGTACGTTCGACTGGTCGGGGTCATCGTTTTTCATCATAAAATAGATTTTTTTTTGGACTACCAAAAATGATTCAAAATGTCATTTGGATCGGGCCTCATGTTGAATAACCACTTTTTAAACCCTCACAGTGACCAAAATTGCCATTTATTACAGAGTTTTGCTTACTCAGAAGCTTCAATTTTGACCAATTTCAGGCACAGAAATCACTTTAAACACACTAATTTTAGTTGAAAAAGTAATAATTCACATCCAACAGTCATTTAAAGTCAAAAGATTAAATGTTAAAATTTCATCAATATTGACAATTTTTTGTACGTTCGACTGGTCCGGGGTCATCGTTTTTCATCATAAAATTGATTTTTTGGGCTCTACCAAAAATGATTCAAAATGTCATTTGGATCGGGCCTCATGTATAATAACCACTTTTTAAACCCTCACAGTTACCAAAATTGTCATATTTACAGAGTTTTGCTTACTCAGAAGCTTCAATTTTGACCAATTTCAGGCACAGAAATGACTTTAAACACACTTGTTTGAGTTGAAAAAGTAATAATTCACAACCAATAGTAATTTAAAGTCAAAAGATTAAATGTTAAAATTTGATCAATATTGACAATTTTTTGAACGTTCGACTGGTCCGGGGTCATCGTTTTTCATCATAAAATTGATTTTTTTTTGGACTACCAAAAATGATTCAAAATGTCATTTGGATCGGGCCTCATGTTGAATAACCACTTTTTAAACCCTCACAGTGGCCAAAATTGCCATTTAATACAGAGTTTTGCTTACTCAGAAGCTTCAATTTTGACCGATTTCAGGCACAGAAATCACTTTAAACACACTTATGTTAGTTGAAAAAGTAGTAATTCACATCCAACAGTCATTTAAAGTCAAAAGATTAAATTTTAAAATTTCATCAATATTGTCCACTTTTTTGAACGTTCAACTGGTTCGGGGTCATCGTTTTTCATCATAAATTTGATTTTTTGGTCTCTACCAAAAAGAATTCAAAATGTCATTTGGATCGGGCCTCATGTTGAATAACGACTTTTTAAACCCTCACAGTGGCCAAAATTGCCATTTTTACAGAGTTTTGCTTACTCAGAAGCTTCAATTTTGTCCAATTTCAGGCACAGAAATCACTTTAAACACACTTATGTTAGTTGAAAAAGTAATAATTCACATCCAACAGTCATTTAAAGTCAAAGGATTAAATTTTAAAATTTCATCAATATTGTCCACTTTTTTGAACGTTCGACTGGTCCGGGGTCATCGTTTTTCATCATAAAATAGATTTTTTTGTGCTCTACCAAAAATAATTCAAAATGTCATTTGGATCAGGCCTCATGTTGAATAACCACTTTTTAAACCCTCACAGTTACCAAATTTGTCATATTTACAGAGTTTTGCTTACTCAGAGCTTCAATTTTGACCAATTTCAGGCACAGAAATGACTTTAAACACACTTATTTTAGTTGAAAAAGTAATAATTCACATCCAACAGTAATTTAAAGTCAAAAGATTAAATGTTAAAATTTGATCAATGTTGACAATTTTTTGAACGTTCGACTGGTCCGGGGTTATCGTTTTTCATCATAAAATTGATTTTTTTTGGACTACCAAAAATGATTCAAAATGTCATTTGGATCGGGCCTCATGTAGAATAACCACTTTTTAAACCCTCACAGTTACCAAAATTGTCATATTTACAGAGTTTGGCTTACTCAGAAGCTTCAATTTTGACCAATTTCAGGCACAGAAATGACTTTAAACACACTTATTTGAGTTGAAAAAGTAATAATTCACATCCAATAGTAATTTAAAGTCAAAAGATTAAATGTTAAAATTTGATCAATATTGACAATTTTTTGAACGTTGGACTGGTCCGGGGTCATCGTTTTTCATCATAAAATTGATTTTTTTTGGACTACCAAAAATGATTCAAAATGTCATTTGGATCGGGCCTCATGTTGAATAACCACTTTTTAAACCCTCACAGTGACCAAAATTGCCATTTATTACAGAGTTTTGCTTACTCAGAAGCTTCAATTTTGACCAATTTCAGGCACAGAAATCACTTTAAACACACTAATTTTAGTTGAAAAAGTAATAATTCACTTCCAACAGTCATTTAAAGTCAAAAGATTAAATGTTAAAATTTCATCAATATTGACCACTTTTTTGAACATTCGACTGGTCCGGGGTCATCGTTTTTCATCATAAAATTGATTTTTTGGACTCTACCAAACATGATTCCAAATGTCATTTGGATCCGGCCTCATGTTGAATAACTACTTTTTAAACCCTCACAGTGACCAAAATTGTCATATTTACATAGTTTGGCTTACTCATAAGCTTCAATTTTGACCAATTTCAGGCACAGAAATGACTTTAAACACACTTATTTAAGTTGAAAAAGTAATAATTCACATCCAATAGTAATTTAAAGTCAAAAGATTAAATGTTAAAATTTGATCAATATTGACAATTTTTTGAACGTTCGACTGGTTCGGGGTCATCGTTTTTCATCATAAAATTGATTTTTTTTGGACTACCAAAAATGATTCAAAATGTCATTTGGATCGGGCCTCATGTTGAATAACCACTTTTTAAACCCTCACAGTGACCAAAATTGCCATTTATTACAGAGTTTTGCTTACTCAGAAGCTTCAATTTTGACCAATTTCAGGCACAGAAATGACTTTAAACACACTTATTTGAGATGAAAAAGTAATAATTCACATCCAATAGTAATTTAAAGTCAAAAGATTAAATGTTAAAATTTGATCAATATTGACAATTTTTTGAACGTTCGACTGGTTCGGGGTCATCGTTTTTCATCATAAAATTGATTTTTTTTGGACTACCAAAAATGATTCAAAATGTCATTTGGATCGGGCCTCATGTTGAATAACCACTTTTTAAACCCTCACAGTGACCAAAATTGCCATTTATTACAGAGTTTTGCTTACTCAGAAGCTTCAATTTTGACCAATTTCAGGCACAGAAATCACTTTAAACACACTAATTTTAGTTGAAAAAGTAATAATTCACTTCCAACAGTCATTTAAAGTCAAAAGATTAAATGTTAAAATTTCATCAATATTGACCACTTTTTTGAACATTCGACTGGTCCGGGGTCATCGTTTTTCATCATAAAATTGATTTTTTGGACTCTACCAAACATGATTCCAAATGTCATTTGGATCCGGCCTCATGTTGAATAACTACTTTTTAAACCCTCACAGTGACCAAAATTGTCATATTTACATAGTTTGGCTTACTCATAAGCTTCAATTTTGACCAATTTCAGGCACAGAAATGACTTTAAACACACTTATTTAAGTTGAAAAAGTAATAATTCACATCCAATAGTAATTTAAAGTCAAAAGATTAAATGTTAAAATTTGATCAATATTGACAATTTTTTGAACGTTCGACTGGTTCGGGGTCATCGTTTTTCATCATAAAATTGATTTTTTTTGGACTACCAAAAATGATTCAAAATGTCATTTGGATCGGGCCTCATGTTGAATAACCACTTTTTAAACCCTCACAGTGACCAAAATTGCCATTTATTACAGAGTTTTGCTTACTCAGAAGCTTCAATTTTGACCAATTTCAGGCACAGAAATGACTTTAAACACACTTATTTGAGTTGAAAAAGTAATAATTCACATCCAACAGTAATTTAAAGTCAAAAGATTAAATGTTAAAATTTCATCAATATTGACAATTTTTTGTACGTTCGACTGGTCGGGGTCATCGTTTTTCATCATAAAATAGATTTTTTTTTGGACTACCAAAAATGATTCAAAATGTCATTTGGATCGGGCCTCATGTTGAATAACCACTTTTTAAACCCTCACAGTGACCAAAATTGCCATTTATTACAGAGTTTTGCTTACTCAGAAGCTTCAATTTTGACCAATTTCAGGCACAGAAATCACTTTAAACACACTAATTTTAGTTGAAAAAGTAATAATTCACATCCAACAGTCATTTACAGTCAAAAGATTAAATGTTAAAATTTCATCAATATTGACAATTTTTTGTACGTTCGACTGGTCTGGGGTCATCGTTTTTCATCATAAAATTGATTTTTTGGGCTCTACCAAAAATGATTCAAAATGTCATTTGGATCGGGCCTCATGTATAATAACCACTTTTTAAACCCTCACAGTTACCAAAATTGTCATATTTACAGAGTTTTGCTTACTCAGAAGCTTCAATTTTGACCAATTTCAGGCACAGAAATGACTTTAAACACACTTATTTGAGTTGAAAAAGTAATAATTCACAACCAATAGTAATTTAAAGTCAAAAGATTAAATGTTAAAATTTGATCAATATTGACAATTTTTTGAACGTTCGACTGGTCCGGGGTCATCGTTTTTCATCATAAAATTGATTTTTTTTTGGACTACCAAAAATGATTCAAAATGTCATTTGGATCGGGCCTCATGTTGAATAACCACTTTTTAAACCCTCACAGTGGCCAAAATTGCCATTTAATACAGAGTTTTGCTTACTCAGAAGCTTCAATTTTGACCGATTTCAGGCACAGAAATCACTTTAAACACACTTATGTTAGTTGAAAAAGTAATAATTCACATCCAACAGTCATTTAAAGTCAAAAGATTAAATTTTAAAATTTCATCAATATTGTCCACTTTTTTGAACGTTCAACTGGTTCGGGGTCATCGTTTTTCATCATAAATTTGATTTTTTGGTCTCTACCAAAAAGAATTCAAAATGTCATTTGGATCGGGCCTCATGTTGAATAACCACTTTTTAAACCCTCACAGTGGCCAAAATTGCCATTTTTACAGAGTTTTGCTTACTCAGAAGCTTCAATTTTGTCCAATTTCAGGCACAGAAATCACTTTAAACACACTTATGTTAGTTGAAAAAGTAATAATTCACATCCAACAGTCATTTAAAGTCAAAGGATTAAATTTTAAAATTTCATCAATATTGTCCACTTTTTTGAACGTTCGACTGGTCCGGGGTCATCGTTTTTCATCATAAAATAGATTTTTTTGTGCTCTACCAAAAATAATTCAAAATGTCATTTGGATCAGGCCTCATGTTGAATAACCACTTTTTAAACCCTCACAGTTACCAAATTTGTCATATTTACAGAGTTTTGCTTACTCAGAGCTTCAATTTTGACCAATTTCAGGCACAGAAATGACTTTAAACACACTTATTTTAGTTGAAAAAGTAATAATTCACATCCAACAGTAATTTAAAGTCAAAAGATTAAATGTTAAAATTTGATCAATGTTGACAATTTTTTGAACGTTCGACTGGTCCGGGGTTATCGTTTTTCATCATAAAATTGATTTTTTTTTGGACTACCAAAAATGATTCAAAATGTCATTTGGATCGGGCCTCATGTAGAATAACCACTTTTTAAACCCTCACAGTTACCAAAATTGTCAAATTTACAGAGTTTGGCTTACTCAGAAGCTTCAATTTTGACCAATTTCAGGCACAGAAATGACTTTAAACACACTTATTTGAGTTGAAAAAGTAATAATTCACATCCAATAGTAATTTAAAGTCAAAAGATTAAATGTTAAAATTTGATCAATATTGACAATTTTTTGAACGTTGGACTGGTCCGGGGTCATCGTTTTTCATCATAAAATTGATTTTTTTTGGACTACCAAAAATGATTCAAAATGTCATTTGGATCGGGCCTCATGTTGAATAACCACTTTTTAAACCCTCACAGTGACCAAAATTGCCATTTATTACAGAGTTTTGCTTACTCAGAAGCTTCAATTTTGACCAATTTCAGGCACAGAAATCACTTTAAACACACTAATTTTAGTTGAAAAAGTAATAATTCACTTCCAACAGTCATTTAAAGTCAAAAGATTAAATGTTAAAATTTCATCAATATTGACCACTTTTTTGAACATTCGACTGGTCCGGGGTCATCGTTTTTCATCATAAAATTGATTTTTTGGACTCTACCAAACATGATTCCAAATGTCATTTGGATCCGGCCTCATGTTGAATAACTACTTTTTAAACCCTCACAGTGACCAAAATTGTCATATTTACATAGTTTGGCTTACTCATAAGCTTCAATTTTGACCAATTTCAGGCACAGAAATGACTTTAAACACACTTATTTAAGTTGAAAAAGTAATAATTCACATCCAATAGTAATTTAAAGTCAAAAGATTAAATGTTAAAATTTGATCAATATTGACAATTTTTTGAACGTTCGACTGGTTCGGGGTCATCGTTTTTCATCATAAAATTGATTTTTTTTGGACTACCAAAAATGATTCAAAATGTCATTTGGATCGGGCCTCATGTTGAATAACCACTTTTTAAACCCTCACAGTGACCAAAATTGCCATTTATTACAGAGTTTTGCTTACTCAGAAGCTTCAATTTTGACCAATTTCAGGCACAGAAATGACTTTAAACACACTTATTTGAGATGAAAAAGTAATAATTCACATCCAATAGTAATTTAAAGTCAAAAGATTAAATGTTAAAATTTGATCAATATTGACAATTTTTTGAACGTTCGACTGGTTCGGGGTCATCGTTTTTCATCATAAAATTGATTTTTTTTGGACTACCAAAAATGATTCAAAATGTCATTTGGATCGGGCCTCATGTTGAATAACCACTTTTTAAACCCTCACAGTGACCAAAATTGCCATTTATTACAGAGTTTTGCTTACTCAGAAGCTTCAATTTTGACCAATTTCAGGCACAGAAATCACTTTAAACACACTAATTTTAGTTGAAAAAGTAATAATTCACTTCCAACAGTCATTTAAAGTCAAAAGATTAAATGTTAAAATTTCATCAATATTGACCACTTTTTTGAACATTCGACTGGTCCGGGGTCATCGTTTTTCATCATAAAATTGATTTTTTGGACTCTACCAAACATGATTCCAAATGTCATTTGGATCAGGCCTCATGTTGAATAACTACTTTTTAAACCCTCACAGTGACCAAAATTGTCATATTTACATAGTTTGGCTTACTCATAAGCTTCAATTTTGACCAATTTCAGGCACAGAAATGACTTTAAACACACTTATTTAAGTTGAAAAAGTAATAATTCACATCCAACAGTAATTTAAAGTCAAAAGATTAAATGTTAAAATTTGATCAATATTGACAATTTTTTGAACGTTCGACTGGTTCGGGGTCATCGTTTTTCATCATAAAATTGATTTTTTTTGGACTACCAAAAATGATTCAAAATGTCATTTGGATCGGGCCTCATGTTGAATAACCACTTTTTAAACCCTCACAGTGACCAAAATTGCCATTTATTACAGAGTTTTGCTTACTCAGAAGCTTCAATTTTGACCAATTTCAGGCACAGAAATGACTTTAAACACACTTATTTGAGATGAAAAAGTAATAATTCACATCCAATAGTAATTTAAAGTCAAAAGATTAAATGTTAAAATTTGATCAATATTGACAATTTTTTGAACGTTCGACTGGTTCGGGGTCATCGTTTTTCATCATAAAATTGATTTTTTTTGGACTACCAAAAATGATTCAAAATGTCATTTGGATCGGGCCTCATGTTGAATAACCACTTTTTAAACCCTCACAGTGACCAAAATTGCCATTTATTACAGAGTTTTGCTTACTCAGAAGCTTCAATTTTGACCAATTTCAGGCACAGAAATCACTTTAAACACACTAATTTTAGTTGAAAAAGTAATAATTCACATCCAACAGTCATTTAAAGTCAAAAGATTAAATGTTAAAATTTCATCAATACTGACCACTTTTTTGAACGTTCGACTGGTCCGGGGTCATCGTTTTTCATCATAAAATAGATTTTTCGGACTCTACCAAACATGATTCCAAATGTCATTTGGATCGGGCCTCATGTTGAATAACTACATTTTAAACCCTCACATTAACCAAAATTGCCATTTATTAAAGAGTTTTGCTTACTCAGAAGCTTCAATTTTGACCGATTTCAGGCACAGAAAAAACTTTAAACACACATATTTTAGTTGAAAAAGTAATAATTCACATCCAACAGTAATTTAAAGTCAAAAGATTAAATGTTAAAATTTGATCAATATTGACAATTTTTTGAACGTTCGACTGGTCCGGGGTCATCGTTTTTCATCATAAAATTGATTTTTTTTGGACTACCAAAAATGATTCAAAATGTCATTTGGATCGGGCCTCATGTTGAATAACCACTTTTTAAACCCTCACAGTGACCAAAATTGCCATTTATTACAGAGTTTTGCTTACTCAGAAGCTTCAATTTTGACCAATTTCAGGCACAGAAATCACTTTAAACACACTAATTTTAGTTGAAAAAGTAATAATTCACATCCAACAGTCATTTAAAGTCAAAAGATTAAATGTTAAAATTTCATCAATACTGACCACTTTTTTGAACGTTCGACTGGTCCGGGGTCATCGTTTTTCATCATAAAATAGATTTTTCGGACTCTACCAAACATGATTCCAAATGTCATTTGGATCGGGCCTCATGTTGAATAACTACATTTTAAACCCTCACATTAACCAAAATTGCCATTTATTAAAGAGTTTTGCTTACTCAGAAGCTTCAATTTTGACCGATTTCAGGCACAGAAAAAACTTTAAACACACATATTTTAGTTGAAAAAGTAATAATTCACATCCAACAGTAATTTAAAGTCAAAAGATTAAATGTTAAAATTTGATCAATATTGACAATTTTTTGAACGTTCGACTGGTCCGGGGTCATCGTTTTTCATCATAAAATTGATTTTTTGGTCTCTACCAAAAAGAATTCAAAATGTCATTTGGATCGGGCCTCATGTTGAATAACCACTTTTTAAACCCTCACAGTGGCCAAAATTGCCATTTTTACAGAGTTTTGCTTACTCAGAAGCTTCAATTTTGTCCAATTTCAGGCACAGAAATCACTTTAAACACACTTATGTTAGTTGAAAAAGTAATAATTCACATCCAACAGTCATTTAAAGTCAAAGGATTAAATTTTAAAATGTCATCAATATTGTCCACTTTTTTGAACGTTCGACTGGTCCGGGGTCATCGTTTTTCATCATAAAATAGATTTTTTGTGCTCTACCAAAAATAATTCAAAATGTCATTTGGATCAGGCCTCATGTTGAATAACCACTTTTTAAACCCTCACAGTTACCAAATTTGTCATATTTACAGAGTTTTGCTTACTCAGAGCTTCAATTTTGACCAATTTCATGCACAGAAATGACTTTAAACACACTAATTTTAGTTGAAAAAGTAATAAATCACATCCAACAGTAATTTAAAGTCAAAAGATTAAATGTTAAAATTTCATCAATATTGACAATTTTTTGTACGTTCGACTGGTCCGGGGTCATCGTTTTTCATCATAAAATTGATTTTTTGGGCTCTA
The DNA here is from genome assembly GCF_964261635.1 of Lissotriton helveticus. Lineage (NCBI taxonomy): Eukaryota > Metazoa > Chordata > Amphibia > Caudata > Salamandridae > Lissotriton > Lissotriton helveticus. Next base: position 1,074,141,861 of record NC_136063.1, on the reverse strand, counting down.
CCAAAAATGATTCAAAATGTCATTTGGATCGGGCCTCATGTATAATAACCACTTTTTAAACCCTCACAGTTACCAACATTGTCATATTTACAGAGTTTTGCTTACTCAGAAGCTTCAATTTTGACCAATTTCAGGCACAGAAATGACTTTAAACACACTTATTTGAGTTGAAAAAGTAATAATTCACATCCAACAGTCATTTAAAGTCAAAAGATTAAATTTTTAAATTTCATCAATATTGTCCACTTTTTTGAACGTTCGACTGGTCCGGGGTCATCGTTTTTCATAAAAAAATTGATTTTTTGGGCTCTAACAAAAATAATTCAAAATGTCATTTGGATCGGGCCTCATGTTGAATAACGACTTTTTAAACCCTCACAGTGGCCAAAATTGCCATTTTTACAGAGTTTTGCTTACTCAGAAGCTTCAATTTTGTCCAATTTCAGGCACAGAAATCCCGTTAAACACACTTATGTTAGTTGAAAAAGTAATAATTCACATCCAACAGTCATTTAAAGTCAAAAGATTAAATTTTAAAATTTCATCAATATTGGCAATTTTTTGAACGTTCGACTGGTCCGGGGTCATCGTTTTTCATCATAAAATTGATTTTTTTTGGACTACCAAAAATGATTCAAAATGTCATTTGGATCGGGCCTCATGTTGAATAACCACTTTTTAAATCCTCACAGTGACCAAAATTGCCATTTTTACAGAGTTTTCGCTTACTCAAAAGCTTCAATTTTGACCAATTTCAGGCACAGAAATGACTTTAAACACACTTATTTGAGTTGAAAAAGTAATAATTCACATCCAACAGTAATTTAAAGTCAAAAGATTAAATGTTAAAATTTCATCAATATTGACAATTTTTTGTACGTTCGACTGGTCGGGGTCATCGTTTTTCATCATAAAATTGATTTTTTTTTGGACTACCAAAAATGATTCAAAATGTCATTTGGATCGGGCCTCATGTTGAATAACCACTTTTTAAACCCTCACAGTGACCAAAATTGCCATTTATTACAGAGTTTTCGCTTACTCAAAAGCTTCAATTTTGACCAATTTCAGGCACAGAAATGACTTTAAACACACTTATTTGAGTTGAAAAAGTAATAATTCACATCCAACAGTAATTTAAAGTCAAAAGATTAAATGTTAAAATTTCATCAATATTGACAATTTTTTGTACGTTCGACTGGTCGGGGTCATCGTTTTTCATCATAAAATAGATTTTTTTTTGGACTACCAAAAATGATTCAAAATGTCATTTGGATCGGGCCTCATGTTGAATAACCACTTTTTAAACCCTCACAGTGACCAAAATTGCCATTTATTACAGAGTTTTGCTTACTCAGAAGCTTCAATTTTGACCAATTTCAGGCACAGAAATCACTTTAAACACACTAATTTTAGTTGAAAAAGTAATAATTCACATCCAACAGTCATTTAAAGTCAAAAGATTAAATGTTAAAATTTCATCAATATTGACAATTTTTTGTACGTTCGACTGGTCCGGGGTCATCGTTTTTCATCATAAAATTGATTTTTTGGGCTCTACCAAAAATGATTCAAAATGTCATTTGGATCGGGCCTCATGTATAATAACCACTTTTTAAACCCTCACAGTTACCAAAATTATCATATTTACAGAGTTTTGCTTACTCAGAAGCTTCAATTTTGACCAATTTCAGGCACAGAAATGACTTTAAACACACTTATTTGAGTTGAAAAAGTAATAATTCACAACCAATAGTAATTTAAAGTCAAAAGATTAAATGTTAAAATTTGATCAATATTGACAATTTTTTGAACGTTCGACTGGTCCGGGGTCATCGTTTTTCATCATAAAATTGATTTTTTTTGGACTACCAAAAATGATTCAAAATGTCATTTGGATCGGGCCTCATGTTGAATAACCACTTTTTAAACCCTCACAGTGGCCAAAATTGCCATTTAATACAGAGTTTTGCTTACTCAGAAGCTTCAATTTTGACCGATTTCAGGCACAGAAATCACTTTAAACACACTTATGTTAGTTGAAAAAGTAATAATTCACATCCAACAGTCATTTAAAGTCAAAAGATTAAATTTTAAAATTTCATCAATATTGTCCACTTTTTTGAACGTTCAACTGGTTCGGGGTCATCGTTTTTCATCATAAATTTGATTTTTTGGTCTCTACCAAAAAGAATTCAAAATGTCATTTGGATCGGGCCTCATGTTGAATAACCACTTTTTAAACCCTCACAGTGGCCAAAATTGCCATTTTTACAGAGTTTTGCTTACTCAGAAGCTTCAATTTTGTCCAATTTCAGGCACAGAAATCACTTTAAACACACTTATGTTAGTTGAAAAAGTAATAATTCACATCCAACAGTCATTTAAAGTCAAAGGATTAAATTTTAAAATTTCATCAATATTGTCCACTTTTTTGAACGTTCGACTGGTCCGGGGTCATCGTTTTTCATCATAAAATAGATTTTTTTGTGCTCTACCAAAAATAATTCAAAATGTCATTTGGATCAGGCCTCATGTTGAATAACCACTTTTTAAACCCTCACAGTTACCAAATTTGTCATATTTACAGAGTTTTGCTTACTCAGAGCTTCAATTTTGACCAATTTCAGGCACAGAAATGACTTTAAACACACTTATTTTAGTTGAAAAAGTAATAATTCACATCCAACAGTAATTTAAAGTCAAAAGATTAAATGTTAAAATTTGATCAATGTTGACAATTTTTTGAACGTTCGACTGGTCCGGGGTTATCGTTTTTCATCATAAAATTGATTTTTTTTGGACTACCAAAAATGATTCAAAATGTCATTTGGATCGGGCCTCATGTAGAATAACCACTTTTTAAACCCTCACAGTTACCAAAATTGTCATATTTACAGAGTTTGGCTTACTCAGAAGCTTCAATTTTGACCAATTTCAGGCACAGAAATGACTTTAAACACACTTATTTGAGTTGAAAAAGTAATAATTCACATCCAATAGTAATTTAAAGTCAAAAGATTAAATGTTAAAATTTGATCAATATTGACAATTTTTTGAACGTTGGACTGGTCCGGGGTCATCGTTTTTCATCATAAAATTGATTTTTTTTGGACTACCAAAAATGATTCAAAATGTCATTTGGATCGGGCCTCATGTTGAATAACCACTTTTTAAACCCTCACAGTGACCAAAATTGCCATTTATTACAGAGTTTTGCTTACTCAGAAGCTTCAATTTTGACCAATTTCAGGCACAGAAATCACTTTAAACACACTAATTTTAGTTGAAAAAGTAATAATTCACTTCCAACAGTCATTTAAAGTCAAAAGATTAAATGTTAAAATTTCATCAATATTGACCACTTTTTTGAACATTCGACTGGTCCGGGGTCATCGTTTTTCATCATAAAATTGATTTTTTGGACTCTACCAAACATGATTCCAAATGTCATTTGGATCCGGCCTCATGTTGAATAACTACTTTTTAAACCCTCACAGTGACCAAAATTGTCATATTTACATAGTTTGGCTTACTCATAAGCTTCAATTTTGACCAATTTCAGGCACAGAAATGACTTTAAACACACTTATTTAAGTTGAAAAAGTAATAATTCACATCCAATAGTAATTTAAAGTCAAAAGATTAAATGTTAAAATTTGATCAATATTGACAATTTTTTGAACGTTCGACTGGTTCGGGGTCATCGTTTTTCATCATAAAATTGATTTTTTTTGGACTACCAAAAATGATTCAAAATGTCATTTGGATCGGGCCTCATGTTGAATAACCACTTTTTAAACCCTCACAGTGACCAAAATTGCCATTTATTACAGAGTTTTGCTTACTCAGAAGCTTCAATTTTGACCAATTTCAGGCACAGAAATGACTTTAAACACACTTATTTGAGATGAAAAAGTAATAATTCACATCCAATAGTAATTTAAAGTCAAAAGTTTAAATGTTAAAATTTGATCAATATTGACAATTTTTTGAACGTTCGACTGGTTCGGGGTCATCGTTTTTCATCATAAAATTGATTTTTTTTGGACTACCAAAAATGATTCAAAATGTCATTTGGATCGGGCCTCATGTTGAATAACCACTTTTTAAACCCTCACAGTGACCAAAATTGCCATTTATTACAGAGTTTTGCTTACTCAGAAGCTTCAATTTTGACCAATTTCAGGCACAGAAATCACTTTAAACACACTAATTTTAGTTGAAAAAGTAATAATTCACTTCCAACAGTCATTTAAAGTCAAAAGATTAAATGTTAAAATTTCATCAATATTGACCACTTTTTTGAACATTCGACTGGTCCGGGGTCATCGTTTTTCATCATAAAATTGATTTTTTGGACTCTACCAAACATGATTCCAAATGTCATTTGGATCCGGCCTCATGTTGAATAACTACTTTTTAAACCCTCACAGTGACCAAAATTGTCATATTTACATAGTTTGGCTTACTCATAAGCTTCAATTTTGACCAATTTCAGGCACAGAAATGACTTTAAACACACTTATTTAAGTTGAAAAAGTAATAATTCACATCCAATAGTAATTTAAAGTCAAAAGATTAAATGTTAAAATTTGATCAATATTGACAATTTTTTGAACGTTCGACTGGTTCGGGGTCATCGTTTTTCATCATAAAATTGATTTTTTTTGGACTACCAAAAATGATTCAAAATGTCATTTGGATCGGGCCTCATCTTGAATAACCACTTTTTAAACCCTCACAGTGACCAAAATTGCCATTTATTACAGAGTTTTGCTTACTCAGAAGCTTCAATTTTGACCAATTTCAGGCACAGAAATGACTTTAAACACACTTATTTGAGTTGAAAAAGTAATAATTCACATCCAACAGTAATTTAAAGTCAAAAGATTAAATGTAAAAATTTCATCAATATTGACAATTTTTTGTACGTTCGACTGGTCGGGGTCATCGTTTTTCATCATAAAATAGATTTTTTTTTGGACTACCAAAAATGATTCAAAATGTCATTTGGATCGGGCCTCATGTTGAATAACCACTTTTTAAACCCTCACAGTGACCAAAATTGCCATTTATTACAGAGTTTTGCTTACTCAGAAGCTTCAATTTTGACCAATTTCAGGCACAGAAATCACTTTAAACACACTAATTTTAGTTGAAAAAGTAATAATTCACATCCAACAGTCATTTAAAGTCAAAAGATTAAATGTTAAAATTTCATCAATATTGACAATTTTTTGTACGTTCGACTGGTCCGGGGTCATCGTTTTTCATCATAAAATTGATTTTTTGGGCTCTACCAAAAATGATTCAAAATGTCATTTGGATCGGGCCTCATGTATAATAACCACTTTTTAAACCCTCACAGTTACCAAAATTGTCATATTTACAGAGTTTTGCTTACTCAGAAGCTTCAATTTTGACCAATTTCAGGCACAGAAATGACTTTAAACACACTTATTTGAGTTGAAAAAGTAATAATTCACAACCAATAGTAATTTAAAGTCAAAAGATTAAATGTTAAAATTTGATCAATATTGACAATTTTTTGAACGTTCGACTGGTCCGGGGTCATCGTTTTTCATCATAAAATTGATTTTTTTTTGGACTACCAAAAATGATTCAAAATGTCATTTGGATCGGGCCTCATGTTGAATAACCACTTTTTAAACCCTCACAGTGGCCAAAATTGCCATTTAATACAGAGTTTTGCTTACTCAGAAGCTTCAATTTTGACCGATTTCAGGCACAGAAATCACTTTAAACACACTTATGTTAGTTGAAAAAGTAATAATTCACATCCAACAGTCATTTAAAGTCAAAAGATTAAATTTTAAAATTTCATCAATATTGTCCACTTTTTTGAACGTTCAACTGGTTCGGGGTCATCGTTTTTCATCATAAATTTGATTTTTTGGTCTCTACCAAAAAGAATTCAAAATGTCATTTGGATCGGGCCTCATGTTGAATAACCACTTTTTAAACCCTCACAGTGGCCAAAATTGCCATTTTTACAGAGTTTTGCTTACTCAGAAGCTTCAATTTTGTCCAATTTCAGGCACAGAAATCACTTTAAACACACTTATGTTAGTTGAAAAAGTAATATTTCACATCCAACAGTCATTTAAAGTCAAAGGATTAAATTTTAAAATTTCATCAATATTGTCCACTTTTTTGAACGTTCGACTGGTCCGGGGTCATCGTTTTTCATCATAAAATAGATTTTTTTGTGCTCTACCAAAAATAATTCAAAATGTCATTTGGATCAGGCCTCATGTTGAATAACCACTTTTTAAACCCTCACAGTTACCAAATTTGTCATATTTACAGAGTTTTGCTTACTCAGAGCTTCAATTTTGACCAATTTCAGGCACAGAAATGACTTTAAACACACTTATTTTAGTTGAAAAAGTAATAATTCACATCCAACAGTAATTTAAAGTCAAAAGATTAAATGTTAAAATTTGATCAATGTTGACAATTTTTTGAACGTTCGACTGGTCCGGGGTTATCGTTTTTCATCATAAAATTGATTTTTTTTGGACTACCAAAAATGATTCAAAATGTCATTTGGATCGGGCCTCATGTAGAATAACCACTTTTTAAACCCTCACAGTTACCAAAATTGTCATATTTACAGAGTTTGGCTTACTCAGAAGCTTCAATTTTGACCAATTTCAGGCACAGAAATGACTTTAAACACACTTATTTGAGTTGAAAAAGTAATAATTCACATCCAATAGTAATTTAAAGTCAAAAGATTAAATGTTAAAATTTGATCAATATTGACAATTTTTTGAACGTTGGACTGGTCCGGGGTCATCGTTTTTCATCATAAAATTGATTTTTTTTGGACTACCAAAAATGATTCAAAATGTCATTTGGATCGGGCCTCATGTTGAATAACCACTTTTTAAACCCTCACAGTGACCAAAATTGCCATTTATTACAGAGTTTTGCTTACTCAGAAGCTTCAATTTTGACCAATTTCAGGCACAGAAATCACTTTAAACACACTAATTTTAGTTGAAAAAGTAATAATTCACTTCCAACAGTCATTTAAAGTCAAAAGATTAAATGTTAAAATTTCATCAATATTGACCACTTTTTTGAACATTCGACTGGTCCGGGGTCATCGTTTTTCATCATAAAATTGATTTTTTGGACTCTACCAAACATGATTCCAAATGTCATTTGGATCCGGCCTCATGTTGAATAACTACTTTTTAAACCCTCACAGTGACCAAAATTGTCATATTTACATAGTTTGGCTTACTCATAAGCTTCAATTTTGACCAATTTCAGGCACAGAAATGACTTTAAACACACTTATTTAAGTTGAAAAAGTAATAATTCACATCCAATAGTAATTTAAAGTCAAAAGATTAAATGTTAAAATTTGATCAATATTGACAATTTTTTGAACGTTCGACTGGTTCGGGGTCATCGTTTTTCATCATAAAATTGATTTTTTTTGGACTACCAAAAATGATTCAAAATGTCATTTGGATCGGGCCTCATGTTGAATAACCACTTTTTAAACCCTCACAGTGACCAAAATTGCCATTTATTACAGAGTTTTGCTTACTCAGAAGCTTCAATTTTGACCAATTTCAGGCACAGAAATGACTTTAAACACACTTATTTGAGATGAAAAAGTAATAATTCACATCCAATAGTAATTTAAAGTCAAAAGATTAAATGTTAAAATTTGATCAATATTGACAATTTTTTGAACGTTCGACTGGTTCGGGGTCATCGTTTTTCATCATAAAATTGATTTTTTTTGGACTACCAAAAATGATTCAAAATGTCATTTGGATCGGGCCTCATGTTGAATAACCACTTTTTAAACCCTCACAGTGACCAAAATTGCCATTTATTACAGAGTTTTGCTTACTCAGAAGCTTCAATTTTGACCAATTTCAGGCACAG